>NW_006281100.1:1075098-1393625 GCF_000203795.2 Batrachochytrium dendrobatidis JAM81 | reverse complement strand
TGGTTGCATTCCCAAGATTAGTTTCTTGAACTCTAGCGCGAATATGATATTTTAGAATACAACAAATGAGTTTGCAAGACTTGGATTGGATTGGAAACAGCAGAACAGTCAAACTCAATATCCAGTTTCAAACTTGGTGATCATACAATGCATGACTGCCAAAAGATGACAATCTCGGATCAAAATTATAGTTTCATTTTGTGTTTTGAAGAATTGAAAATGTCTATTCAAGTCAGTCTTTAACAGTGTTTAATCATTATTTATTACAAAGCGAAATAAAGACTGCAGGATAAAGTAATCCATTGCGTAAATACGACTGTAAACTATTATTTACCAGGTTTATTCCACGTTGCACTCCAGTATAGCTGCAATGTATGGTCCTCAGATGCCTCCTGGGTTTAAGAAGCCCTCATCACTATCCAGCAAGAGCCAATCGGACTCTGAATCTGATAATGATGCATTTGGACCTGTGCTCCCACCCGAGTTCAAATCATCCAGAGCCCAACCACAAACTAGTCCAGCACTACCTTCAAAGAGAGTAATGGGACCAACAATGCCACCACCAGGAGCGACTTTGTCCGTCTATAAAAGGGATGATAGCGATGATGATGTTGGACCTCGGCCACTTGACCTGTCTGACAAAGTACAGTTGCCTATTCTTTGCTGACAACAACCTGCTATGCAAGTATTGTGGTTACTGATATAAATCAATTGTCTTGTTTATTCACTATACCACAATTCAAATGAGCTAGGACTTGGAAGAGCATGAACGAACCGAGCGATTGAAAGAAATCGAGGCAAGACTTGGACATGGTTCAGCAACCACATCTAATCAAGACGATCCAGCGGATATGCCGACTTGCAAAAGTAGCAGTGTTAAGCGAGAAGATTGGATGACGCTTCCACCTGAAGCGATGCGTTTAAAAGGTAAGGTGATTGGCAAAGCTAAAAGGCAGACTGTACCTTGTATTTAGTGACTGAATACTGAGCTGTTATTAGGAGGACCGCAAATGACTTCGCGGCAGTTCAGCTCAACTGTAAAAGAGAAAACAGTGGATCAGACTCTGTGGATCGAATCTCCCAAAGACAGAGAAAAACGAATCATTAGTGGAAAGGTAGTAACAGATGAATATCAAATATATTTGTGCTCAAACCTTTTACTAACGCTGTATTCACGTAAAATGGCACTTTCTGCATTGATTCTTGATCATAAGGACAAGAAACGCAAGCAGGATGATCAGGATGACAAGCCCCATATCATGTCTCGAGAAGAAAAAGAAACTGCCGATTTCATTACTCAACACAACGTAAGCTACTCAACCCATATTGATTTGATAGCTTTGTTTTAGATCTGATAATCCATTATTAATGCCAACTTTTAAATTATACACGTGGAAATTCAGGCAATGCATCGCCCCAAAACACTAATGCAAGATTTCACAATAGATTATGTCAAGTCAGGCAAATTTGAAGAGGATGATGCTTCCAAACGGTCTTTTGACCGTGATAAGGATATTGCATCGCGCAGAATAGATGCCAAGGGTCGTAAAAGGCTACTCGATGATGCTCAAAAACTAGACTCAAAGTTTGCATCTGGCAAAAAAACGTATCTATGATTGCTATTTACAGCCGTATCCACGTAAAATGAAACACTAAATAAGTCGGAATACATGATAAACAGTCATGTTTAATTGGTGGTAATCTTAGTGGGCAATATTGTTTTATGAACTCATTAGTTTACTGATCTCCGTGCTCATTCTTGTACAAAAATACAGAGCAAATGCTCACATCTCTGTTCCAATACATTCCACACCCTTGACATCTTTTCAATCTCCAACTTTCCTTTCCTCCAAAACAAATACTGGGTGACCAGCATGTATGGTTGCATTCCTGAGATATATTGGACTAGATCGCGAACCTATCTGATATTATAATACAACAGAGTTTTAATAGAAAAAGTAATTCATATCCAATAATAACGAATATGTAATGATTGTTTATTCCAGAGTAAAATAGAGTCATTACAGGATTAATACAAAAGTGTTCATTTTACGTGAATATGGCGGTAAATAAAGCCTAAAAGCTTTTAAATACATAAATGGCGATCATGCTTCTAGATTTAACCCCCTGTCACTTAAAGTGCATGCAGACCTTATTGAAGGCTTGAGAATCATGCAAGTTCGTTTTTCCAGACCTGCAGATCATTGACAAGAACTTGTGGCACTAATAGGGAATACAAATTTATATCGCTTTTTGAGAAAGCTAGCAGCATTGTTTGTGCCACTCGAGTTAAATACAAAGAACTGTTTATTCAAACGATAGTCTTTGAGCCAGACATTTGAGGCTCAGTATAGATTGGTATTAGAGTGGATATTATGTTTCGTAAATATGTGGCTATGAAACCAACATGTTTGACATTTCATCCTCATCAGTGGCTGGACAATAAAGGACTTGAATTCAGCCAATCAAATAGTACCGGTAACTACAACGCGGGTGGTCCAAGCAACTGTATCAAAATGTCCCAATATATCACGTGATTCCATATCAACTGAAATCATGGTGCGACTGAAGAAGCGGTCAAAGCCATAATGAATCTAAAAGCTCAATTGGACTTTTGGCTTTTGTTAAAGTATATATAGGCATTCAAATCGCTTTTTGAATATACGATTGATTTTTGAATATTTATAATATATGCTTCTAAAGGATGAGCCATGTGTGTTCGACACACCTTTTCAAAATAGCGCATCAGCCCATCTACATCAAACACATGTCGACGTTTTGCCGGTTTCCAACACTAGCGAGTCACATCATACCACTGCATTGACAGTAGACAACGATCTGACTTCAGATCGACGTACCAATACTGCAGTCTGTTTGAGTGATGGAAATATCCAGTCTTCGTTGCAAACAGTTGATGACATATGCACACTACTCTATCATCGTTGGATAAATCAAAGTCAATATTGCACCAGTATAGGCTCCTCTGCATGGGTATTTGTTCAACCTTCAAAAAGTTGCTTTGATTTAATTTACACATCAGCAATATCAAAGGACATGGCAGTTGCTACCAAGAGCCATCCTGCATTACAGCAAAATCATCAGCCTCATATGTTTGATTGTGCTTCCTCAGCTTACTTGCATATGCAGGCAGAAGCTACTGATCAGACAATCATCCTTTAGTAAGTTTTGCATATTTGAACTGCCAGCAATCTCTTTCAATGCATGTGATTTACTTTTGAAAGATTTCGTGGGTCATTGCTTGACGATCTACTCATTTGATCTCCAGTGATATTCGTTTCATTATTTGCTTTTGTAGTTGCTGGCCATCTACAATATACTCAGCAATTGATCATGTATGAATCATCAGCCCACTAACACCTTTCAATTGTCTTTTACCCGCTTTTATGTGCGCGACGCGTCGTTTGGGTTTCTTGTGCTTTGATAAAATAGTGGCACTAGTCAAGGATCGCCAGCCCTATCGATACTAGAAGCCACCTGTCGCCACCTGGCAGATCTTGGCCGTAGTGACGATATTGGTAACAATAGCGGCCAAAAGCGCAAAGACATTGCATTGCAAATACATCGATCCCATGCTATTCTTCAAGCATTCACTGGCATAACAGACGTGCATGGCCACGGGTTTGAAACCCACGCCCTTGATTCAATTTCGACTACACCACCCACATCATCACCTACAGGATGCATCCAATATAATGAACTTCAGTTTGATACCAACCATCAAGTTGTTGGAATCAAATTCATTCCCTATCTACTGCAGTCGGCGCATATCTGGTCCACACCTGGCTGCAACTTCACTATACTGTACAGTTTGATCGAGGGAGCAATGCACGAAGAAAGAATACACTGGGGCATAGATAAGCCAAAAAATCAACACGACAGTACTTCACGGCATCAACCCACCGTTGTACGCAATTTCAAGTATACTGCTGGGTCAGCAAATATGGGCCCAGCCAAACTCGACCAGCTTGAAGAAAAGTTTACTCAACTTCGGACACATCTCAAACATGTTGGTATTTCCTCTCGAATTCAGCGTGATATATTTTCAATTCTGGCTGCCATTCTTCATTTGGGAAACCTTGTATTCCAAAAAAACACTGTGGGGGATCGTGAGGCGACTGCAGTCACAAACCCTACAGATCTAGCGATTGTTGCAAAATTACTGGCTGTGGATACTGTGTCACTTGAAAATGCATTGACATTACAAACTCGATTGTTTAATGGTGAATCCATTCAAGTCCATTTGAATCTGGATGTAGCAGGTAAACAACGTGATGCCTTGTCCGAGGCGCTTTACTCCGTACTGTTCAGCTGGATCGTGGAGCATCTAAACTCTCAGCTATGTAAACAAGAGCAAGAATGGGAAAACTATATTGCTGTTTTGGATGTACCTGGATTCGATTTCAAAGCACACCAAATGAGCAATAATCAGGCTGTTGGAACAAGAAGCTACTACCAATTCATGAACAACTTCTCCAACGAGCTTGTGCGCGAGCGCCTTTGGAAACCAAATTACAAGCATGCCGAGCTCGAGTATATCAATATAAACAGGACAAGAAACTCTTTGTATGAACGTAGTGATTCAAGCCTTTTAGATATTCTCATGAGTGAACCATTTGGTATCATACCACTTTTAAACACCGAAACAACTTGTGGAAGCGAGTCAACCAATGACAGTGCATTTTTGGCTAATTGTGCACATCGTTATAATGGTATTTCGCAGTTTCAGATTCCATCTACGCCAAATGCAAGCTTTAAAATTAGACACTGTGACGGCATTTCAGAATACACTTCCTGTGACTATATGGTTCAAGGATGGACATTATTAAACACAGACCCGGTTCAGTCTAGATTTGTTTCGCTGTTTAGAGGATCGCTGGATCACTCGGGAACTAAAAACGAGTTTATTCGACTACTGTTTGATCAGCATGTTTTGCTACGACAATCCAACGAAAATACCTCAACAGTACAAACTCCTCGTGGTCTGACACGAGGTCCATCCATGCGACGACAAGCCATTACACAACCCAAAATGCCACGATTGCATCACAATGAGCCAAAAGTAGCCGACTTGGAGTCCACCGTTGCTCATCAGTTTATAAACGAATACGCTGCACTTTTGGATGTAATTTCCACTACAAAGCAATGGAGTATATTTACCATTACTCCATATACATACCAGTCGAGATCAGACGACTGGAATGAACACTACATCAAGAAACAGCTGCAACTGACTCCCATTCTTGAACTCTCCCAATCAACTGTATCTTTATATTCGTCAATGCTAACATACTCGGCTTTTGTAAAGCGATATGCGACTGTGCTCACTAAACATGATATATCCACACAAAAACAGAGCTATCGTGACGCATGCACCAAACTAATAGAGTTGATGAAATGGCAGCAGATTGATGCTGTCTGCGTTAGGTCTGGGATATATCTCTCTGAAAAGTCTTGGCGACATTTAGAACAAGATTTGCTGGAACTAGCAAAACCTGGCGCTAATCAGGTGGATATAATTGAATGGGTTTCTGGTACGGAAAATTGTTTTTTGGATCCACATACAAGAGCATCGATTGCCGAATGGATTTCAACCGATGCAGTTTTAGAACAGATACCACATGAAAGATCAGATACATTCAAAAGCAATCAGACTAGGGATGACAAGGATACATTCGAGGAAAGTGTATCTGGATCGTTTGTTGGCAAGGATTCAGCCGAAACTGAGCGTGGAATGATCACACGTGGGCGTGTGCACTCCACTTCCACACTTTTGAATCACATTATTCCATCCAAATGGCAGCATGACTCAATGCTAAAGCAGTCGGACACGAAACAACGTGAAAGGCGCAAAAATAACCGTCTCGGTAAATTTAATCGCCTGTCACTAAGAAATCCACTTTGTTCTGAGGATACACCCATTTCCAAAACTCGACGTAACTGGCTATGTTGTACTTGGTCACTGACATGGTGGGTTCCTTCCTGTATATTATCATGCTGCTGCGGTATGCGATTTCGTAATCAGAAAGTTGCATGGAGAGAAAAAGTTGCCATGTTTATTCTTATAGCAGCCATGAATGCAATGATTTTGCTTTTCATTATTGGTATTGGTCCTGTTTTGTGTCCACGTCGCAACGAGCTTTCACCTGGTGAAATTTCTGCTTTAACTGAGCTAGATCCCAATTCTGCCACTGTCTATATGTACGGCAACTATTATAATGTATATGCTATAGCCAATGATCATTTGATGAAAGGCCGACCTTTGTCACAAAGCAACTATTGGAAGATGAACGTGATGGGTCAAGATGTAAGTGCCAGTTTTCAAAGGACAGTGTGTGGTCGTCTTACTGCCCAGCATTCCCCAAACCATCCAGTCAGTTTCAACTTTTTCCCGGCGGCTCTTTTGGTCTCAAAAACCCATTATGGTATATTCACAATCGCCCCAATGCCACGCGCGATGTGCTAACAAACATGGATATGAAGTCAGCAATCAAAGGAACTGTTGTATGGGATACGAAAACTATTCAAGATACACTTTTACCCAATCCGGTTTTCAACCATGTCATCATTGCTTACGATCGAGTGTATGATGTCACACCGTTTTTCACTGCCGAATACCTTGCAACCAAAAAGAATTTTTTGGGATCAGAAGCAGCAGATATTTTTTCATCAGTGGAAGCAAATGGCAAGACCGATCTTACATATCGATTTGAAGCCATCCGATCCGCCAACGAAACGCATTGGAATAACCTTATGGGATGCATGGATGGGTTGTTTTATGTGGGCAAGGTTGACCATCGCAACAGCCTTCGATGCAAAGTATCAACCTATGTTCTTTTAGCTGCATCTTGTGCAATCGTTTCAATACTTTTTGTAAAATTCCTTGCCTCGATTCAACTATCGCCTAAGCCCATTCCAGACAACATGGACAAGTTTGTAATATGTCAAGTTCCCTGCTATACTGAAGACGAGATCTCGTTGCGTAGAACGTTTGATTCTTTGACCGTTTTGGATTATCCAGACTATCAAAAGCTTTTGTTTGTCATTGCTGACGGAATGATTATTGGATCCGGCAACGATCGGCCTACACCAAGAATAGTACTCGATATTCTTGGTGTTAATGCCGATGAACAGGCGGAATCAGTCATGTATCAGTCGCTGGGAGTAGATGGAAAGCAGATCAATCAAGCGCAAGTTTACTCGGGTATCTATGAAACACAAGATCGTCGAATTCCGTTTATTGTAGTGGTTAAAGTTGGAATCGCCACTGAGCACCAAAAACCAGGAAATCGGTAAAGATGGAATATGCTTATAATTCTGGTATACTATGATATAAATGCTAATTTTTTAAATGATTGTAAATGCTATTAGTGGAAAACGGGATTCACAGCTTATTTTAATGCAGTTTTTGTCAAGAATGCATTACAAATCACCAATGAACCCACTTGAGCTTGAAATCAACCACCACATGAAAAATATCATTGGTGTTGATGCGCATCTCTATGAGTTTATTTTGATGGTGGATGCAGACACAAACGTCACTCCCTCTGCCTTAACTCAGCTGGTAGCTGCCATGAAATCTGACGGCAGAATTATAGGCATTTGTGGCGAAACTCAGGTTTCTAATGAACGAGACTCGTGGGTAACCATGATCCAAGTTTACGAATACTTTATTTCTCATCATCTATCAAAAGCTTTCGAGTCTCTTTTTGGTTCCGTCACATGTCTTCCAGGCTGTTTTTCCTTGTATCGTATCCGCTCCTCAGCATCCAACAAGCCCTATCTCATTCACAACCATGTATTAAAAGACTATTGTGTCAACAAAGTCGATACCCTACACCTGAGAAACCTGCTTCATTTAGGCGAAGACCGGTATTTGACAACGCTGATGATGAAGCATTTTCCGAGTATGAAGACAAAGTTTACTCCTTATGCTGTAAGCAAAACCATTGCGCCGGAAACTTGGAAAGTTTTTCAATCGCAGCGACGAAGATGGATCAACTCTACAGTGCATAATTTGATAGAATTGCTATCTCTTCCAAATATGTGCGGCACATGCTGTTTTTCAATGCGCTTTGTAGTGTTTATCGATTTGCTAGCTACAATGATCCAGCCGGCAATGCTTATATATCTCATCTACCTCGTTGTGATGAGTACTTTGGACAAAAGCACGGTATTTCCACTGGTTTCAATTGCATTGATTGCCATTGTATATGGCTTTCAGGTGATTCTGTTTCTGCTAAAGCGCGAAGTGCAGAATCTGGGTTGGATGATAGCGTATTTGCTTGCTGTACCGTTGTTTACATTCTACTTGCCCATCTACTCGTTTTGGTCCATGGATAACTTCTCGTGGGGTAATACCAGAGTAGCAATTGAGGAAGATAAACAAATGATCGAGAAAAAACTGGACGAAAATGAGCCTGATCCTGCATTGATTCCCTTGGAAACATGGCAATCGTATTCTCAAAAAGATCGTAGTCGCCGTAACAATGCTGCCAATTCCCAGGAAAACAAGGTGGTATTAGATACACAATCAACAGATTTGTGCCAGAATACTAATGAGGAAGTACCTACGCAAATGCATGTTCTACCAGCATTCTTTCCCACGATTACACAACCACCACCAACTCCACCAAAAGTGTACTCCACTCCAACACACTCTTCATTCTATAATAAGGACTTTGCACTGCCCACGGTAAATGAAACCTCGCTGATGTCATTGATCCCCGCCTCATGGAATACATCATCTCAGGATGAAGCATCGACGGGATTTAATCCGCCTTCAACTGCTATGAATACGACAGTCAATTCAACTTACCCGCCTCACAAACTTGGTCAGATAGCACATTCTCATCAATCTAGCACGACATTCAGATTAACACCTTTGCCGCAACTCTCGTATGTATCTACATCCACATCACATCGACATTCAACCAGTTTACATTCTCTTTCAACTACACAGAAATCTCAAATGGAATCTATCATTTATGAATTTTTAAGCTTGGCAAACTTGACGAGTGTTAGTAAAGAGCAAATCCAGCAACATTTAGAAACAACCTTGGGGCATACGCTTGATGATAAAGAAAAGCAACACATGCTGACTGTTATTCAATCAATTATGGATAAAAGCTGATTGGCATGTATAGATAATGCTGCACAGTATAACATGTGTTGTATACTTGTAAAAACCTGAATTTAGGAAATAAATAAACTAGTGAATAGAGCAGCACTGGTTATAATATGTGCTTCTGATGTAGTTTTAGTACCATATTTAGGTAAAATGAAACACTAAATAAGATCATCAGTCAATTTGAAATGATGATTCAAACCAAATTACTGGCAGCATTGTGCTCCGAGTTTTTTAAAACTGACTAATATTTCTCCTGATAATTGGCATGGAAACAACATTTCAGTTCAAAACTATAGTCTAATAGTGTGTGTTTCATATGACGATCAATGTGTTGAGAGATTGATCAAGACAGCAGTGAATGCTGTAATATTAAGACATGCAACATTCCCAAACGGTCACTTTATTCTAGACAACATTCCATTCCACAAAATAACTCTAATTAGACATGGTTTACCAACTATTCAATAAACAGCGCGAGGTTTGGAACTACACTATACAGCATCATACTGTCCATTCTTGAACCCTGCTGACAATTACTTTGGTGTTTGGAATGACTGTGTGTGCTGAGCCATTCCAGACACCAAACAACTTGTAGCTTGAATAAAACAAATAATCCATTTCCAACAACAACAACAATGAATATGTAACGATTGTTTATTCCAAGACAATCATTACAAGATAGTGATCTGTTTACGTGAATACAGCCATAAAATATAAAATTAGAAGTATTCATCGAGAACTATTTAAATAATGTGAGGATAATGATAGCTGCTAAAAGCATCAAACGCTTTTATAGCCACTGTACATAAATGGGTAATCAACGTCATGCTTTAGCTTTCTGGCCAGTTCTCATTCTGCAGTCAAGGAATTTTTATAGGAATGATATACAATGCATCATCCAAATAAAAATCCCACAAGTACGGAATGACTGGAATGGTGGCAGCATGCCACAACGAATGCGCATCAAACAAGCCAAAAAGTGGAGGGAAATCCATGAGCTCAAGGAGCATGGCCATGGATACAGCTAGTCCAACTACAATAATCTTCCAAGCATAGCTAGAACGAGATCTCCAGTTGGCCAAAGCCCAAGTCCACCACAACATAGTATGACTAACACCGACGATCACACTGGCAAACATGTTGTAGCCATAATCAAAATTAAAAAGAGTGAGATAAAAGATATGGAAGATGAAGAAGCAGTAGCAGACGATCATGAGTATAATGCGAATAAAACCACGGGTGGAGCGGAGCCCAAATATCCGCACGACAGCAAGATGCAATGAAAACAGAATAGATGCCATGGCACTAAAGTAATCCATGCGTTCCGTAAAGGGGAAATCTCGAGTATGAAAGATCACTGACCAGACCCAACTGTTGACTGCCAAAAACCCATTGATCCTCATGAGAGTGATATAAGGATAATGGGAGTGTTTGGTACCTCGAGTGAATTTCTGCCAGCCTTTATAGTGTTGTAATCCATTCAATATAGAAAAGACGACAGATGCAGGCTCCTGCATGCCCAGGATACGCACAAACGGCCACTTGCCATAATACTGCTCGATGGGCTCGTTGTTTTGTTGGTTTATCTGTGTTTGTAGGTGCATGCAGTGATATCTGCAATCTTGTGGACAGTCCCACTGCATAAGCCTTAGTATCAGAGATAGGTGCTTAGTGGATGGGGTGGATTTACAGTCTCTGTTGATGCACTTTGCTGCACATAGTTGGAATCGGTCGTCCTGGTCTCCATAGGAAGCAAGTAATTCAGGTATTAAAAATGATAGCACCAAGACGCAGGTAATCAGCAAGAATGAGCTGGAATTAGAAAGACCCATGAGAACAGCAGCAGTCCTGTGGTAATGCCAACTGCCTAGTAATCGTTGTTTTGTATTTTCTAGTTTAGACCAAATTCACGTCAATACTTGCCAACAATTTGGCTTCAGCAATACATAATAAATTGTCATAATCTACGAATGGTTGGGTTAATTTGAAATACCTTATAGCCATATTCATGCAAAATGAAAACTAAACAGGGGTTGGTGTATAGTAAACAGTCGTCTTGATGAAGTGACAACTCCATTTACTCGACAGTATTGTTTCGACTTTTTGGCAAAACAACAAATGGACTGTAAACCTTCAACACTCAGCAATGTCGTAAAATATAAAGCACCATTCATTTTAAACCCAGCAGAAGATTGAGTAGAATAAAAGCCAATTTGTCAAAGGAATATCAATCAGCTCTGAACAAATGCAACGAATATTTAATCACTATTTATTCCAGACACAATCATTACAAGATGGTGCTTCATTTCACATGAATATGGCTGTAATCTAAAGCATAATGATTCAAATTACAGTCCAAGCTGTATAGAGTATTCTGCAAGTGTAGAAATTCGATCCAATCCAGGTCGTGATGCTGCATGCTTCTTGCTAGTAGACTGTGTTTTTGAAGGAGATGGGAAAATAAATCCTTCTTGTATTCTCCAGCCCAACGATGCCACTACAGATTCAACTTGATCTGCAGTAACGCCCATCAAAGTAGAAAAGTGGGGTATGCTTATGCTTGAATAAGCTAATGCAATCAGTCCCAACGATCTGGTTCTCACAGTATCTTTGACCAACGCTAGCAACCTATACATCCAATCATCTTGTGTAGCATGCTCTTGGCTATTCCCTGTGGATCCATCACTGTTTCTATCCATATCAGTTCCAGTCGTAGTAGCAGTGGTGGATATAATATCCAAGTTGTCCAGGGCAATTAAAACAGCCTCCAAATCCTTCTTCCAAAGGTGGACACTGACCAAGGCTAGAGCCATAAACTCTTTTGACCGGTGAGGATTGGTAGTGCGCTGAACAAGGTATCTGGCTGCACCCAAATCGTTGAGGATAATGTAAGAAGCAAGCAGACAAGTGGGAATACGCAAGTCAGGAACAGACTGAGCTCCCGTAACAAGGAAAAGGTCCTGCTCCTGTTCAAGGATTTCACAAACAGAGGCTAGTTGAGAATAATCCTTGGTAGCAACCAAGTGTGGAATAGATGCAGTATTGACACTCATGTGGTAGCAAACAATAAAATAACCAACAGTAGATTGAATAGTTGTGCTGACAGGTTGGTTTTCTCAATTTGTAAATCAAAAGTGGTTTTATTTGGCAGTAGTCGTGCAATGGTCATTCAGAAAACAGTAAACTTTGGCATGAAGTTAATGATACTGGGTAGCAAAAGCGGGATGAACTGGTGATAGCAATAGACTCGATCGAAATGTCGAGTTTAAACTTTTTGGAGCAGCTTCATCCTTCTATTTCCAAAGTTAAACTAGTCCATATCTTAGTCATGCATATACAGCCAGTCTGGAATGCTATTGTGTTCGACTAAAGATCTTGACTGTGATCAGATATAATGCCAGGCATAAAATCACTGCTCCTATTGTGTGTGATCGAAACGACCATGGAGTCGATGGTTTTTTGCTAGGCGCTGCCACCAATCTTGCAGGCTCCGTCTCACTCCCTCTTGCTGATCCTACTACAGCACCAGTAGAGTTGTGTCGTTGACTCAGCTGGCATGATGAGGAACTCATTCGTGCAGATGATAAGGACTTGGTAGACTTGGACGAGTCGAGATTTTGTCCTGCTGCTTTGGCGTTCATTTCTTCCTCCATTTCTCTGCAGACCTCTGGAAAAACCTCCTTAAATTTGGGACTGCTTAGATTCCATTTTTTGGACTTGCTCGCCAACTGCCGTTTCTCTGCTGATGATGTGGTGATACTTCCTGTGGTTGCATGGTCCTCGAGCTATTGTTTCCAACAATATCCACGAGTTTAATGACATGATGTAGTAAAGCATCTAATGACATACGCATACACGGCATCCCTTACCATAAAGCTTAATAGCCCTGTAAGAATGGTCGACACAGACCATGCTGGATTCCAACTTCCTGGGTGATAATCACTCATTGTCAAACAAAGCCTAAAATCCGTTTGAAATCGACCTAGTTTGATATGAAAAGGTAATTTAGCTTTGATACCGTCCTATAAACAATTCAATCTCTCTATTGGCCATCATGATCAAGTCTAAACTAACCATTCGGTGTCATCATCTTAATACTTGGAGGCTGGTATTCATCACAAGTTAGCTTATCCAAAATAAACCATTCCAATAGTTTTCGCCTAAACTATTATAATCAAACCTTGTATGGATAGTCTGAAGGGAAGTTGAGCTTGCCATGATACTGACCTATTAAATAGTGTCAGGAAATCAGTAACAAGTAGCCTATAATCAAATAAGAATCCAAAACGTACCTCCTGTATGATTAAGAATTGCATCCAGCAGCAAAGCATTCAATCAAGGTGGTAGAGTCAAGAAACGCATACAGGTTGCATATCCAATAAGTACTTGTAAATATTGAGCAGACAAGATAATCCTCTTGAATAAATGCCAATACCAGAGATGCATGGTAAAGCAAGTCCTACCTTCATACAACGAATTAGGAGGTCCAGTCAAAATATAGTGCCTGAATTTAAAGTGTAAAGTAGACGTATAGTTCCAAAGTAATCATGTAAGTTGAAGTATGGATATAAAATATGCAGTTCATGGCACTGTTGATTCTGCAAATAGTACTAGAGACGAGGGGTCGAATTGGTGGATAAAGTCGCCCCTTTATATTACTACTGGCAGTCTGATAGTCCAGCAAACTAAAGGGAATGACATGGGCAATTGACAGCATACCATTCAAGAATATTATTATCCAATGGTTTTGCAACAATAAACGGAGTAGGAGATGCCTGAATCAGCATAAACTCTTTAGTCAGTCTCTTGTAGGCACCTTTAGACGCCATCCTGAATCAAACACTGCGGCAATTGAGTGAAGGTTGTAGGAATGCGACTAGTGAGGATTTGGCAGTTTGAAAGTAGTCACGTGGGCGAAATTAGACTAATAGTTTGGTGATTTGAAGCCAATTGAAATACAACCAGAAATACTGCCATATTCATGTAAAATAAAACATCAAGAGTTTAGTGCATAGTAAAAGCATCATGAATTGATTGGTCAATTCATATCAAATCTATCCATCTTTCTCCTGGTGATTGGCATGTAGAGTTGCATTCCTGGAATTGTTTTTAAACTAGTGCGTATTCGAGTCTTTAAAATACAAAATGAGTTTATTGGCAATAGTCCCAATATCTAGATTGTAATGAATCCTGTAGTTGTACAATGACGATCCAAATAGAATAATTTTAATTCGAAACTATAGTTTATTATATGATGGACAGTATGTTGATTGCAGTCAATCTCCAATAGAAAGCACAACGAATATCTAGCCATTGTTTATTCCCGAGCAAAAAAGGCAGTGAATCAAGTGGTTTGTTTTACATGAATACAACTGCAATAACAGTTGATATTCATATTTGAATATTGTATCAATCTACAGCAGCATCAACATGGATCTGGATTCGGGATCGTTGGCAAGTATGCGTATATCCTATGAACAGGATGTTCTAGTTGAAGATGCAGCACCAAAAGACCCATTTGAGCTATTGAATGCCTGGCTTATCCAAGCAAAAACTCAATTACCTGCTGATGCTGAACCCAATGCAGTCGCTCTGGCTACTGCATCTGCAGAGACTGGTCGTCCTTCGTGTCGTATGGTTCTACTTAAAGGTCTTGACGCTCGAGGTCTGACCATATTTACCAACTATGATTCTCGCAAAGCCCAGGAAATGGAGAAGAATCCATGGGCAGCAATGACTTTTTGGTGGGGTCAGAGATCTGCTCGATTTGAAGGTCGTATTGTCCGCATTGACCCAGCTGAAAGCGATCAGTATTATGCATCCCGTCCATTGGGCAGTCGCATTGGCGCATGGGCTTCACCTCAAAGCACCACGATCCAAGGAAGGTCAGAATTAGAGGCACTACATCAGTCATTTGTTGAACAATTCCAAGATGATGCTGATCCTCCAAGACCTCCTCACTGGGGTGGATATCGACTTGTTCCTGATGTGGTCGAATTCTGGCAGGGACGACGCTCTCGATTGCACGATCGTCTCAAGTACTCTCGAGATATTAACTTGGATCGTATCAATGATCCTGCAGCCCATGGATCTTGGACAATGTGTCGTTTAGCTCCATGACCAAATGCTTAATACAGTCTATTTTCTTGATTGTTTTCTATTTAGATATACTTTATTAGTCATTGGTTTAACAGGTTTATATCTCTATCCTCGACAATCTAATCTTAAATATGTTGAAACTCACTGGGTGCTTCCCATACATTTTCAATATCAACCATTGGTTTGGCTATATTGGCAACCAACTTTTTGGGAATAGATTGAATCGCGTTTTGTGATTCAGATGAAGATGCTGTAATATATGAAGATTGTAAACTTTTTTGGTCTGCTATACATTCAGAAACGGCATCTACTGATGTATTTCCAGAATTTGCCGAATCCATTTGTTGCTGACTCGAATCTGCCACTGGCATATTTCCTTGTGTCGCAATGGCTGACGCAACCTCTGATAATTGTGCAGTATCAGTTTCGAATGGATCGTTTGCTAATCCACCATATCGAACAAATAAGTTTTCTCGAGACACCCATCCCGCCAATGATGCAGGTGATTCTTTAACATGAATCTAAATATTATTGATGCGGTTGAGATACAAGTTTAGCCTATGCACAAAACTACTATTTGTGAAATTCCAATAAAATATCGACTCTACCTTGGAAAGTGTTACTGGATCCAAGTATCCTTTTGCCATGTTCCATACCACCTTGAAAAGCATGTTTGTTGGAAATATATACATGCGACTCAGTCGTTCTGGATAATGACTCTGCAATATTGGCACTAATTTTGCAACAATCTTTAGATCTGATTTATCTGTCCGCATATTTTGTCGATCGAAAATAATTGTCATTGTATTTGTCAATGTTCTAAAGAGTCGATTTCAGTCAAGGTTAATCAAAACAGGTTCATCTTTTGCTGAAAAGACCAGTATGAAGTATAATGTTCAATCCAGATTAAACTTGCCCATTACGTACTGCATGTTCAATCGTGCGAACCAAAAACTGGATTTCACAATCTATATCCTGCTCAGTACGTGGTGGAACATGTCTTGCACCAGTCCATATCAAGATCTGTGACCCATCTAGAGCTTTTCCCCAAAACTGCAACTTTCCAGACTCGCTCAAACTACTCGATATTTCCTTTAGCAATGTCTCTGGTTTAAACTTGGCTCGCCATGCCTTGGTTGATAAGCAAATAGTATTGGGTATACATCAAGTCATACTATTAGCTATTGTATACATGTCATGATACGAGGCCTCATTGATAATCAAAACTCACTAGTGTTTCTGATAGAGCAGACATGGCTTTTCCTCGATGACCATTTTTTGCATATAGAAATTTGGCGATTTCTGTATCAGTGAGCGTATTCACTCCGTCGGCTTCAAACAGCATCCTGGAAGTCGAGATGTAATTCTACAAAGTTCAGTAAATACATGTTTATTCTGTCATAGTGCATTGCCTTTTATTACCACAGTAATATATTTGAGTGGGAATATCAAAGCGTGTATAGGGAATGTACCTGGATTTGCTTCTCCTTCTCGTCTTCGTCATCGCCTTGGAGTACCAAATCTGCATCTATATCTTCAGAATCATGACTGAATCTTCCCTCTTTTGTATTAGAAACATTAGGTTGACTCATGGTGCCGCTATTGGATGCTTGTAATGACAAAATCGTAATAATTGGCAAATTTAGAGGCCAGTTTTTCCCAAGTTTTCAAAAGTCAAAATTAAACTTTTTGGATTGTAGTTTTTCCTTGACCCAATAAATAGTACAACCAAGTTTAACCAGCTGGTATACTGTATTCAACAATGTTTCCTATCAGAAAAACTGGACATCCTGTTGACTTTAGCACTCCCTATATGGAGGTAAAGCTTCCAACACACCATACATTTGTAATGTTCATGTATTGAAACTTGGATAAAACCCCTATATAACAATATAAAATGTAAATATTGGGCTTGATCAGTGCATGCCTTGGTTTTCAAAGTATCCTAAATATGAAATAGTGGACTCGCACTGGTGTCCATCCGTCGACATCTATGAAACGCCATCCGATATTGTAATCTGCATGGATCTTCCTGGTATCGCTATAAATCAAGTAAAAGTAGAACTAGGACCAAATCAGGTAAATCAATAACTTGTCTAGACAAAACCTGCTAAGCATTCTCATGGATACACTTTCAATTGAACACATCAATATGTGTCATTGTATGGATTAGATTGTTATCAATGGATTATCAGAAAGATCTTGTAATGCTGAAGGTGCCGAATATTATGTAAATGAACGACGATTTGGTAAATTTTACAGAATGATTCCACTTCCAAGCGGAATCGACTCGGATGATATTCACGCTCAGCATAACCATGGTTTGCTTGAACTCAAGGTAGTTTTGATATTGTGATTTAATATGTGAATGCTTTTTGGTATGTTACACTAATTCTTGTATAAAGATTTCTAAAAAGCATGTATATGGTTTATTCCATTCTATCCATCTGTGATAGCAAGCGTTTTTGTATGACTGATCGTTGGTCCTACTCCAGTCATTAAAATATGTTGCAATATATACACATTGCTTTGATAATTGATATCAAAATCTATATTTACAGCCATATTTGCGTAAAATGAAACACCTGTATTCACTGCCTTGTTTTACTTTGGAATAAACAGTTAAATATTTGTTGATTTTCTATTATAATTAGCATTCTCAATTCCTCAATAAATACAATATTCATCGTATGATGCACAAATCAGACTATAGCTTTGAACAGATTCATTCATTTTAATTAGACTTGTTGATTTGAGTAAAATACACCTTTTGACATTCGCTTCAACCTTCCACAACCTACTAAAGGTGTAATAAATGTTTAAAATTCAAGCTATGCATTTTTATTATATGACTCCAAGAGTTTGTAGGTAGAATGCTAGTTAGAATTTGCTTGAAAAAGTTGAATTAAAATAAGACGGTTGTTTATCTGCCAGTAGACCATCTTGTGGGATGCATTTGAAGACCGTCAACATCCTTGGAATACTTGATGGGATTGCGCGCACGCTGAATGAGAATACGAACAACAGCATAAAAGACTAAAAAGATACCAAATGCCATGGGTATCAACCACAAGATGGGGTGGAATCTCCAGTTGGTGCCAAAAGCAACATTGAAAGGTGGAATATAAACCATTGCCATGGTAAAGATAACACCGCCAATGAGACCAGTAAAATTGTATATATTGCTGAACATGAACCAACCAAACGGAATACCAAAGCGAGCCTTGCAAATAAACATGTTGAAACTTTGCTGAATCATAATGGCAAGATAGTAGCCAGATTGTGCATAGTAGAGCGTTTTCAGTTGAGCATCATTGTCCAAGACTAAGCCACTCGATAGTGTAATAGGACCACTGTCAGTTCCCCAAACGTTGCCAAAGTTGACTGCATCGATCGGTAAAATACGACGATAGTAGTAAAAGGCAACAAAGTACGAAACAAAGCAACCGATCGACATAATAGTGCCAGCCTCAAGGTATGACCATAAAAGCAAGTTAGAATCAACAAGAGTTTCTTCATCACGCTTTTCCATAAAATCATGCCAAAACACGGCTGTAAATGGAGTAGAAATCGCCTTGGTAAATTTGGCAAATCCTTGTGCTTCAGCAGATCCTTCAGATTTACGAGCAGCAATACGCTTGGTACGAGCAATGGACTCGGGAGTAACAGGTTTACGGGGTCGCAGTTTCATCAAACCAGTCTTTGATTCAGGCAGATCCCAGGCATAGGAAAGAGCAAGGAACAGTTCAAATCCAAGATCAACAATAATAATCTGAATAGCAGTCAATGGCAGCGGCAATGGAACAACGATATAGAGCAAGTTGGCCCACACTTCAGGCATAGTGTGTGTAACAGTATACTGAATCGATTTTTTCAAATTTTGGAAAATCAATCGACCCTCTTCAATACCATTGACAGTGGATGCAAAATTGTCGTCAATCAGAATCATGGCTGCAGCTTCTTTGGACACATCAGATCCAGACACGTTCATGGCAATACCCAAATCAGCCTTTTTCAAGGCAGGAGAATCATTAACACCATCACCTGTAACACCAACAATGTGTCCGAGAGCTTGGGCATGCTTGACAATCTGCAACTTGTGTTTGGGAGATGTACGAGCAAAGATAATTTCTTCTTTGGAAAAGATATTGTCCCAATCAGCTTCAGTCAGACCATCAATCTTTTCACCATGAATAACAATAGCATTCACATCGCTTTCCGGAATTTGTGATATGGGTACGTTGCGCTTCTTGGCAAGGGTTTCCTTGGTGTCTTGCAACATGAGATTGATTTTGCGACCAATGGCCTCGGCAGTGAGAGGGTGATCACCAGTAACCATCATGACACGAATGCCAGCTTCACGGCAGTGACCAACAGCCTCACGTACACCATGCTTGGGAGGATCTTCAAGGGAAACAAGTCCATAAAAGGTAAGATTGTTTTTGGGATAGTTGACAGGGTCTTTGGTAAACACGAAATTGGCGGGATACTGATCACCGGGAAGAGCCAGAGCAGCAAAAGCAAGCACACGATGTCCTTTGGAAGCCATAAACTGATACATGTCTTCAAACGAAGCCTTGTGTTGTTCTGTCAGAGGAACGACATTGGTACCATCAAAAAAGGTAGTGCAAAGACGAAGAACACGTTCTGGTGCACCTTTGAGGTAAGCCATCATTTCGCCATTGGCATGTTTTTTCTGATGAATCGTCATGGCCCATTTGTTTTCCGAGTTGAAGGGAATTTCGAATATCTTGGGGAATCGGTCTTCGACAGACTCGAAATCAACAAGTTTTGCAGCACCGTTGCGCAAAAGACCAGCTTCAGTAGCATCACCAAGAATAGGACGAGTAGCAATTGGACCATCGTTGGACTCAAAACGAGCACGAGAGCACAAAAGTGACATATGAATCAGCTCATTGACACCAGCATGGTCCATGTCCAAGGGAACAGCGTGCTGCGCCTCGGTAGACGATTGACTCTGTGCATAAAACAGACGAGATCCAGTCCAAACATAAGTCACGGTCATTTGGTTACGAGTCAGAGTGCCAGTTTTGTCAGTAGCAAGAAGGGTAATGGCACCAAGGGTTTCAACACCCTGCAGATCCTTGACGAGCACATTACGACCAGCCATACGCTTTGCTGCAATAGTGAGCAACATGGTGACAGTGGCCGGAAGACCTTCGGGTACAAACGAAACAAACGTACCAATGGCGAAATTGAGGGCTTGGGAAGCATTTTGACCCTTGGCAACAATACCGATAATCAAGAAGATGATGGCAACAATTCCTGCAACTAGAGTAATGAGCTTGACAAACGTGTCAATCTCATCCGAAAGCGGAGAACTACGACGCTGCTCGTTAGCCGTGAGGGATGCAATCTGACCAATCACAGTGTTATCACCAGTTCGAATCACGACACCATAAGCATCGCCATTGACAACGAGCGTGCCGTTAAATACCAAGTTAGTTGCTTCCAGTGGACTTGTCATGACATTGTTGGCGTTACGTTCTTGAGGCTCAGCTTCACCAGTTAGAGACGAATTGTCTACTTTGAGTTCATTGGACCAGAAAATACGCAAGTCAGAAGGAATCTTGTCGCCAGATTTGATAAACACAACGTCGCCCAATACTAGTTCTAGAGCAGAGATTTGTGCGAGCTTTGCCTCGCGAATAGCATAACATTTAGAAGGAATGAGATTTAAAAAGGATTCAAGAATGGATTGAGATTTTTGAACCTGATAGAATTCAATACTTGCATTCATGAATGCAACAATAATCAAAATAGCACCGACATAGACATTTTGTGCATTAGCAGAGGGGTTGATGGCAAGCAGAATATAGGCAGCAATGCCCGATACGAGAAGCATGAGATTGAATAAACCGAGAAGATGATCCATGAAACGCAGAAAAGGGTGTCGTTTTTTTGGCGGTGATAGCTGATTGGGACCATATTGCTCCAGACGCTTGATAGCCTCTGCTGGGGAAAGACCTTTAGACAATGTGGGTTTCACTGCATCGACTGACACAGAGTATTTTTTTTCGACTTCCTCGAGCGAGAGTAGATGCTCATTCTGAAATTCGATCGAGGTAAAAATGTGTTAGTGGCAGTTCAAGTAGTCAATCCCTGATAGAGCACTCAGCCATGTCTATTTCAAAGCAAAATACAGGCAAATTGCAAGATAAAGTACAAGCGTTCCATTTTACATGAATACAGCTGTAAATTGGCAGTAATGAAGGGTGTTACGGAAAGGGCGATGCATTTCGAAAAACGAATTAGGGCCTAAGCCATGTCATGAATAGAAAGGAATTGGACAATCAACTTGGTTAAACATACCACATCGACTTGCTGTTGTTTTTCTGCTGGGGTGTTTGTAGATACAGCGGTGTTGGCGGGCTCGTTGCTCTGGTTAGGCATGACGTGTTATTAAGTTTAAAGATTAAAATAAAGATGATTACAGAAATGCTCAGGCGGATAGACTAGCAAGATGTAATGGTATTAAGGGAAGAGTCACACCAATCCCGATCTGCAAAACAGGACGATATGGGGAAAATCAAGTGTCAGAGTATGCAGTAAAGCTTGAAATGCAATTCTGATTGTATTTATACTCTAATACAGAAATAAGGCTTGACAAGTCCCTTTGTTCTCATTGACGAATATCAATCAACAGCCCGACTTGCCATTCATCCAGGGAGGGGTTGGCTGTGCCAGAGGCATAAAGCTTGTGCTTATTGTTGGAATGTAATGTGTATTAAATGGTCAATCAATGAGGGGTATAATTTCGACATATCGTGGAGCTTTGTTTGGGCTGTTAGGTGGCCAAACTCCACTATTTGCTTGAGCCTATCAATATGAAAAGCCATCTGGATGAGCTACAGCCTGTGGTACTTGAATATTACAGCTGTATCCACGTAAAATGGAGTACTTTTCTGTACCATCTTGCAGTGATTACCTCTTGCTTCAGAATATACAATGGTTGAATGCTCCTTCTATTGGATATTAACTACTTCAATAAACACAACACCCATTATATGATGCTTACAATCTATAGTTTTGGATATTGCACTTGTTGACATGACCATATATTGTACAATCACCAGACTCATTACAGTCCAGATATCAGATTCAGCTGTTGTCAATACAACTCTACATGCCAATCACCAGAAGAAGGACCAGTAAACTGATGAGTTCAAAAACAATGTTGTCCAGTAAACCATCACCAATTGTTTCATGAGATTTGGTTGCTTGTTATGTAATGACCCCCTTATTTAGTGATCCATTTTGTATGAATACGGCGGTAAAAGCAAAGAATCTATGTGCATGGATATTTTGTTTAAAACATCCATGACTGATATTTCAGTCTTCTAATTCATGATTGTACTACCTATTCAACAAATGAACATTAGTAGTCTCGATCATGTACTTGAAACACTTACAAACCAAAACACTAGGCTGGATAGACGGAGATGAATGATAACCATTGTCAGCTCATACTAGTCAAACTAGTTAAGCATGACTCATTCAGATATTAGTTCACAGCTAAAGACAAAAGGGATGAAAGCAAGAAAAATATTTTTTGGTTGTATAGAAAGCCCCACTTTCATCATGTTCTCACAACGCTCTGATGGCATTAAACAAGCAGCTGTTGCAGCATTTCAGAACAAGAGTCTTTGGTTCGTAATATTGCACAGTTGGCTCAGATTAACGCAACTATGGGTGGAACGCCAAAGATCGTGCCAGCCAAGACCAAATAAGGGTCGTTTTATATCTAATCGAAAAAAACAGCAAGTCGTTTGTCAAACTGGCTGTGTTAACAAGTCAGATTATTGTCGTGATACAGGATACATGAACGATAGATGCTCCTGCCATTCAAATCAGCAGATGAACAATCACCGATATTTCCGAAACGACATCACCAAGAAAGCAACCAGACCCAATCACAAAAGTGTGGTTGAATTAATTTTACGTGGGTACTTATAAACACATGATATATTGATAGCGATGGTTGCTGACAATTTCTGATGTTTCTCTTCATCCTCATACTCTTTGTCGCTAGTTGTAACCAGTAGTTTAGTTGCATGGCGATGACGGTGGAAAGTGTGGTAGAACCAAAACCAAGAAAGTGAGCATGAAAGGAGAATCAATGATTTGGCGTAGCCCAAGATGCACGGCTGATGCAACTCTAGTCAACCAAGTGCAATCAATTACCAAATATAAGCTCACGTGGGTTCTTCCACATGGTACTCAGTATTATGGCCATGTGTCCAAATGGCTTGCTTCGCGTCAATTATCACATGAAGCTAGAATCGATTCGAGTCAGGTAATTGGGCTAATTGCCGCTCATACTGCTCATCATGTTGAAAATAATGTCTTGCGCGCTCTACTGAAGAAATTCAACTAAAACCCCAATATTACCATTTTAGATTCAAGTATGCTCAACCCGTTCATATGAAACGCCCACAAGAATCAAAAAGGTTCCTTTTCATTGCAACTAGCAAAAGGCTAGCTTGAGGTCCCCATTGTAAACTTGCTTCTATTCTATTCTTTCTTATTAAACATCGTTTTATTCGCAGCATACAGTGGTTATGTTCATTCATATCCTACTTTTGTACACTTGGCTGTTTCAAATCATAGGAGCTTTTCCTTTACAGAAACTTCCTCCCCAACACTTGTCATCACCCAGTATTGAAGGTGTACACCATGGCCATGCCAATCATGCTGTGACTCTTCAGTACTATCACCCTGAAGCCCATCGAGTGCTTGGACAAGTAATGGTAAGCCTGGAGTTGTCTTGATATACTAGTAGCAACTTTCTGCTTTCTGAATGCGATCGCTTTAAAAGATTGGGTTGCATATTAACGTATTTATGTGGTTGATTATCATTAGATTGATCCAACTGTGGCTGATGGCTCTCAATTAACACTCTGGTTAAGAGTTAATAAACGCCAAAGATTACGAATAAAATGGGAGGGCATATCGTGGCAGTTGCTTGGTACCACAGTTAATGATTCATCACCTGAAGCCATCTATGCTTTCGAAGGACCTTGGCCACTTTCTCAATCCTCTTTACCCCAGCCCACTCATGCTACCGAAGACAACTATCCAGATCTGAGTGAAAATGATCATGGAATTGAAGAGGATGATGATGAAACTCCTATTCATATCGACAAGGTTCATCCGCGGTGGTTCTATGTAAGCGCAGGTGACAAAAACGTTGACAAAAATCATAACCGTTTATTCGTCCTCGAGTCGAGCTATGGATTGCTTGTGCCTTCAACAGACATTAATGGCATTCCTCCACTTACTCATAGCTCCAGCCCTAAACCTACTTTTTTGCCTACTTTCCAGCCAACTCTTTCACCGATTTCTCAGCCTACTTCCAATGGTCCAGAGCCAAGCCACGGCACACTGCCACAGACAGTTCCATCCCATTTACCAGATCGAATGCCTAGCGTGCTTTTACGGCCATCTATTCAAAGAAATGGTGGATCTCACGATAGCAGCGATAGTGGTGTAGGCGTTCAAGGACCTACGAGTGGTGGCAGTAATCCCGATACTGGATCGTCTGGCTCACCTCCAAAACGCAAGCCTTTCACATCCGATCCAAATTCTTCAGGAGGCGATGGATCGGCAGGTGCAAACGATCAGTCTAGCTCTAGTTACAATGGCCCATCCTGGCTGTTTCCTACTGTTGTTGGAGCAGGTGTAGTGGCAGTTCTTACTCTCAGTATGGCAGTATTTCGCAGATACCACAGTTCATCCGCATCCACCATTGATCCCACTCTGTCTCATTATCAAGGCAGAGGCTATATCACCACATCATACAGATCATCAGGCACATCGGCATCATTTGAAAGATCTGCTACATCAAAGCAACCCGTATCTATGGGATTGTCAGAAACGTTGGAACGATCAGTTGGTTCTGTAGAAACCGATATAGACCAAAGCTCACTCAGCAGCTCTAATATGGCATCGTATATGCGCTTCTCAGCTTCAACCAAAGAAGCATTTGTCTCACCATCGTCCCATTCATCTGCAGAATCTACAGGCGACAATGGATGGAATTGGGGAGCTTCTCGCTTGACTACTCATATTTAATTTACAGCTGTATCCACGTAAAATGGAGTACTTTTCTGTACCATCTTGCAGTGATTATCTCTTGCTTCAGAATATACAATGGTTGAATGCTCCTTCTATTGGATATTAACTACTTCAATAAACACAACACCCATTATATGATGCTTACAATCTATAGTTTTGGATATTGCACTTGTTGACATGACCATATATTGTACAATCACCAGACTCATTACAGTCCAGATATCAGATTCAGCTGTTGTCAATGCAACTCTACATGCCAATCACCAGAAGAAAGACCAGTAAACTGACGAGTTCAAAAACAATGTTGTCCAGTAAACCATCACCAATTGTTTCATGAGATTTGGTTGCTTGTTATGTAATGACCCCCTTATTTAATGATCCATTTTATGTGAATACGGCGGTATGTTGTTTTTCAGGTAAATCCGAGGTTTACCAACGGACATGTCATTGAATACTTGGCTGAAAGTGATTATAGGATAGTGAGTTGGCTTGTGTTTACTTGCTTTCTGGTTCATCTTGTTTCACTTCCCTGGAACTGGCCCCTACTAGTTGGTTGGTACAGTGGTAGTGGATGAGGTGGACTAGTCATCTACTGCTGTTCTTTATCCTTGCACTCAAGATTCAAGCGATATGCCATTGAAACTGACTCGACACTAGTGGAATGTGCTCTCATGCTTGCACTACAAGACCAAAGTGTGGTGTGGTCATGAGGGCTTGCATCTCATCCTACTAGTGTCGAATCAGTGTGGTTGTCTGGTCTAGTTTTGCTTCCAGCCATTTGCTGTATGAGCGGTTATTGCAGAGTTTGATGTTTTCGGACAGACATCTCTTGCCCTCTCTTCAACTCGCTGGCTAGTTTGTGCACTCACCATGTATCTACTAAGCACCTTTGTACTTCACCAAGGGATAACCTATATGTCGCTTTACAGCTTTTATTACTTGTCAGAGTGATGTCGCTTCAAAAGCAGCCATCTATATTGTCGTTGGCTTTAGTGTTGCGTTCATGATTCTACTCACCAGATCTTGAACCATTTTTACTCGGATCATAACCCTTTTACTTTGTATACCACAACATATCCTTGTTTGGCGGTACTTTCCTTTTGCCGTCTGCAATGGTTGCATGAGTTTTTATTTGAGTCGGATCAAGGCTTGTAAATTCTCGGACGAAAACAGTTGCATTACGCTACTTGTACTCTAATACTTGTAAAGCGTTGTTCTAATGGATTTCTGTAGTTGCATCATCCCCCCTCAAACTCTCAGAAGCAGCTTAATTGTATTTCTTGGCAGTTTTCATAAACTGTTTATTGTTCAAATGATAATGGCAGGCTAGGTTTAAAAAACTAGGCTGCTTGGAACAATACTAGAATACAATAAGGTGTTTCTGTGATCTTAACCCTGACATTTTTGCATATTATAGTAGGTTGCTGTACAGGATAATGATGTTGTTATCTGCAATTATGATGCTAGAAAATAGAAAATTGATGGTTGATTGAGCTTTTTAACTCGGGGATTTCGAGTATGGTGTATGAATACCATAGCTTGTATCCATAACGCAGACAAATTTGGCTTTGCAAGACTTGTGCTAGATTTAGATGGGTACTGTATAAATAGTATGGACTATATGCATACGTGCGTTTAGTCTAATACAAATATGTTTAGAAGCAGCTTATAATGGTGACTATTGGGACTAAAAAGCTATCTTATTATAGAAAGTTTTATTGTTCATCATTCTGCTTGTACCATCAGTCTTTATCACATTTACTCGCTGTATATGTGTTCTAGTCACTTTTTGTTTACAAGTCTCATTTGTTTGCTTTTGGATAGCATATTCTACCATTTTATATATTCATTTCCTTTACTAGGGAGTAATCTATACATTCTATTTTCTAGTAGAGTTGCACACTCTCATTGTCTTGAAAGCATTTCTGCTTGTTGATCATAATGATGCCATTACAGAAACTAACTGAACGCGCTTGGGTGTTTGATTCGAGTTGCTGTTGTTTAACTGGCGCGCAATGGTGAAAGTATCGGGGTTGTTTTCATGAGTAATTTCATATCTGATGGGTCATGATAATATGCAACACTAATATCTAGGCACTTTAGAATGCTGGGTTTGATGGTGGATCGATACTCTTTAGTATTGAAAGCTGTAATATGGAAAAGCGCATGTTGGTCATTTTTACAAGGTGCGAGTATAGGTGCTTGATTTGCTTTTTAGATACAGACCAAGTGTATTCTATTGTATGATTGGTACTTTGGTGTTATGAGGAATTATTGTGTTCAATGTAAGCGATTTATTGTTGAAAATGCACGTCATGACTTTTGATGTACATTAGGGGTGCGTCCCCGTTTTCCGATGGATTGCCTGCATTGACGACATTTACCTCGACTTGAAAACCATCACCATAGTGCCTTTGTTAATTGTACTAGTTTACGACTTTGTCCTGCTTGGCTAAAATGTAACGTTTGTAGCTATTGATTTTGGAATAGTTTATTCCAAATTTATTTTATTTCAATGGTATGCAAACCTTTTAATTTTGGCCGAGTTGTGGTGAGATGCACACTAGGAATCTTTCAAAACTTGTCTCATCCCACAATTTTTTTGCTTGAATTTTGCCTCGATGCAACCCATCGAGTGTTGAATGGTTTAGTCACCTTCATTTAAAGAAACAACCAAAATCATTGCGTCGAGCTTGACAGTTTTTAGAGTATTCAATACCATTTGCTTTGCACCAATCATGGAATGGTTGGCAATGAGCTATTGCGCCATGGCTGTCTCTTCTTTTTAGAATAAACAATGATTAAATATGTTTTCCTATTACAGATTGACATGTTCAACTCGATAAAACACGCTATTGTATAACGTAAACTATAGTTTTGGAGATTGCACTTGCTGACATGACTATACATTGTGCAATCACCAGACTCATTACAATCCAGATATCAGGTTCAGCTGTTGTCAATACAACTCTTGTATCCTAAATCACAAATACGTTGTAGTTTAGGAAACCAAGTGTTTCCATATCACCAGTAAATCTGATGAATTGATACCGATTATGCCACGAGATTGACTTTATTGTAGACATCCTTGGTGCTCCATATTATGTGAATACAGATGTAATACACGCTATATTCACAGGTTGAAACGTCGATTCATTACTATGCAAAATAAAAGCCATTAAAATCCAAAATAAGAAACAGAAAAGGTTCCATATAAATCGTCCAAAAGACAATAAATTGTGACAGATTTATTTCTTGGCAGCCGAAGCCTTTGCCTTCTTGGTTCCTCTGAACTTCTTGGCACGGTTCTTCTTTTCTTTACGCTGCTTACGGTTGGTCTTCTTGGCCTCAGCAAGACCGTGACGGACAAGACGGTATTTGGGCTCAAATTTCTTTGCAGCATCAAGAGTGTCGTAGATCAGAGCAAAGCCAGTAGACTTGCCACCACCGAAAGCGGTCTTGACACCAAAGACGAACACGTTCTATTTTGGTATAAGTTAGTCACTATTCAGCAGAAACCTTCAAGTCTGGCATACAGCCCAAACACATTAAACTGATTGAGCAGTCTTGGAACCACACAATGGGGTTACCTCGGTTTCAGACTTGTAGACCTTGCTGATCTTTTCACGAAGTTCAGTCTTGGAAATGTTGGGAGATCCTGGATGAATGATATCAACAACCATCTGCTTGCGCTGAAGAAGACGGTTTGTGAGGAACTTGCGAGTCCTGATTGTGACAGCGTCGGCCTATATACAAATGATCATATTACAAAATCCACAAGAGATTGGAATAAGTTAGTCGTCCATGATTTAAACAAAGTAGAACCAGTACAACACTATCCAGACTCGAGTTATCAACTAGAACTTGAACAAAGCTCTGCTAAATTGATGTTTGCTCAGCTATCATGCCAGTAGGCAGCACCCATAATTTGAAAAAGCGAGCGCATAAATAAATGCTTGTGCAGCAATATAGATGTATAACCATTCCATATTGACTTGATCAAGTTGTTTCAAATATCCTAGTGCTGATGAGATGGATGGATTAACCCGAGTGCAGAATTTCTCGAGTCCTGATGGATGGATAGGATGCATGCATATACTGATGGATGGATGGAAGCAACACTCACAGCCATGATTGTCCGTGAAATGTAAAATGAAAAAGGAGAGTTGCTAGTGGTCGCTACCTTGAAACGCTTCGTTCAACAGACAGCAAAGTCAAATGCAACACGTGATACAAATGCAATAACACGTGACTATACGGACTGCAAGTGCAAGTCAATCTAACAAAACAATATGAAAAGAAAGAGTAAAGTCGTTTAAAGGCTGTTCATGACACTAAATGTCTAGACATCGCATAAGTTCGATTGTATAAGAAACTACACGCTATGGGTTGACCAGATCCAATCGAGCCTGAAAGAACCATCCAGTCACGTGCAATTAACAACAGGATTTCACTTTTAGCCAACACCGAATCTACTCAAACTATTGGATCTGCCGTGATTATTAATACTATTGAACAAGGTAATCCGACTCACGTTGCTGTAGCTGGGATTGATACTGACATGATTACAATTGATAATACATATAGATGATGCAACAGCCTGTTATTGTTCTTAGTAAGTCGGTTGTTTGCTGGATTGAGTTGCTGTCCGACACTGCTTAATTACTGTCGAGATAGTGAGTGCATTTTAACCGTTGTTTCTGCTATTTGCCAATAGATACAAACACTGAGCGTACTCAAGGCCGCAAGGCTCAATTGTCTAATATTCAGGCTGCAAAGGTATTTTACTTTTCCTGTTTGATAGATTCCTGTAGATTCCTATAGATTGTTGGCATTACATGCAGTGTTCTTGCTGTTCTACGGCTCTTTACTGTACTATAAAACCAAATATATTACTTTCACTCTATTATTGATCAGTCTTACAGAATGTATTCATCCCGCTACTATCGGTGTCTGTTGTGCTGATCTTGTGGAATCAGACGGCGGAAGTTTCGATTCTGTTGTGCACTGAATAATATCACTGTCGCATTCACGTAAAATCAAACACTTTAACTTGCATTGGTTTTATTCTGCTTCTGAATAGACAATGGCTAAATACTCTTACTATTAGAGATGGGCTGGAGTAAACACTCTTGATTCTTCAAAACACACCGTTCATCATATGATGCACACAATCAAACTATGGTTTTGATTACATGTTTATATACTCATTAACCTTGTCATACACTGTAAATAGACAATTTCAGATATCATTCGGACATGTCTGGGTCCTCGTGCTATGCTCAAGATGCTCTTGGACCCCATGGGTGGAATTGTTCTCACAAACGATGGCAATGCCATTCTTCGTGAAGTCGAAGTTGCTCATCCTGCTGCAAAATCAATGATTGAACTCTCTCGTACTCAGGACGAGGAGGTTGGTGACGGCACGACGAGTGTCATCATTCTTGCTGGTGAAGTTCTTTCCACTGCCCTCCCCTTCATTGAGCGTCAAATTCATCCCATCACTATCATTTCGGGCTTCAAGCGTGCTCTTGAAGATTCAATTAAATTTTTGAACGATATCTCAGTTGAAATCAATATCAACGAAAAAACAGAAATGATCAAACTCATTCAGGCCACTATTGGCACCAAAGTCGTTTCTCAATGGAGTGATCTCATGTGCAACCTTGCTTACGATGCTGTCAAGACCGTCACCACTGAAGTGAATGGCAAGCGTGAAGTAGATATTAAACGCTACGCTCGTGTCGAAAAGGTGACATGATTGTGTGTAGGACAGACAATTGAATGATTTTTAGTATATACTGACTTTTCACTATGTTTGTATTTAGATTCCCGGAGGTGAAATTGAAAACTGCTGTGTTCTTGATGGCATTATGTTCAACAAGGATGTTACTCATCCCAAGATGCGTCGCATGATTCGCAATCCCCGCATCGTTCTTCTCGACTGTCCACTTGAATACAAAAAGGGTGAATCCCAAACTAATGTTGAGATCACTGATGAGTCGCACTGGGCTCGTCTTCTTGAAATCGAAGAAGAACAAGTCAAGGCTCTTTGTGATGATATTATCCGCGTCAAGCCTGACATTGTTATGACCGAAAAGGGTGTTAGTGGTAAGGCCAATGTATTGTTTTTATCAACTAGTCCAGTACATAATGCACTTTAAAAAAGTACGTTTTACTCACGTTTTGTATATACTGCAGATATTGCTCAGCATTATTTCCTCAAGGCAGGCATCACTGCGCTCCGTCGTGTCAAAAAGACTGACAATAACCGTGTTGCTCGTGCTACTGGTGCAACCATTGTTAATCGTGCCGAGGAACTTCGCGAATCTGATGTTGGCACTCACTGCGGTTTGTTCGAGGTTCGCAAGATTGGTGATGAGTACTTTACTTACCTTGTCGAATGCAAAGACCCAAAGGCATGCACAATTGTGCTTCGTGGTCCTTCCAAAGACATGTTGCAAGAGATTGATCGCAATTTGCAGGATGCTATGAGCGTAGCTCGTAATGTTATGTTTGAGCCTCGATTGTGTCCTGGTGGTGGTGCGACTGAAATGGCACTTGCTGTAAAACTTACCGAGGCTGCCAAAAGTATTTCAGGTGTTGAGCAATATCCTTACAAGGCTGTTGCTGATGCTCTACAGGTCATTCCTCGCACCTTGGTACAGAATTGTGGTGGAAATGCTATCAAGGTTCTCACCCAGCTCCGTGTAGGTTACATTGTTTCTCATGCAGCACTTGTTTAATTTGATTCTTGCTAACGTATTGAGTTGTTAGGCCAAGCACGCTATCCCAGGCAACTCATCATGGGGTATTGACGGCACGAGTGGTAAAGTTGTTGACATGCATGAATACGGTATCTGGGAGCCCCAGACTGTCAAATCTCAAACCCTCAAGACTGCCATTGAAAGTGCATGTCTTCTTCTTCGTGTTGATGATATTGTTTCGGGTGTGTCGCATCGTGATGCACAAAGCGGTAATCAGCAGCAACACGCACCTGAAGAAGCCGCAGGTGATGCTGAGCGTTAATTAATTAGTTGTGATTTAAACTCGAGTCTTTAGTAGTATGCGCAAAGTAGGGTTGAATGGTGGCTAGCAATGCTTGCCATTTTTATCCAATCACTGGTTACAAATCTATTATGTTTAAAATGAATTTAGTTTCACTCTTTGCTTATTCTATAAAAGTATGCATGCTTTTAGTGCTTGTATTCAAGAGCATTACAAATTGATTTTGTAAAGGGTTTAACTGATGGCATGGTTTTCAATAAGCTTTGTATTTCATTAGCTTGGCATCAACGATACGTTTAGTCAAATTGCTTGAACACATTGCAACTCCAAACATACACGACTTGATCTCCTATACATGATATATACGCATTAGTACTACGCCAGTTTCTTGAAATTGTTTTACAAAGCTCGTAGTTTGCTGTGATGAGTGTCAGATTTGTTTATACACTGTAGTCCACCAAAATGCATACTTGTCCGAATACAAAATAGATTTGATTGACTGTTTATTTAAATCGCCAAGTACTCGATACCATGAGTATCTTTTAGCATAAGCTTTACCAAATCAAATATTTTTTGCCATTTATTGAATATATCAATCAAAAGATAATTACAAACAACAAAGGAATCTGAATACCAAAAAAATCAGAATGTAGACAACTAGAAGATGACGAACAGTGGATGGAGTCAACTAGGTATTGGACCCAGTGGGGTTCGCCATCAACTCACTTTGGTGCAAGCAAATAAACAAACTACCAACTAAAAACGCACTTGCTAATGACTAATGTCGTCCCAAGTACGGCCTTTGATGTGTGAAAGATTCAAAGCAGCGGTAGTTTTGGAAGAACTAAAGTAACCAGAAGCGATCTTGGCATCAATTTCAACCTGAGAATCAGGAGGAAGCATAGATGCAGGAATTTCAACCCGCTCAACAATGGGAATTCCAGATCCAACAATTGCATCGTATTTCTATATAAAAGTAACGTGTTAGCTGATTAAAGTTATTAATTAAAACATACATGTACGCACCATGTTGCTCATACTGATCATGCGATCAATTTTTTGGATACCAAGCCAATGTAGCACATCAGGCATAGTAGCTTGGAATCGCATGTCTTTCACTCCGGCAACATCTTCAGTTCTCTGGAAATAGTTGGCAGCCGTATCACCTCCCTCGGCACGCTTACGAGCATTATACACGAGATATTTTGTGACTTCACCCAATGCTCTGCCTTCCTTGCGGAAATATACGATTACACCAACACCATTGTCAGTTTGGGCAGCACGAATGGCTTCTTCAATGCCGTATATGAGATAAGGACGACAAGTGCAAATATCACTTCCAAAGACGTCGCTTCCATTGCACTCATCGTGAACACGCAAAGTGAGATGTTTGGTTGGATCGCTGATAAATTGTGGGTTACCAAATATATAGATGGAAAGACCGCCAATAGGAGGCAGAAATACTTTGAGATCTGGGCGAGTAATGAGCTCTGGGTACATACCGCCAGTGTCCTCACTTTTGTGGATATGCATGACATGTCGCAATATAAAAAAAGGTTAGACATGCATCTCAACACATGATAAAATTCGATATTCTATAATAGGCAGTAAAAGATGGACGACTTACAATAAACAACGACGCAAGGTCGTTTCATCGCATTTGAATCTCTCGGCAATGCCAGGTAAAAACCACACTGGCTCAACAGCAGCCTTGACAACCATCAATTGACCACGATCATCCAACACCACCTTACCATCCACCTTGAGACTACCACTCTTGACAAGCGATTCAATCTCTGCAAGCTGCATATGAGCCTTTGTGATGGCAATTGTTGGACGCACGTCGATGCCCTTTTCAATCTGAGCTTTAAAAACTTCCTGGACAGCATGACCCCAAGGATCCATGGAGACAATACGATGAGGATCAGACCAAGAGGGAAATGGGCCAATATTAACGACAGGTTCAGTGTGGACAAGATTAGGCTTGTAGTTGGGTTCCAGATCTCCAATAGCTACAGCAAGTGCTCTATAGATGGAATAAGCTCCACCATGAGCGCCAATAGCATTACGCATGGTTAAAGAGCCATGGTGTCTGGAAGCAACAATCGGGCCACGAACAAGGGGTTCGGTAGCACCCCATTGCAAGGAAATGGGATTGATTCCCACCTGGCCTGGATAGGTAGTCAGCACAATACGATGGTTATACAGAGGCTGGACACTACTGGTTCCAGGGGACGTAGCATTCTGTGGAAGTTTACCCGCTGCAGTAGGCATCTTGGTCACGGCAGTGGTCGTCATTGCCTTGTAAGTTTTATTGGCTGCAGCAGTGTCCGCATCAGAATCACTCTCTACTGCAGACTCGGACATTCCTAATACCTCGCATGCATGGTATTAGAGTAGCACTCAAATCAAGGTTAGACTAAAATCAACTCACCAGAACTGTAAACCTTGAAGGACATGTCCAGCGACTTTCTAGTAGGACTAGATAAATGAGAAGCATTTAAATGCGGGGAAAACCCAGTGCTAGCATGCAGAGAAGCCTGTGACTGTAGTGATAGCAAGGCAGATTGAGTTTCATGTTGGAAAGAGTTGAGTCGGGATGATAGATCCAGTTGGTCTTGTTTTAAAGATTGAACAGTTTCCAAAATAGACTTGAGTACGTTGGTCTGTTCATTTCCAGAGCAGGAATCAGCCATGATAATAGTGATAACTGAAGTTGTTTCAATAGCAATCAAGTCCGATTCGGCAAACAATAGCAGTTGTTAGTTAAGCTTGATGGTGAATTCGGAGTCTGAACGTTTCGACATTTGAAAATCAAAAGTCACGCAGTTTGCTTGTCAGGTTTACCCGGGTTTACCTTGACGTTGACTTGACCCAACAAGATGGAACTTCCCGATAATGTTCATGTCATGCACCATCCGCTGGTTCTGCATAAAATATCCTTGCTCAGAGACAAACGAGTTCGTCCGAAACAGTTTAGAGAACTTGTCCATGAATTGACTCTTTTGCTAGGAACCCTGGCTACAAGTGACTCGGACTTGTCAACTACTAAAACTCTTCAGTCGCCCGTTAGTCCTTACATGGGTGTACAACTCAAGGATGAAATGGCTATATTTCCCATCATGCGTGCTGGTCAGGGCATGGTAAATGGTATGTATAATCATCAGATGCATCATTTCCTATCTATTTATATGAATGTGAACCACCATCTGACTTAAACTGTGACAAGGTTTTCTGGAGCTGATCCCTAATGCCCGTGTGCATCACTTGGGACTTTATAGAGAAAAGGTATGTGCTGAACCTCATTCTTGATGTTATACACTTGCTTGATAGCTCACTACTCTTGTCACTTAGTCTACACTTTTACCAGTCGAATACTACAATAAGCTTCCCTCTGTTTGCAAGATCGATGTTGGGTTTCTAGTCGATCCCATGATTGCGACCGCAGGCACTGCTATTGCTGCGGTTAATATTCTTAAGGATTGGGGTTTGAAACGCATCAAATTGATCTCCATTGTTGCCTCTTATCCTGGTCTAAACGCCCTGCTCAAGGCTCATCCAGACATTGAGATCTACGTTGCTTCTGTAGATGAAGAGATTGATTCTAATGGTTACATTATTCCTGGTCTGGGTGATGCTGGTGATCGGTAAGTTGAGTTGCAGACTAGATAGTATAGTCAATTGCCTAACAATTCCTTTTGTTTATAACCCACTTTAGTTTATTCAAGACTTTGTACGAATAGCAATGTGTGAAGATTCGATATCAAGGTCTGCTTTGATCTGTTTAAATTTATCCCAGATTTTGGAACTCCGGACACATTTACAGGCTAATTACAGCTGTACCCACGTAAAATGGAACTCTATTTTGCAGTCACTGCCTCTGGAATAAATAATGGTTAAACTGTTTGCACTTTCTATTAGAAAGTAACTAATTGACAAGCATTTTCAATTTTAAAACACAACATTCATCATATGATACACAGTTGAATTTCCTTTTTTTAGCATAGCCATGCATTGTACCGTCACCAGATTCACCCATTGAAATCCAGATATTGGGTTCAACCGTTGTCAACCAGACTCGTCTTTGTTTAAACTCGATACGTTTTAGCTTAAAAACAACGGCTGTGTGAATGCAACTGTTGTCTCATACCATGATAAAGACCAGTCATCTGACACTCATCATTTCATGGGATTGGCTTCTTCATGTACTTTGGCATACATATTCAATGTTTCATTTTACGTGGATATCACTATAAGCAGTGCTTGAAAGGCTGAATAAGGATTAATCAATTTATTGATAAAAAGTATCCCGACCAAAGCAAAACTGAAACAGTTAAGGATAGACAGAAGTGGAATTAAAAAATGGGTCCGATAAAGTTAAACAGGATAAAAGCTACGTCATATTGAAGAATGATGGTCAACATCAGTTTTAAAGAGCCAGAGCAAGAAGAAGTGGAACAGCAATGCTAGCAATCCCTGTTATGCATGATTTGGAATTCCCTGAATAGAAATCTGTGCATTGTCCACCATTTGTCATTGCAGCCATACGGTTGATATAGCTTGCAAGTCTGTATCCTCCTTTTGCAATCTGCATGTCTAGTATATTAACCGATCTATAATAATAGCTCTCTCCCAAATCTTGGTTTTTCATGTACTCAAACATTGGCCAGATATACTGGCAAGTCACTACTGCCGTGTCTGTTGCCCAATCAATGGCATTTTGATTCAGACCATACTGTGATCTTTCGTAAACATGACGGTGAGGTGCCCATGTGGAGACATGAGAACTAAATGAATTGCTATGAATCTGATTGGTGAGATAGTACGCATAATTCATAATGTTTCCGTGAAAGTCGCGGTGGATACGACGATTGGGCATATAATAATCCCACACTTGATTAAAAGTCGCCGATTTTCCTTCAAAGTAAACTTGTTGATCTTTGCGTCCATTATCTAAGTTTTGGATGAGTAGATTAAGCACCATCTAAATACACTCGGTTGTTTTTATATTTACAACATAAATCACTTACCATGTCCGTTGGACAAAAACGGGTGTCCAGCATCACCAACGTAATGAACTAAAAACATTAGCGCATCGGATAATTGATGTGGCGACTGACGTCGTGCACATTGAAACACATCAGTATATTTTCCAATAGCATTAGGCAAGCATTTTCCTATGACCAATCATTCATAAAACCCAATATGATTAAGCATTAATAAAAGCAGATGGTCAACGACAACAGATTGAAGAATACATACCGTTGAGACAATCCCGCTCAGGATCGTACCGACATTGGTCATTCATAGGTGGATAAGTACTATCAATAGCACCAACACTTCTGTCAAAATAAAAATCTAGATGAAGGGTGAGTATTCTATTCGACGTACAAAACACAGATAAAAACTTGACTTACGAAGTTCGTTGTATCGTTTTCCACGAGTTTGAAGGTATTCTGCCCATGACTGGATTTGTATCAGTTTAAATATTAGTCACTACAATACCAAGCACCAATCAATCCAAACAAGCACGTTGATAGACATACACTGGCTTCATAAAGCGTTGTGCCTCGGAGAATATGTTGAACAAATCTAACACCGTTTTGATCGAGGAAGTTTTGGGCAACAGCACCAATAACCGAGTGGGCTAAAAATAATCAGCAGTCATTAGTAAGGATTGCCAGATAAAACCATTAGAAACATGATCCAAACTTGAAATGCTTACTGTAATCACTCCATGCCAGTGCATATGGCAATGATATGCCTAAAACAAAGAGAATAGGATGATGATGCATCCTTGAAGCTAATATGTCGAGGGGCTATAGCGAAATTTAATAGGACTATGTGATGATACTGAAAGATAAAACCTAACCGTCTATTTAGTACTTTTTAGTATATGAGAGAAAAGTCTAGAATTGTATATCTCCCTCAGATTAATAAAAGTGGTTAAAAGAAACGAGGAAAGTCTTTTGTTTTAAAGTATCTTATACGCTGGTGGTCAAAGTCACCATATATAAAGGGTGGTTTGTCACTAACACGGCTACGTGTATCAGGGAGTCTTTGTGAAAACCGAGATTTGTTTGCACAGGCATTGAGTATGTTTAAACCGAGTGATATATTGTTTGTGCACGAAAACATGTTAATGGAAAGTCTATTCGCTATTGCCATCTTGTAACCTTGAATATTTGAATTTTGAAAGCAATTTGGGTCAGAAATTTGACCAAGTTCGTGTCATGTGAACACACTTTTCGTATTTTTGTCTTGGTAAGCTTGTATATATCAGAGCGAGCAACTCCACACATGTGTGTGCACCTTTGTTCTGAAAGCTCAAACACCGAAATCAAAATGTTTGACAAAAGTATTAGTGACTTGTGCTTGCAATCTGTTGGTGTAACGGCTAGTTGGTAGTACATGCATGGGGTCGAAATAAACATGCTACGTGAATGCAATAGCTGCGACTGCAAGCAAAGTGGTAGTAGTATATAAGCCTTTGGCTATTGTATTGATGTGTTATTTTACAGCAATAGTACTTGCCGTTATAGACAAATGAAATGTAGCGCCGTGCTATACTGTCTAGCTTATGACTACCAAACACTGGAAAATAGTCTCATTACAAATAGCATGTTAGACTAATGAAAAGGGGTGTTTAGAAAGTGCAATGGGTGAAATGCACGAGTGGTTCATTCGAGCACAATATTGTCCAGTAGACTAACATCCATTATTGATGAAACTGTCTCCTTAGTGCTCCACTTTACTGGATACAGCAGCAGCTGGCTTATCAAAAGTTGCCATGCTTATAGAAACGCATCTCATATTTACTCAAACCCAATCTCAATATAAATTAACCAAATAAAAAGCAATTAGAATTACCACATTATATTGAAAGTAATAATAGGGAGCAAAGACATGCAAGCGCATTCAAAAAATGCTTAAAGTTGGATTACATTTCGTAAGCGATAGAATGTGAAATATGCAATTAAAGTTGAAGCCAATAGCCAGATTACTCAGAGAAGGTGAGAAGCCAAATACGAAAGATGGAGTGTTTGGTACATCTAGCTCTAGTCAAAACAATTATTGGCGGCCTTTGGGACTAGGAACAACGAGAATGGTATCTTCGTTGTTTTTGGTCAAGATTTCCGAATCAGAACGGGGGATCTGAACAGGGGATGTGCAGAAGGGGCAGCGGGTGGCAGCCAAGGGGATTTCTTTGCAGCAGAATGCACAGTCCTTGACAACAACTTCAGTCTTGCGGCAAAAGGCAGCAGTGTAGGCTTTGACAATGAAGAAGACGATCAGGGAAATAATGATAAAGTTGATGACCATCTGGATGAAACGACCATAATTCCATGTGACGACACCGGCTTTGTTAGCATCGCCCGAGGTACCGAATCCAAGATCTCGGCAGTTGGTCTGGTTTTTAGGACAACGCAAAATGTAAAACATGTTTTCCAAGTTGCTCTCAGTAGCAAGACCGATAAGTGGGGTAATGAGATCACCGACAAGCGAAGTAACGACTGCTGTAAAAGCAGCACCCATCACAAGACCGACAGCAAGATCGACGACATTTCCCTTGTTGATGAATGCCTTGAAGTCATCAAAAACATTTCCAACAGCCTTGACGCTCTTGAATGCAGCTCCCTTGAGTTTGGAAGAGTTGCTAGTTGCTTTTGGAGTGGAGCTCATTTTTTAGATGGATTCAAAAGAAAATAAAACGGATTACAAAGTCACAATTAGTGTGAAGAAAATAAGTTTAAGGGGGCTTGAGTTGCTTCTTTTATAGCCGTATTTATGTAGTGGAGTACTAAATAGGGGTGCTAAAGTGCATAAACATACAGTTTCATAAAATGGCTGATGCCAGTTCCCACCACATTGTTTACTGGACAATATTGTACCCTTTGAACCCTTTAGCAAAGTCCACTGGGTTTTCTCCATGCTCTTTTTTGTATGAAAAATTGAGCAGATGTTCAAAGCAACACCCACACCATGGTTCTAGTAAATCCACATTCTTGACACTTGTTTAATCTTCAACTCTCATTCTATCCAAACCAAGTATTACAAGTGAATATTGGGTGACCGTCATGGAAATAACTGTTTCATCTTTGAGGCGTGTGATCTTTGTTTCTAAAACTAAAACTAAAACGCGAATGAGATGTTAGAGTAAACGAGTTTGTAGAGTTTGGTTGACGACAATCAAGCAGTCTCAATGATTGAATTGAATTGCAGTGAATGAATCCGATTTCAAACTTGGCGATTGCACAATCTATGGTTATTCCAAAGTAGAGAAACAGTCTCTGCAAGATGAATACAAGACTGGCTTATTTTACGTGGGTATCACTGTAAATGCAATGTAGTGGATTGTGAATCAATACATGGATAAAAAAATTGATCATGAAACAGATTGTCAGACAATCTCCATTCCAGCTGCCGTCATATTGCAAACCAGCCTCTACTAGTACCAATGTGGAGAGGCTTGAACACGCTTTTCAAACGAGTGTAATTAGGGGTAGGTTGCCTCCCCACAATTAAATCACGTGCGCTTTCAGTTTACAAGCTTTATTTGGGGTAGCCAGTCTTATGCCTAAATAATAGTCTGTAATTGGAAAAATTGCTGCACTGCCACTATACGTTTGTTTTTCAAAAAAGCCAGTCAGCTACTTTTACAGCCGTATTTACCGCCATTGGCTATACTATCAAAAGTCAATCGAATTTGATTGGCAGCCAAGCCATATGGTTACAGCCATAAAGATCACTGATAAGTCAAAACTCGAAAAGCTTACTAGCCCGAAAATCTAAATATTCGCATGGAGCAGGGTCGAGTTGAATATTAGAAGCCTGTAATTGGTGCACATCATGCAAAATAATCAGCCATGTGAATAATAGCTGTAGGCTTGCTCAATTCATAACTTGATGGATTGGCTCAGTCCTATGAAATACCAATCCATCGTTATACTGGTATTGGAATATTTCAAAACTGCAAGTACTATTGCATTGCTAGTCACCAACCGATTTTGCATCCTGTCATAAAACCCGTTTCACAAATCCGTAAATGTCATCCTGCACATTCATGACTGATTCAACAACAACAAAACATTTGATCACATAATTTAGACAAATATTTGGTACTAGTAAAACATCATTTAAGCTTTATTCAATTTGTAACACTAAATGCAATTGAACGCGGCACCTGCTCAACAGTAGCCGCCTCAGTTCATGTGTGCGCACCCTCGCTACTTAGCCGATGGTTATTGGGTACATTTATTTATAGTGTGTACCACATCCACAATGCTGACTACCGTAATATTGCTCCCAACATTGTTTTTATCAGGTATTTATTGCTGTCAAATTCAACTCGCATTTCGGTTCAACCTGCTCTATTTTAAACTCGGCCTTGTCGCACCATTTGATTCTTTAAAGTATGTACAAGGCAATTGCATTGACCTTGACATTGATTTCCACCACTGTGGTTTCAAACACTCGAGCCGTCGCTACAAGTGGAACTGCGGATCGATGCACTAGTCATCCATATGAACAAGACCTAGCACGATTTGGTGCAGCCACATATGACAATGCTCCAGGCTGGTGTGGCATCCGCTACTCTTCGCTCGATATTACGCGGATCGTTGCAGTGCATGGACTAGACGAGTCCATGTGTGGTCAATGCATCGAGTTCAAAAATGCAGCTGGAGGGCCAGCTCAATATGTATTAGCTGTAGACCAAAAGGCTGACCCGGGGCTAGATTTAGCCATTACCAGTCTGAAAAACGCATTTCCAGGTCAAGACCCACTGAATCCACAAAAATGTGATTGGAAGGTTGTTGATCAACAATTTTGCGCAGGAATCTGCCATGGATCAAGTGAGGAATGCACGCCTGGAAAACGAAACTTGCTGCCAGCGTATCTTTTGCCTCGAGTTCAACCCACAAGTAATCAGCTCCGAAACAAATATGTTGTTCCGAATGTGCAGGAACGATCGTTTGTGTCAACAGACGATGTCATCGTGCAGCCCAATGCTCCTGTAATTGACACAAGTCAAACAGATATGACCGATACCACTGATGATGCTGATGATGAAATGACTGATGATACTGCTTCAGAACTCGCTTCTGACAACTCTGAATCTGATATGACAGCATCTACTCTACAGCAATCCATTGCTGCACAAGATCCTCCATGCGATGGAGACTCTCCATTGCCCATTCCTATTCCCATGGCAAACATAGCATCAAATGCTGATCTTCCACCACCAGTTGCTGCTTTGTACAATCAACCAAATAGTCGTGTTGAGGAAGACTGCTCATCCTCAGAAATTCCCCTGCCTGCAATCACAACTGTCCCGTTGTCAGTGCCTAGTCCAGAAATATGCGGATGCCAAGACAATCATTCAGTCCCAAACAAAATGGCTCCACCTGTATTGATGCCAGTAATTGAGATTGTTACTACACCTGCTTTTTCTACTTTGGAAGCTGCCGTTACTCAACCGCCTATCGTTGCTACTCCGATCACCACATCTACTGAGTTTGTGTTCCCTACTTTGGAAGGACCCAAGTTTGTTACCGTCATGTTTGACAGTTTATCAAACGATAAACACAATGGTGATTATAATCACAAGGGAAAAACTCGTTCTGAAGAATGGACACAAACTCGTAACAATCAAGGCGAGTCGACCATCGCGACGACTATCGCGACGACTTTGGATCAAACCAGTATCTCGACATCAACGACGACTTTGGATCAAACCAGTATCTCGACATCAACGACGATCACATCATCTACCACAGCCTCTGAAACGTCACAACTAGCTAAAGTCTCCACATCGACTACTACTGCCAAACTCTGGGTTTATCCAGCAATCATTCCATTCGTAGCTCCAGCCACTCGAGTAATTCAAACTCGAGTTCCAGCAGCAGCCCTAGTAGGTCCAGTTGCAACACCCGACTTTCTTCAAGATACATACAATCTGCCTCCACAGTCCACTGCAACTGTTGTTACAGCTGCAGAATTGGTATCCTCATCTTGGCAATTTCGGATTTCAAATGCATTGAGGTCTGCCCCACTCTTGCTTTTAGCAGCTTTAGCTCTGCTTTAAACCATTGGTTTAGGCGGTTTAATTCTGGGTAGACAAGACTCCAAACAGTAGTAGTTTGATGTTCGCGTACTAGGCGTTCATTACAGTTTATGGCCATCAACTTGAATATCCAACCATTTTTCAATAAACTGTGTCCCAAATTTACTCGAATAGATTGTCATTATGATTGTATTAGTTTATTATATACTCTGACATTTACTCCAGAGATACTGTAAAGTCTTTAATAAATATGCTGCCTTGGCAATTGCCTTTGAAAGCATATGCTTGGAAAGGTATTTCGATTGTAAATTCTTTGGCTGGAGCCATAAATGAGAATGTACGCAACAGCTGTGTAGTTCCACCATCAACAGTTATAATCGACTCCTGCTGATCCAAATGGTCGGTAGGAAAGCCAATAAAATCGCCATCGAGTGCATGCCGAATGTAAATATTCAATTCTTTGATATAAGCTGCATTGGATACGTACACCTCAAACGATACTTTTACACGCTGACCGACCGACGGAGCGGTAAAAAACATTAAAATGGAAGAGTCTGCATTCTCACTAAAGCTTACACCATTTCCAAATCGCCATCCACCGCTGTGATAATTCCACCCTTGAATATCTGTTGATTTGCCTGCATGTTTGATTCCAGTTCCAGCATTCTTGTTTTGAAGCTTGAACTGCGGGGTATCAATTGAAAGGTGGATGTAAGATGGGAGAGTTGGCTGGTGTTTGACTTCACGTATAGTTCGCATTAACACTTTTCCTTTTTTTAGTCCACTGATTATAATACGACCCTCAGATATGCCTGGTTGGACTGGACTGCAAGGAATACGAAACTCGCCTCTTTTTGTTGGAACATTTTTTACATGAGCAATGGTTTTGCCATGTTCCGAGGCGACGATAAACTCGTCCATGCCTTGCGTCTCGGCAACAATATCAAAGTTTCCAACAGGCACAACAAGAGTAAAAGGTTCTGCTATAAAATGTAGATCGAATCTGCCCGTTTCTATTCCAAATCCATATAATAAATCAGAAATAGAATCAAACTGATGATGCTCGCTTGGATAGTTGCCGTTGTATGGCACGAGGTCTTCAAGTCTTGGACGAATAACATAATTAGTTTTGACACCAATGTCTTCAATCTTCTGGCCGTCGTGTACTCCTACTCGAATATCGTGTCTATATACACCTGTCATGGGCTCAGTAATGGCTTTTCCAGAAAAGTAAAACAATTCTTGACGATAAGGGATCGGAGGAAACATTTTTGGAAGCTCGGTTTCTATTTCGGTTGAAATATGGAAGCTGGTTGCACCTGCACCGGCTGACTGGATATCCTCGCCAAATATTACATCCCCGTATAGATCTTGGAAATCGGCTAAAAGGGATTCGCATGCTGATGTGCATCGACCGTCTGAAAATATGCCGACAGGTCTTACGTAAGCTTGGCCTACTGTAACTTGTGGTCCACTGAGCAGCTCGAAATCATTGGGAACATAGATGGGTTTGTAATCTGACTCGTCATCTAGTTTGGAAGTTGATTTTTGAGATGAGTGACGCTGGAGCGTAGAGGAGAGAGAACCTCTCATTATGGCATTTGTAACTTTGTTTGCAACACCTTGGCCACGGATCGGCTTATAGTCTGGCATAAACAGCTGAGGAAGCACTCGCTCGAGCAGCACTGATCCACCATTGTTTCCACGAACATCAATCACGATTGAAGTAGTGTCCTTGAGTTCATTAACCATCAACTTCCGTAGAATCTTTAAAGCAGCAATTGAGATTGTTTTTGCATCAATCTCATCTTGTAAAGCAAACGATGGGATGCGAATCAAACCCAAGTTTTTGGTTTTGGGTGCCCAAATACCCCACATAATATTATTAATATCTGTTTTGTGCCATTCAAATGGCACATTGTATCGCTGTTTGATATCCTGTTCCTCTTCTTCTTTAAGCAGGGTCACTGCCTTTTGGAAGAGCTGCTGTCTTTCAATCTTTTTTGTCTCGACCATATCAGGGTGGACATCGACTGTTTGAGATCCAGCAAGTTTCGATTTGGTTACCTCGTGGTAAACCTGGCTTGATGATTCCCAACATAATGTGCTATATTCTGCAATGTATGGGATAGTATTAGTATAGATGTCGCCAGACTTGTTTTTGAATGTGAGTGTAATCGAGTCTTTTTCTGGTAGTCTGCTTACAGACCCAAGCACTTTGCTCAGATAGTCTAGGGCTACATGACGAGTGTTGCTGATGCTCGATGCAGATGGGAAATTGGATTCATTATTTGTATACCACTATATTAAACAATAAGCGAATGCATTTAGTATTAATCTACTAGTATGGAATATTTAGATTTTGACAACTCACATCGTCAAATGTTTCTCCATCTACACCCAAGAGTTCATCACCAAAAGCGATTTTGGAAAACTGATTACCCAGTAGTGCGAGTAGGTTAGAATCCGTAGTTGCGGATATAACAACGACCTTGAAGTCTGCAGAGCTGCTAGTATCAGCATCGACATATCTAAACTTGAGGCCAGTCATTGCATTGATACAGCCATATGGCCCAGGTTTGAAATATCGCACATGGCAATCTTTAACTCGGTTGATGATGTCAGTAATCTGCAACTGCAATTCAGTATCACTGATGGTATTGAGTTGAGATCTCAAGTTCTTGATTGATGGGAATGGATTGGCTTCTGTGCCATAATACTCTATCTTGGACTCAATGTTGGGTGAAACCTACAAACACAGTCAGTAACTTTTCTCCAATTGAAATCATGAATACAACATCACTCACCATCAACATGCTTTCTACTCGGGTCAGCAAGTCTTCCCTCTGCTTGTGGTTCAATGGTACAAATGTCAGCCATTGGTTGGCTCGGACATCCTTGAGGAGTTTGTACTGGAAGACTTGGTCTTGAGCAGGCACTGGACTTGATAGAACCACAGTGGGAACTGTCCATAACACTATGAGCAGTTGGATTAGGATGATATGATTAGAAAGCATTGCAATGCAACTGTGCATGGAGCTCTCTATTAGTATAATGATGGCTTAAGTCCAGATAAAAATGGTTCCCTTTCCTCATCAAGGAACTGTGTATATATAGCATATCACTAAGGGACATCTAGGGATACTTGTCAGGGCTGTTTTCAAGATAAGCTGTTGGACACCAACAAATTAGTTGTACATGACAAGGGAGGTAATACAGCCCTTGTGACTAGAGCCGCTTATCCATCTTAAGATTGAAAGCTGCTCATGCTCTACTCTATATTGTATCAGCGACTCTTTATTTCTTTGTCATCTTCTCTTTGCGTTTCTTGACGCTTTTGGGCATCTTCGTCTTGCGTTTTTCCCGTTTGGCTTCCTTGACAAGTCGATGTCGTTCTTTCTTGGCTTCCTTGTCTTCAAACTTTTTCTGTTTAGATGCTGGAGTGCCTTTGTATTTCCTTGATGTCTCGTCTGAATCCTCATCCTGCTCGGAATCTGACTCGTTGGATTCCGATTCATCAGATTCTAGTTCTGATGGCAAAGGACTCGAGTTGCTCGATGCTTCTGTAGCTAGTTTGTCTGGTGCGAGCAGTGTTCCAGCAGATGAACTGCTATGCTCAGACACAGTCGGAATTATTACTGCCCTATCGACTAATTTATGTTCAATAGCAATCCCTGTAACGGCCTTGTACATAATCTACATATTCAATACTATCGGGTCAGAAATAGTAAAGTCTATTTTTAATACCATTCAATCATAAAAACTCACATCTGCATCGTCTCCGTCTTCCATCTTTTTAATATCTGCCTCGACAGTTTGAATCTCATCCAGTGTACGAGGAATATACACGTTTTTAAACACTTGCTCGTTGCTTTGCACAGTGCTATCTTCCAAATAAGTGGACGGCCTTTTGGCAATCTCTGTATGCATCTATAATATAAATAAGTTTAGACACGTTTAAACTATTCGTTTAGCATTGCACCACCACTTACATGATCAAGATACTTGTTTAATATACGATCTTCGTTTTCTTGAGATGTCAGTGTGTCGTCAAAAACAGTAGACACTCCTTGACTGTCAAGATACTTGACAAATACGTTTAAATCAGAAACAACAAAGTCAAACACTTCACGAAGTGTCATGATTTGTTCCGTCAATCGTTTACGGAAATAATCAACTAGATTGGAACAGTCTTTACGAAGAAACTCGAGTGCGTGTGGGTGGTCATGTTCAACAGATTGCGACACATCAATTACATATACAATGTTCTTTTGATACCTATTGTGTCCAAAAGCACAACAGTAAACAACTATATAGTCTATCATCATCAAATTCGCATCGACTTACAGCAGATTGTATTCGCTGAAATCGGCATGAACTAGTCTGCATTTGTGAAACATAGTCCAAAGAATGATAAGCAGTTGTCGATACACATTTCGATATGTTTCTTCATCGGTGATGATTGCATCTTTGAGACGAGGTGCTGCCCTGTTGGGTTCAATGTGGCATAGTCTGACATGTGAGTCTAAATCCAGCGCAATCAAAGCTAGTTGAAACAGTTTTGGCATGCATAAAACACTCACCAGCCTTTTTTATCGCCAATAAACGTCATCAGCAGAACGTGCAAGCGTAGTAAAATGGGTTCAGGACATGGAATACCAGCATTATGGAGCCGTTTCAAATTTCGCATCTCCTTTTCTGCCCATGTCTGTACCATTTTTCGTGGATTCGATTTGCTGTATCCGTGTCGGAAGCGAAACTCGCCTGCTACATACCGATCACGGTCTTTGAACGACAATATAGATGTTTTGTAGATTTTGATGGCCATATGGTCTTGTGATTCTGTAAGTGCGTGGTACACATTTGCCTAATCAGGTGAATTCAAGGATCTGATTTTAGCATATACCAACTCGACACTACATCAATACAACACACCTCTTTTCCAGTACTGATGCACCCATTCACTTCGTAAATCACATTCTTGTTGAGCATCTTGAACAAAATCATTCGAGTGCGTGGATCCAAGACCTGTTCAACAGTTGCTCGATCTGACTTGTCTTTATCAAGATATTTGCTGTCATCACCTTTTTTATTCGTTGCACGAAAATCATTGCTAAACAAGTCATGCTTTCCGTCTAAACATGTGCGATTCAAGTTAGTGGGTTTGATGAATCCTACAGTGTTTTATCTGGCAAAACTTACTTAGATTAATCCGAGATGAAAACTTGCTCATGAGCTCAGTTGATCTTGGACCAGAATGGTTCTGGTGATGTCTAGCTTCGATACGGTTAAGAATTTGGCCCTTGATTGCCAGATTGTGCGGAGATGCCTGAGTAACTGGATTGTGTGATTCGGTAGAATTTTTTATACTAGACGGTTGTCGAGCAGCTAGAGGTGTCAATACGGAAATGTGTGCCTTCATTCGATTAAACTGTTTTGTAAAATCTAGTATACATCCCATTCATATGCGGTAGGGTGTCAGTGACTTGTCCAATTGCATGAATCCGTTAAACATATAGCTGGAAATACCTTTGCTTGCATCAAACCATTGATCATCAATGGTAATGTCAGCAACTTCATCCTGATCATCGTCATCCAGTTGGCTGTAGTACTCATCCTCGGTATTTTCACTCAGTGAATCAACGGTTCTAAATTCAAATAAATTAATATCGTTCGCAGCATTATCGTTTTGAATTCGATGAATGTCTTCCTCGGCATCGTCGAATTGGCCGTGCACACCTGCCATTCTAGTCATTTGTCAACTGTCGATTTCTTTAAAATTAAAAAAATGTACACCGCATCACGTGACTAAAACTCATTCACATTTTCAAGCCATTTGCAATTCATGCGCGGTTATTATAAGTTTATTTGTGCTAGACGTTTTGTATAATTCAACCTAGTAAAACTACAGATACAGTTTCAAATTGCAACATTATCCAGTAAGATGGTTAAATTGCTGTAGTCAATGCCACATTCTCCACATGCCAAATCACACATATTGCCTTGAAACAATTTCGATCCACACACAACCACCCGCTGATTAGTTCCATAAGATGGCGACTGCCATCCGATAGATTGCATTGCTTGGTTAAGTGAATATCCTGAAATGTGTCCATCAAATGCTACTCCAGGAATATCAGGTTGCTTCAAGACTTCAGAAGAACCACCCCGAGAGAGATAGTGCGTGATTTGGATATGCTGTGGGTAGGCAAGCAAAGCACCCGTGAGGATGTCCCGCCCAAAGATCTCGAAATGAGACTTTGTGGCATTGATAACAGCAATCTTAAGGGAAGCCCCACCCCGAGGGATAGTGACAGGAAGTGGGAAGAGCCCTGATTGACGAGTGGTAAGGTTCACGCCCTCTGCCCAGCCATCAAGGTAGTGATGGTGAGCAACCACCCAATCACCAACTGACAATGTAATTTCGTCTGAATTCTTTGCAGTATATGCTTGCCAGACCTATGCAACATGATGATACATTCCAAATTTTGATTAGATTCAAGATGTCACAAAAACAAGCATAAAGAATGACTTACAACAATCGGTGTCTGCACCGATAAAAGTAGAGTTTGGATGAATTGGATTGCCATGACAAGTCCGGATCCACCGCCTATCAACACCAATCGATCATAGAACACGGATGGCATGATGGAGCCCATACCATCTCCAAGTGGTAACTCGGGATGAACAATTGGAATACCAAACGGACCGCGAATCTTAAACTGCCTTTCTCCCAGTTTTTGTCTCGACAAGAATGGTGAAACGGTTCCTGTAGCTGTATACACCTTGAGCGCAATCTCAAAGCACACAGGATTTCCCTTGATTGGACTGTAGAAGCGGGACACAACGGCGTTATTGACTCGTGTTTGAAGCTGAACACATTGACCAGGCATAAAGTTCTCTGGCTCATTTTGACGCAGATCGTATGGGTACAGCAAACAAAACTTGAGACGGTACACTGGAGTTGTTGTGCCTTGAGTTGTTTCCAATGTGGATGAAACCAGCGCATATCGGCGATATTCAGTCGGGTCAAACAGTGTTTTTGATGAATCTGACAAGAAAGATTGATTGGTTAAATGCGTAGGAGAGGCAAGTCGGCCAACAATAAGAGTAGAGAGCTTTGTCATTGCAAGTCGAGTATGGACATGAGTTCGTCGAGCGCGAATCACATATTGCCACTCCTTTTCATCTAAAGGAGACATGTGTGAAGTAGATGTCGAGGAAAACGATGGAGAATATGCCAGAGATTGGTTGTTTTTAGTGGACTTTTGAATTTCCTCAAAATCTGTGTGCAATTTCAAAGTTTCAGATGAATGGTTTAAATTATGATCAAGAGTACCAACATTCTTTGGAAGCATGCGATGGTTTGCAGCTGGGCTTTGTGATCTTAGTGCAAGTCTGGGAATAAATGCTTCTGCATCGTATCCGGTATCATTGAAGAAATCATTGGTGATATCTGTTCCAGCAACCGAGTGTAAAATAATCTGACCACCTGGATGTGAGCCAATCCATGCATCAATCGAATATACATACGTGCCATTAGCCACGACAAGCAAGTTTCCTTTTTTGACATTTTCATTGATTTCTTTCCATGTATAGGGCTGAAGATCAGCATGGCTTTGCAAGTGAAAGATATTATGCTCGGAAGGCGCATCATTCTTGAAACCAGCGATATTTGGAAAAGGGCTTGCCAGATTGCGTTTAACTATTGTCTGAGGAACGCCATTCTTGTCTAAAACAATCTTGTTGGATACATTAACAAGCATGTACTGGTAGTAGACCTCAGTACCAGCAAACAGAATTGTCCAGAAGCCTACAGTAACAAAGTATAAAGTCCAGGCAGCAAATCCGTGAAACACAAGATCTGAAAATGGATAGAGGACTTGTAAGCCTATACCGACCTGAAAAAATGCAGCAACAATAAGAATACGACCAAACCAGTTATGTATAAATTTGTAAATGTAAAAGCGAGAGCGATCCACTTTTAACGATTTGGTTTTGAGAGATCCACGATTAACAATACCAAAGATGCACTGGAGAAAAACACAAAACACAAGAACAAGTCCCAGAATAGAATGTGGACGATAGATAAGACTCAAACTTGGAAACTTTTCAAAGTTGCTGCTAAGACTGGTAATGATTAAAATAGTAGAACCAAATACACCAACGCATGCACTGACAGATTGGACAGTAACATGAAGTGTCATCCAGCGGCTGACGGAGCGAAAATAACGAGTGTAGAATATACACGCAGGAAAGATAAGCATCCATGTAATTGCCATGATTATGCCATGAACACGTTTGATAACAATATTGTCTGGATTAATAGAAGCAGCCATTCCTGAAGTATATACAATTTGGAATGCACCTCGATGGTCGCCATGATGGTCGCGCCAACCAGCCTCGCTTCGTGGATCTGGATGCGGATTGAATGCATAAATGTGATTCTGAGCAGCAGTAACGTCAATACGTCGATGGAAAATTGAACCTTGCGGTCTTGTGGGTCTTTTAAATTCCACAACCATTGTATTATCAATGACTGTCTGTAACATGCCATCGAATCGAATGATCTTGTTGGGATTATTTATCTATACACACATTTAGAGTAGCAGGTGCAGATGAGTTAGACTAAATCCAACTTGCTTGGAAATTCACTTTATGGCCAAAAACTACTCAACTGGTGCCGCATAGTATCCAGAAGGAATAGATTCAAAAGGCATGACGATTTTTGTTTTGGGATGAATATATACAAGTAACGATTCTGCAGAAAGCATCGACGATCCCCAACCTAAACCAACCCACATTCCAAAAATACTAGTACTGAGAAACAGATAAAATGTCAGTATCAATGTACGTGGCTGATTACAAATGATCAAAGCAAGCCGCATGGATACAATCTCGAATCAAAACGGTGCGACAATGTATTTAGAATTTAAGGGGTAAACAAACAGCTGATGTCCTAATGCATGTGCAGACAGCCACAAGATCAAGTTGCAATCATCATACCTTTTATGAATGACAGTTGGATTGGCAGCAAAGTATTTGGTAGCGTTGAACACCATAACAGCATGAAGTGTTTCGTTTAGAGTTCCCAAATCCTCTACAGACCAATACAAGCAATAAGCAAGAGAATCATCAAAACTGCATTCCACTTGTTTGAAATTTGCAAGCAAAGGGATGTTGGTAGGTGGAGCAGTGTTGGAATCGGCTACAACAAAAGCATTCATTAATATTAAAGGGAGGAATGCTGCCCACAATAGTGCAGACTTCCACTGAAGCATGTTTGACAAGAGTTGTTATGAGTCGAGTTAAGATGAATTTATTTTAACTCGAATATTTGTGCAATTGTTTCAATCTTGCTCGTCAGATTATTCAGTAAGATTGAGTCAAGCCAAGCATCTGTCAATGCAACTAAACAATTATTTCCTGCCGGATTCCTTGCAGACAAGCCATGCATCGTATCGGACTTGTTATCTCGTTTAGATTGACTTTGAGGTTAATGAACAAGCAGGTTGACATTGAATCGAGTGTTGTTCCTCAGTAGCGACTATTTGCTGGTTTAAGACTTGACCAGATATTGATGATTCTACTTGTAAACATTCCGTCTTGCAGTATTCTCATTGGGTTGATCATGATTAAGTCAATTGTTATCTTGACAGATTTTGACCGTTTTGTTGCCTAAATGAATTCTTGGCTTCGAATTGTGGCGATTTCCATCGCCACAATGCTAAAAAGCTTTGCTTGGGAACACCATTTGCGCAAATACATCCACTCAAGTTCTCGTGATTGATGGCTGAGATCCGTGTTCTGGCAGATTCTAATAATCTGAAAGTCACTGTTGGCGGCGTTGACTAATATTACAAGTCTTGACAAAGTGGATCGAGTCCAGTAGTTTTAATCGCGGTCATTTCCTGAACTTTTTGTAAGCATCATTCCAACTCATCAGGCTATTTGGGTCAAAAAATACATTCAAACGTGTATCAAGTGTTCTCAAAATCATATTGTGGATATAGATTTATCAAACTGCTTTATTGTTTTTGACGCTTGATCAAGTTTGCACTGAGGGTTTTGATGGGTGTGGTAATTGCTTCTGCTGGAGCATGTCGTTTCACCAGTCCCTGTATGCTTTGGACTGTATTGGTTGAATTGGATGCTACAGAAACGTTCAATTTGGAATCAGATTTACCAGCAACAGTAACATCGACATGAGCTAAACCCACATTGCCAAGTGTGCTTTGAACATACTTGATTAACTTTGTACTAGACCTGGTGCATGCATCAACATTAGAAAAATCCATTGTCATCCACAATTTCATCAATGCATTTAACTCGTCTTGAGTGGCATTGTTTACTTTGATGGAAGTATCGCAGGTCTGGTTTGAAGTATTCTGTGGAATAGATTCTAAACATAGCAAAGCACATACACTTTGACATTCACCTAATACACCAAGAATGTCCATCACAGCAGTAGGATCAATATCTCCTGCACTAGACTGAACCATACCACAAGCCTTTGTAACTGGATCGTCTGGAAATAGTGGCAGTCGGTTATGCGAATCGGCTCCCAATCCCCAAGTCCACAATGTATTACTGGATGAAAGAATGCGAGTTGTTGTAGTGCTAGTCGATGTTTCTCCTGGTACGACCCACAACAGTTTTGTCTGATTGTCACATCTGCCAAGAGATGCAGAGTCGGCCAACACTCGCATCCACCACTGCACCAGTTGTGTATCAGTGCGAATTCGTTTGGATGGAATATGTTTTGAGCCTGGAAAAAGATACTGAGACTGCGATCTAGCAAAGACATGAATACGGATAGATGTAGATACAGGAGTTGTGAGTAGAATGTGGTTGATATATGCCTTGATGGATGTCGATGCTACTGGAATATTGATTGGTGTTATGCCAGTTGTGTCAATCTTTTCCATGTTGACAATGAGAGCTGTTTTAGTGGAATATTCGGACACACAGAATGCAAACATGAGTTGGAAACTCTCCTGTGCTGCATGTGGAGAATAGCCCACAAACACTAGTCGATCTTTACGAGTCATGCAATGGTCATCCTTGATGGCAGGTTGAAATAGTGTCGTATCGGCAGTTGGTGCAGTACATATAGAGTAGACTGTCAATGTTCCTGTTTCTATCGACTCTGCAGTAGTATGAATATCCAATGCATTCTTCAATGCCGATGCAATACGATCTTCCAATGTCATGACTGCTAGCAGCTTGGACTAATTTTACCAACTTGAGCTTTGAATTTCATTCAACTTGACGCCAAGATACAGTCGAGTTGTGCCAAATAATCCTAAAATCAAAGTTTACAGCTGACGACCATCTCAATCGATCGTGCCTTTTGTATTGACAACAATCTGTCTTGTTGAGACGACTCGATTCTCTTGATTAAATATAAGACAGTATCACTCTTTTGATTTTGTTTCGACACGATCCTCTACATTCCATCTATATAGTCCGCTAGCTTAAAACAATCGTGCAGTTTTACAAACACATTTTCATTTTTGAAATGCAAGTGTGTTTGATGCCATCAGAATGTATTAAACATGACAAATTGAATTGAAATACAAATATTTCATTCCTTTGTCCTGAGCTGTAAATGTAATCCCTCAAACTATTGATATACAAATCCAAAAATCCATTACACTTTAAAAACAAATGATTGAATGCTGAAACAAGTCAAGCCTATTAGAAAACAAATATGTTTTTAATCTTTATTGTGTTTTGGAAGAGATCCAAAATAAACTCTACAAGAAGAATAGAGCTCAAACCCAAACCAATGTGCGAGAATTCATCTCAAACGTATTGTGTCGAATCGCCATCACAATTTGTAAAGCTTGTCCAGGCCAAACCCAAAATCTCATCATAGTTTTCAACCTTGCTTCAAACACTGTCAACACCTCGTTGCGCATATCGCTTGTAATACCCATAAATCCAATTGTATGTGCTAGGTGAATGACACAGGCTGATGATGCAATGGCTTTACAGAGCGAAGGCGGAGGATCAGAAAGATGCATGCTAACACGCATCAACCATCGAGTGATTTCATAGACTTCTAATGCGGCTTCAAGTGAGGAAGCAAAGGTTGCGTCCTTGTGAATCTTATCAAACAAGCCAAGCTCGTACATGGAATAGAAATTTGACATAAAGAGTGAAATGTACGTGTGATGGTAAAATGCCCACACTGTCGCACCTGCGAGTTGTACCGATGTGGTGCTACCCATAGAAACACCACAAGGAAGTCGAAGATTTCCTACTGTGGCATTATTCGTGTAGCTAGCATAATCTTGAACGTTTATAATCCAATCCGGTAGTGTCTGTCTAAACAACATCAGCTCTTTTGAAATGCTTGATCGACGTTCAGCAAATACATTCGTATCGTAAAGCATCATTGAATCACAAGCTGCGTCATTCTCGTTCATAATCAAATGGTACACTTTGGTAGAAATAACCATGACGGATAAACGGTACGATGAAATGCTGGGGAAAATGGGACCCGAATCGAATGAAATAACGGATTGTGCCGATACTTCTGATATTCTGCTGGGTTGATGGGTGTAGGTATTCAAAGTAGTGCCATATGACCCTGAAGTAGCTGGGGTAACCAAATGCACTAGTTTATCTGGCGAAGGAAAAGGTGTGTTCAATGGTGTGGAATTTGTAATCAGCATAGGCATGTGGCCAGACTGGGATGAATATCGATCTAATTCGTAAATCGTCCACCATATCCGCCGCCGAAACTCGCGCTCTTCTGTAGACCATTTAAATGATTCTGAATTTTGGCGCTCATTATCCAGCCCAATGAGTTGTGCGTATCGAACTGCTGACGCAAACAAAACACATCCACCGGTAAACAGACCTGATGCTGCCGCATATGAAGATAAATACATCATGGCTAGAATGAGTTCGTATGATGGAGTCTGCATAATAGCCTTTCCTAGTAAAGGAATCGCCTTGTAATAGTATTTGTCGCCTGCATTTACACGAGAAACAAACGTAGCTGGATCTCCATTTGGGTCTTCATTGGGTGGATCGATATATTTGGAAGCATTGCAGTATATTGACAGCATTAGCAACTCTGAGTTGACCATATCACTTGCCAAGAATTGGTCCTGTGTCAATAAAGGAAATTCTGGCCACATGTGTTTGAAAAACACAGAAATCAGTTTAGACGTGCTTATATCTGCAGGCACGCAGTAGGGCTTGGTAAACATGTTTTCTATGGCCATTTGTTTAATGGGTTGAGTGTGAGGAGTAGTGGTAGAAGCATGCGCAGGTTGAGGAGATGATGCTTTCATTAAAGCAAGCAGCGGCTCAGTCTGAGAAAACAGACTGGGTGTGTGACAAAGCGTGGTGAACGAACTCTGCAGTGGTGTGGAATTGACAATTTGATCTAGTATTGAAAAAGTTGGCATAGAATGTGAAAGGAGAGGTTGGCTGGAATTGAGCGAAAGATCGTGAATAGGCTTGCTTGTGGTAGCAGAAGCATATTTTTCTTTCCTAGCTGATATATTGTTTTTAGATACAGCAATATTGTTTTTGATTTGCTGGGTAGTGGGACTTGGAGAAATATTAAATTCAAACGAAGCAATGCCATGATTTAAACTATTGTGTAAATTAGAACTGCTGGACTCGCCATTCATTTCGCGTAGTATACTGCTGGTCGCACTTACACCGAGCTGCAAAATGTTTGATGCTGATATATTTGGCATCAATGGTGTGTTATTAGTATGATCTGCCATGGACGATGGCATAATTCCACTAACAGGTGTGATAGAAGTCACATGCTGAGGTGACTGGAATTCTTCCACGGCAGTGATTTGTGAAGTAGTCGATGCCTCTGTTAGGAAATCTAAAGGTGACATGTACAGGGATGAAGCAGCCACTGTAGTTAAACCTACCTTTTTTTGTTGGTTGGTTGAGGTATCTAATTGGGCACTATAACTTGTGCTGGAGCTTAGATGCGTGAATGCAGGCGATTGTTGCTGAAGCGGACCTTGTTTAGGGGTATAGTAATGAGATTTTTGATGATGCAGTGAGGATTGAACACTGTCATGATATGCATCTTCTTGCTGCATCTGACGTATGTCGTGTTGCACGAATGGGATAGAAGCAGGAGTAAATGAATCTTGCTGCTCTTGGCATGGTATTTTTTCTTGATATGCAGGTTGTGTTTGCTGTTGAAATAAAGCTTCCAATGAAGAATATACTTGAGGTTTAGATTCAAGTTGATTTTGTGACTGCTCTTGGGAATTTGAAAGTAGTTTTTCGGGTTGAAAAGCTTGCGATTGTGAGCAATTTAGATGCTGCTGATTAGAAGATAGTGAAGCGTGACTCAATGGCTTGGATTCAGTCAGTGAAGAGTGTGAATAGGAAAGCATGTCGACAGAAGTCTTGGCGTGTTGCAACTGCTCATGTTGAACATGCAGTGAATTACTACTATTAACGCTATCCGAGTATTTATCTAAAATACTTGGAGAGTCGTGACTAGGCATGGATTTTCTAGCCAATTCCAACTCAGTTGGTGATTTCACGAATGTACTGGGCTGAATAGGTGGTTGCTGCTTTGGTAGCTGTGCATTGGAGATACCATTCTTTGAATCAGCAATCTGGACAAGAGCTCCAACACGACTCTCGAGTGATCCGACTTTTTCCAACAACTTGGACAACGTTTTTCGAGTCGAATGTGACGTGCTAGTTGGTGCTGCAGAAGATGAAGGTACTGGCAGAGTATGTTGTAATGCTTCGGCAGATGAAAGCATATCGCAAGTAACAGCAGTGGGATAAGCAGATAGTGATGGCGTTGCAGGAGTTCCATATTGGAGAGCAGTCAAGTTAGAGATTCCAGACAAGTCATACTGCAGTGAGCTGGGATTGGAATGCGCTCCTTGTGAACGAGGTTGGACAGAAGATGAGTATGAAGCATGATGCTGACTGCAAGATAAATCCAGACATTGTTTCCAATCCAGAGTGGGTAAGCCAGGCGTGGATAATGGCAGCTGATGCTCATATATACAGCAAAGCTGTTGGTTGTCGCATTGTTTGCAAACAGGAGTGGTTTCAGAGCATGAAATCCTCTATTGCACGAATCCATTCCATTGCCGTTAAAAAGTTTAAATACAAGAGCAGTCCAGTAGCAACCGTCATGATAACATTAAGCAGGGTCCAGTTAGTCCATTGATCGTTGCAGTTTATAAATGTCATGAATTAATAAATGAATTAGGTTAGCACATAATTAGGTTAAAAGTGCATAACTGGAATAGCAGTAATGCAGGCATGTATAAACAGTCTTGGATGCACCCTCAAATAAACAGGCTCATACAAATAGTTTGCCATTTATTTAACTATTGATGGCATATGAACATGGATGTGATTTTCTAGTGGAATAATTCATGGAATATCCGGACCTTTTCTTTGCAAGACTTGCATGCTTTGAAGACTCTCCTTCTTTTTGATATGCTTTCAGACATGTGTATTAGTGAGTCCAATTCAGCAATGCAGGCAGTGGTCGCACTAACAGTAGCAGTTCCTGGTAATAAAAAGGTAAAAAGTTGCTAGCGAAGATAACTGCCAACACTCGTGATGATTTGCTAATGCTTTTGTTTTACAAATGTTTAGCCATAGTTCGCTACTGCTTATTGAGCGATTTGTTTTTGCAACCTGGTTTATCTAAAAGAGTTTTAAGCCGTTAATAATAATTGATACCGGCGTGGCTAACACGCTGTCCATTTGTCATGTCACAAATACTTTCTATTCATTGGCTCTTGTAACTTTAGCATGAGCAACTGTCATTTTATTGTCTGTCTTACCATGTTGAGAACCGTATTCAGTACTAAGCATCCTTTATGCAAATACAATGTATCGACTCTTGAGCATTATCCGTACATTCTGATGCAGGCTTTTGTATTACAAAGCACAAGGGTTTCACATTGGTGTGGAATGCTTATAGATTGCCTTTTTTAGCCAAGTATAACCCAGGTAACTATACGAATGGGTACCAGCTATAATTCATTAGCATTAATTCATTACACTAAATTCGGTTTGTTCCCACTTGGGTTTCAAACAATTAATGTTTAAAATACAACTGTGGCCGCGCTCGCATAAAATGAAGCGCTTGTATTTATCTTGTAGTCACTATTTGGCTCAAGAATAAACAATTGCCAAATATTCATTGCGTTTTCTTGCTGGAATTCGACTGCTTGTTCAACACATTCCGTGTTTGGAATTGCTCAAACATCCATTTTTATTATACCAAAGTCATTTTATGCAGAATTTAGAGATGACGAAATGTGGCTCGACCTCACGACATTGCTGTTTGTAAACGATTGGCAGACCATGTCTAATCAGGGAGTCTGCAACATCGTAAAATGGGATGTTGTTAAAAATAAGATGTGCATTTAAAAACATTCTACAAATACCATCATTTAGAAGGTCTTGGTACACTAGCATTCACTGCTCTCTTAATCAGTCTTCAATACAACAATCATCCTACGACCCACACAAGATTAGATTATGGTTTTGAATCTACACTTTCTACTTTTTTAGTATAGTCATGTATTGTATGAACAAGTTTGAACCCGTATTCATTCATTGCAATCCAGATATTGGGTTCTAATCTTGCCAATACAACTCTGTATGCACTCATACATTCGCGTTCTAATTTTAGTTCAACAAAACAAGGATCACAGGAATGCAACTATTGTTTTCTCAATCACTAAAAAAACCAGAGTTCAAAAAACAATATTGTTCAGTACATTGACAACAATCATGTCATGGCACTATATGTTTATTATACACTTTATTTAGTGGTGCATTTGAGGTCAATATGGTTGTAAAACATTCAATGATGTTTTATTTTGAAGCTTTTGGTACTATACTTAGTTTACCCAAAAATGATGAAAGAATTCCCTGCTGACTATATCTGTCCAATACTCCCTTTTTAGAACTACTTTGTTTAAAAGATTCACCTTCATCTTTGTCCATTCCATCGCCATCAAAAGAATCTTCTGTGTTATCGAGGTTAGCATCATGCCGCTTAGTTTTACGATCAGCCATCAATGTGCCTGAAATCTCATCTATAGGTGCATACATAGGGTTCAATTCAACACCAACAAGAGATGAGTCAGTTGAAATGGACATACCAACTTGCCGAATAGGCAATGGCCGAGATTGCTCAATCTTTCCTTGCCAACTATGCTTGATTTTTTCCACCTTGTCAACTGGTTGTGTATCTTTAAATTTTTCAATTGAAGGGCAATCTGATTGGATTGAAGTCGGAGTTGCTATTGGTAAAACTGGCATATCATGTGTAATAGATGTATCAGCCTGCATAGCCAATGGTACTGGTGTAGATAAGGAAACATCAGGCTCAATCGTGCCAGATTTGCTCTGATACTGCATCTGTGGTCTAATACTATGGAATGGTGGCTGATGTGTCTGCTCAGTAAACTGATTTGTGTTTTGCTGCTGAAAATAAACTTGGTTGTTATTGTAATGATGCTGTAACGAAAAGGCGTGTGCTGGAAGACTAGCCCGTTGGTTCAGATGATGAGCTGGATATAGACGCATTGGATCTTCAGCCGAGGTAAATTCAAGCTGAGATGTGGGTCGAGATGCACGTACAGGAAGAGGTCGCGTGTGCATATATGGCTGAGGTGGTCTAGACATGGGATGCTGCTGTATATAGGGAAAAGGCTGATGATGAGGTTGTGGCATATTTTGATATGCATGTGGCGGCTGTGAAGGTAACAGATGCATCACTTGAGTCGAATTATCTGATAGTATTGGCCGATGTACAGCAAACGGAGGTCGATAGGCTTTAGCTAAATAAATATTCCGTTAATAAAGGTTTAACAAAATAAATCAGTTTGTGCAACCTACCTGGTTCAACAAAATGTGAATGAGTCGCTGAGCGAGCTAGTGTTGATGTGTGATATGATAGTGGTTGCTTTGGAACTGTTGGTTGCGGCCCATAAAATGGAAGCGATTTTGGATCATAGTACATTGGTTTAGGCGGAAGTTGTTGCGAATACGTTCTATTTGGCATAGAAATCTGTTGAGCATTTGGTTTAGCCATTGAGTACGATTGCCGTTTTGGTGATTTAACAATAGCTGCTTGAGGCTGCTTTGAAGTTTTAGAAACTACAGTAGTGGCTAATTTGGTTTGGATCATTTGATCACTGATGGAAGCATCCACCGAAGCAATGGCTTGAGTTGGAATTGTGGATTTAGGCATGACATCAGTCGCATTGATTTTCAAAGGCTCTGCAAAAAGCTTATGCTCGCTTGCCTTTTTGGATGTGAGAACGGATGATACCGCATCAACAATCTTAAATCTACTTTCTGCAGGCTTTGAGATGCTCATGGGTTGGATGGAGCGTGTATCTGAAGCAATTTGATCAATAACTCTTTCGGTAGTGACTGGTGCTAAATTTGACGATATTGGCGCTGCTTTTTGTGGGAAAGATTGAGGTGTGAGCAGAGAATAAAACATTTCAGCCTGTTTTTCTGATTTGATGTGAGCAGTATTGGAGATTGCAGCAAGATCAGTTACGGCTTCTTTTACAAATCATAAAGCACACATGTCTATTAGTAAATACAATATTCGAAATCAGACATGTAGCAAGTTGCAAGTCAACATACCATAGCTACTACTACTATATTGAACTTTTTTAGTTCCCTCTAAACTATGGTCCGTTTCCGATTCCATAAATTCAAATGATGGTCTAGCACCAACCATGCTCGACACTTTTGGACCCACTGCTTGCATACTCTTATACATACATGCTATTGCTCCTCCAGTATCCGGCAATCCAACAATCGTCAAAAATCCAAGTTTGGTAAACAGCCATAAACACAATTGACCAGGAATCACGCTTGGTAGTGCAACTGCTAGTGCCAAGTCGCGCAAACTCAGGGGAAGATACACCACCGGCATGGTTTCATTCACAGCTATATCAGTACTTTTGGAAATTGCTGATGAATATGCATCGACTGATTGAGAAACAAATACAGCACCGTCAGTTCGTCTTACGTGTACATTCACTCCATGCTGGATCGTCGTAATCGTATCCGCATTCAATCTCATTCGCATTGTTCCAATCGTGTCAAATTGCAGCATAAATTCCTTGTTATCCATTTGGGCTTCAGCAGGCATTGATCGATCAATTATTTGCAGCTGTTCACCACTTTTTACATCCCATATACGAGCAGTTTTATCTTGACTTCCAGTGATCACTTCATTACCATCGGCACCAAACACAACACCAGTGACAGCACCTTTATGGCCTTGAAGAATGTGTATCAGCTTCCCAGTCAATGTATCCCACAACCGAGCCAGAAAATCAGCATGTCCCGTTACCATCAGCGACAGTTTTCGTTGAACAGCAATGGCCAATACGTCCAGTTTGGGTTTTTTATCTTTTGTACCAAAAATAAACTTGGACGATGTAAATGTCCGAACATGCTTCATAGTCAATACATCCCATGACATGATTTGACCATCTATACTGCCAGTATACAAGTCTCCTTCAGCCGAACCAATAGTGTTTAGCCTTGCTGCCGTGCCCCATTCGTTTTTCGTATCCATGGCAAGTACCATGGCACTGATTGTTCCGACATGTGAAAGCAATCCATCAGTCAACACGCCATGGTGTGGAGCTAAATATGAAGTGCCCAAAGCACGGCGAATAACGTTTGCAGGTGGAGTGAATACCAAAACTGAGCGAAATATCTCTGCTGGAGTGGTGACAAGCATGTCAGCAAAGTTGGACACAATAAAGTCGATATCGCGAGTATATGTCGCTATTCGGTCGGCAAGCTTCCTATCTGACAGTTTAGATACATATCTTTTTAATTTTAAAGTTTGAATTTATCCATGGTAGCAGTTTTATGAGTACTCTAGAATCTTGAACAGAAATACATTGTAAATTACCAATATTTACAAAAACTTACAACATGATGGTACGAAATGCAGATTTGGCAGTAAGAAGCATGTCCATTGATGAAAGTGTTTCTAAATAATACATCAATCCAGGTGAGGTGAGAAATCCAAACACAAATGTGGCTATTTCAGAGTCGGGGTGGCTTCGAGCCATATGTTCATGCCAGTGCATTGATGCATACGCAAAAAGCGTATCGGGTCGATGCATATCCATTTCCAATCGATTTTGTGACAGACGACGTAGGCATGCAACAACAAGGATATAGTGAGCCTCTTCAGAAACAACATGAAACTTTGAATCTGGAGATTCAATCAATCTACAAAGTGTTTCCGCATGCTGACCGTTCTGACTAAAGTTGATCGCAGCGCTGATCCACCCAAAATGATGCTCAATGATTGCTGGTTGTAATGCACATCCAAACCCATACATCATCAATTCAGCAACAAGATCAGTATTCACTACTCGAATCGTATATGGTATGATTTGCAGTAACGACTTGACGATCACAACGTTTAGTATTTGACTAATTTCGAGCAAATATTCATCAAAAAGATGCACGTTTCCGGCTGTGACTGATTTGTGCAAGTATAACCTATTGTCGCCTGTTTTTTTTAAATTGCATGTTATAGCCGCCAGCCTGATATTCATCATGATAAGAACTGCAGACCTAAATGATGTGTTTGCTTGGCGATTTACCAATGCAGCAAGCTCGCCAGCATCTTCAGCATTCAGTTTTGTCAAAGGCTGAATAGCAATAAGCTCGGATGAAACATAAGTAGCAACATCATGATCTCGAATTTCAAGGTATTCTTTGATGCCCAAATCCAAAATACTAGTCAATGATATATCTAGCCATCTTTTTTCAGCATACATTTTGGTGGTGATGACAAAGTGAATGTAGGATTGTGCTGGATTCTTGCTAATAGCTTGGATATATTGCATCAATTCATCTGAATCGTCCAACATGTCAATGTCGTCGATAAAGACAAATACCTTGGTGGTGTGAGGATTAAGTTGACGCATCGGACGAACCAGCAATCTGTCCATAAGATCTTGAAGATTGGTGTCGAGTGAATCAGTTAAACTAATCCCATGCAAGAATTTCGAGTTTTGAGTAGCAAGTTGAAATGCAACAGTACAAAGAAGGGTTGATGCTAATCTGCGACGAGAGGGATCAAAACTGCAGCTAAAGTAAGCAACAAGATACTCTATAGGATCGGTCAAGATTGTATCAGAAGCTTCACTTTGAGTTGGACGCCTAGTATATTTTGTGGGCGAAGCCATTCCTGCTTGAAAAGGAGAGATTACAGGTGGGTATTGACAGTGTTTGAACATATTATCAAACAGATAAGCAAGAGCAACAGACTTTCCAGATCCAGCAGCACCTTTAATCCACAGTATTGGAGAAAAAACTGTGAACGAGCACCAGTTGTTGTAAGCATTGTATACATGAGCAAGCGTTGATGGTGTACGACGATTCACGTACATTGCCAGATGAAGTCCAACGTGTACTGGTTTTAGCAAGTCTGAAAGAGTCAATACCGACTCGATATGAACAGCAAGTGTTAGGGGCGTATCACACCTGTCTTGATTATTGGCTGATGGACTGGGATAAGTACAACATTCATCATTACTCGGTGATGAGTCGTGTTCATTCATTGTAGGTAATCTTGATCTTCTGCGGATACTTGTCTTTACATTGACTGATTTAGCTGCCGAGTTGATACTAAAAAAGGGATTTTCCAATATTAAACTAGCTTCTGCTAGCAACTGTTGTTGGATGGATGGGATCTGCTCACAAAGAGCGTCTGTCTGGTTTTGAGAGACTGCCGTGCAAATCACGAATATCAGGTCAATCAAGACAGATGATGGTGCACACTGGTATACGACAAGGTTTTGTCCAATGGCAGCAACTAGTCGCATGAGCTGAACCAACGCATCGATTTGCTATTTAATTGTGCATAATTTACAGGGATTGCGCCAAATCAATAAAAACATTAAGCCACAATTCCAACAGCAGATTGAGAACATGACAATGATTAGGAATGACAGGCAGCTGAATGGTAATTTCAATTCTCATCAGTAGCTTACCTGCATATTTCCAACTGTCTGCCCTGCCATTCGAAATACTGACGTCATGGACTCGTTGGGCGATGATGGAGGAGTGAGCGCATTATCGACATGAAAACTAGAGATTGAATCTCCATTGTCATTATGGACACTCGAGTCATTTACTTTTTGTAAATCAGTATTTGCCTGCCATAAAGACTGTTTTTGAGGTCTCAAGCCAAGCTTATCCAGTCGTTCTCCAATAGCAATCAGCTCATCGGCGAGCTGCTCGATACGCTCCATATTCAAGCCATTTAGTCGTCTGGAAATACTACGCATAACATGTACGTCTTTGGACATTTTTTGAATAGTATCTAATTCTGGTGATGAGATTCTCAATACAGGTTTGCTATGCTTGACAGTCGGCTGAGCACAGATTACTCGAGTAAAGAAAAGAATGATGTTTAGTCCATTGTGGATCCCACATTCCGTTCACACATTGGTTTACGGGTCGTTATCATTGGGTACTAGACCTGGCATTTGTAATTTAATGGTCAATTATGCCGTTTCAAACTCATCGCTGTATTCATGTAAAATATAACTTGTTTATCTTGCATTGACTTTATTTTGCTTTGAAATAAACAATGCATAAATATTTGGTTATGCTTTCCTATTAGAAATTGACTGCACTGTGCAAACCCATCTGTATCCTAAAATCTCGTACGCTCGAATCTAATTCAAGAAAACAAAGATTGCAGGAATGTGATTATACATGCTAGTCACCAGAAGAAAGCTTAGTGAACACAATGCTGTTCAGTAAACTGATGACAATCATTTCATGAGACTGGTTGCTTACTATGTACTATGTAATCCCTATCTACTTGAAACAAAAGCATATTTTCAGCCAAGCCTTGCATATTGGATTTGTTGCCGAGTATGAGAATAACATAAAGTCTATTATAAGCGTATCCAACAGTTCAAACACTGCTTGATGCGGCTTTGGATTTCAATCCAAATAGTCGGTTTATCCTTGAATAAATATACCATCTGCAAGAACCAACTCGGGCCTATTTATAAATAACTAGCCGCATAGGCCAATCTGTCAAATTTTTGGAAAACTGTTGAGCGTCAAACTGAGAGTTTCTCCAAAAACAATAGAATTATATCATTATTTCTGCACTATTGCTAGGTTTGCTACTTGTTTGAATTAGATTATACTAAATGATACTATTTCATGTCCTCTACCCATTTAGCAGCTACACATAACTAATCGGTCAATTTTATATGCATCCTTTTTTTTACTTTACAGTGCTTTTTAAATATGTCGAGTGATTTCGAAACGATAAACCTGTTGGCTCAAACACATGCCAAGATGCCTGCCAATCATAGCAATGCGACTTTTCAAGAGATATCATCAGTAACTGATATGGACACGACAGATTCGCCATCATATCAATCAAATGTAGTCGAGCCAAGAAGTTACCAATTGTGGTTGTTTGAACTTGCTAAAGCTGAAAATATCATTGCTGTACTGCCTACTGGGACAGGAAAGGTAATGTCTTGTTGCTAGTGCGTTTCAATGCATGCATCATTAATTGAATCTGGCGTAACACTGTCATTTGATTGAATTTAAAGACGCTTATAGCGCTTTTGCTGATTGAGCATATGCATTCAATACAATCTCCAGAAGCAGCTGTAAGTACTTTTTTAATTGGGAGGGGTTCAATATCAAGAGCTCTGCCAATCTGTTTTACTATCGTGTGATTGTAGATAATCATATTTGCTCTTGTAGAACCGCAAAATCAGTGTTATGCTTGTTCCCACTATTCCTCTAGTAAGCCAGCAGGCTCAGTATATTAAAATGCACTCCAAACTGCGTACGGGATTTTCATCTGAAGGAGTTTCAATGAAAAAACATGATGTAAGTCTCAAATCGTTGATCTTATCTAGGCATTGTATAGATTATTCAGATACATATCATTAAAACCAACCGACATCAATCATTTAGTTTAAATACTGGAAGTGCGCATTAGAAGAAAATGATGTCATGGTTATGACTGCTGAGATTTTGAAAACATCGCTGGATCGCGGTTATATCAGTATAAGCATGGTAACATACTTGCTTAATAGTGAGCTACAGCGTTAAATAGTTTGCTTACTTGAATTGAACTGTGTTGTTATTATGATTGATGCACATATTTAGCAATGACTGACTAGTTCAAATGTAATGATTAGCTCAATTTGATTGTGTTTGACGAGTGTCATCATGCACGAAACCTTCATCCATACCGTGTATTAATGCAAACACACTATGCACTATGTTCTGAAGCAATAAGACCTAAGATTTTTGGCATAACTGCATCGCCTGCTTTTGGAAAAGGTGATAATGAAGAATCAATCAAGTAAGTAGTGCCTGTTTTTTGTTTGATTTTTAAATTAGAGCTTTGCTTGTTTGGATATCAAGACGATTTAATCATTTGTATGTTTATGTATTTAGATATCTACAATCTAGTTTACATTGTAGAGCAGTTACATCTACTTACGAAAGCATATCCAACTATGTTTCTAGTCCAGTAGAACGTGTTATGTACTTTGTCAATAGTCCATTCTACGAGCTGTCTGAATCGTATACAAAGATATACGAATGTTCGGGGCTGGCAGAAAATATATCTGACCAACTGAGAGAATCTCATATTGCTTGTGATGTTTTGGGGCCATGGTGTGCAGACCGGATGTTGGAGATGATTGTGGTATACTATTTTAAAAAGTTGAAGCAAGCTACGGATATCAATATGGTGCTTTCAAAACAGCTTTTGGAAGCTGAATCAGACAATACCCCTTCACATCCAGATGAGTGCATTGAACAAGGTACGATACTCATGCTTTTGTAGAGCCACTGAAATAGTTTTTAAGTTTTAATAATAGTTTAATTTTTTATCTCTTTTGCTATACATGTTTAGATTCATCTGATTTGGATATAGATATAGACCAGCTGGATACTTTAAATTATGAAAGCTTGCTGAATGACTCTGCGTTTTCTACCGCCACGCCTATACATAAATTCTGCCATGCATTTATTTCGTCGCCCACATTTGGCCCATCCAACAACCCCGTTTCTTTTTTTGCTGTATCTCCAAAAGTACAATGTTTAATTGACATTCTACTCGAGTTTCGCTATATCGAATCTTTTTGCGGAATCGTGTTTGTTCAACAACGATCCTATGCAAGTGTAATTCGGATGCTGATTATCGCGCATCCAGACCTGCAGTTTCTAAAACCAAAACTGCTGATTGGACATGGTAAGAGAAAGCGTGCAGTTGGAGGACTCAACGGAATGAGTTCTACAACTCAGCAATCTGTTGTTACCGCGTTTCGATGCGGTGATTGCAATCTTTTAATAGCTACTCAGGTAATGCGCAATGTTTAGTGAATTATATGGCTACATGTACTGATTTGAATTCAATCTCTTTTATTTGAAACCATGCTAGGTTGCTGAAGAGGGATTGGATATTCGGTCGTGTAATGCTGTCATCAGGCAAGTTATGGTTTAGCATATTTATCATGCTTGATCAATTTTTAAACTTGGTAAATATGTACTATTAGATTTGATAAAACTCAAACCCTGATCAGCTATATTCAATCGCGAGGACGAGCAAGACAAAATTGCTCGCAGTTTATTGTTTTGGTCAATAAAGATGATCAGCAGGAAGAGCAGTCTTTACATGCCATACAACAAAAAGAAGCACATCTACAGTCTCTTTTAGTACAATCCGTAAACGAAAAGCCCGAAGCCGTGTCTAGTTTCACCTGTGACTCTGACGATTCTGACAAGTTCCAATACAATATTGCACATACAGGTGCTGTATTGAATCTTTATAACTCGATCAAGTTTTTACAAGAGTATTGTGCTACTTTATCTGTAAATGGCACGGACTCTCAACCGGTTTATACCACTAGCATTGATGGCGATTTTAACATGTACGTGACCATACAGATGCCGCACTTGGTAAGAAAAGAGTGTCAGGGCATACAGGGATCGAGTGCAAATACAATTAAAAAGGCAAAACGATTGGCGGCATTTGAAATGGTAAAGTTACTGCATAAATTTCAAGAAGTGGATGATCATTTCAATTCTTGTTTGTCCAAGACAAAATATGGCGCATTTGTTGCCAAATCAAAGGAAACTTCAAAAAAGGCCAAACTGATCGACATGTGCGATTACCCTCTGAAAATCCCAACAGCTTTACAAGGCACATGGAAAGACGGTGAACATGCGTGGGTTCATATTGTGCACTTGCAGCAAATTGATTCAGCAAATTCTGACACAACGGGTTTGTTGAACACATGTTTTAAACCAGCTTCGGATGAGCTGCACGAGACAAAACCTGTAGAAATCAAGACTACCACTCTACTTTTTTGTATTCTCACATGTGGAGTGGAAAATGTTCAAACTGAGCACATGGATTTAAATTTTGACGGAGAACCGCGGCGGTTTCGAGTGGTTGCATTGGCACATAAGCTTTTACTCACTTCAGACATGATTGCGCAGTTTTTCGAATATCATTTCTATCTTTTTTCGGGAGTTTTACGTAGTCAGTTCAAAAAAGGCCTTGATTGGTCGCTGCTGTGCGTTCCCATTCGATCCGAATATGCTGACAATACAGCCATTGACATATCCACTATACTCCCCGAGTCCATTATTGATTGGGACTCACTCCGTTATTGTCAAACTGTCGACCAAACTGATTTATCTTCAATCACTAATGATCCGACCATTTCGCGTTCAGTTTACCATGACATGATCGTTTTTGATCGAGTTCACTATTCACGCAAATACTCCATTCTTGAAATTCAACACGACAAAACCCCGTCGTCACTCGTCTCTGACCTAAATACGTTTTCTACCGTGAAAAGCTTTTACAAAACTCGTCTGCGGTGTCGAGAGCCTATTGTAGAGGACCAATGTCTTATCTACGCAACCAAGGTTCCAGATCCTGTTCAGATCAAAAAAAAGTGTATAGCATCAGTAAAAACGTACGTGTTGCCACAGTTTTGTACTATATATCCAGTAAAACGACTTCATTTATATCAGGGATTGTATATGCCTTTGGTAATACGACAGCTGTGGCATCGACTGCTTGCTACAGATTTATATTTTGGAAAAGAAATATCCCTTCTCAATCGAATGGCAGATCACACACCTCAATTTTTCATCAATATAGAAACCCTACAAACGGTATTGGTGGCTTCATCGACGGATTTGCCGTATAGTTATGAACGACTTGAAATTCTCGGTGACAGTTTTCTTAAAATTCATCAGTCTCTCCATTTGTTTGCACTGAACCCATCTCAAGACGAAGGATGGTTGACAACATCACGAATGGTCGCTGAACAAAATTTGGAGTTGTGTCGGAGAGCAACCGAGGTTGGATTACAAGGACTGATTCTTACTACCAGGTTTTCGCGCAAACAGTGGGTTCCTCCAGCCAAGGGACACGATTCAATGCAGTCCATGCCAAAAAAAATTCTAGCAGATGTGACAGAAGCCATTATTGGAGGGTGTTTGATTGATGGAGGTATTGTTGGTGCGTCCGAGGCTGTCAGAAGTCTTTTGAATCGGGATTATCAAAGCGAATGGGGATTGTATTTTACGCAATATCAGCTTCATCGCAATGTGACACCATCCCATTTGGTTCGTTTTATTGGCGACATTGATTCTCTAGTTACTCTCCGAATTGAAGCTGTTTTGAACTATACGTTTCAAGACAAGTCAATACTGTGGGAAGCCTTGACGCATTCTTCATCTTCGTTTTCAATTTGCGGTTTAAATTACCAACGGTTGGAGTTTCTTGGTGACGCTGTGCTGTCATTTATCATTACAAAGTATTTGTATACTCAGCTGGGATCATCTTCACCAGGCGTGATATCCCATCTGAAATCGGAAATGGTATGTAACCAGTTTTTGGCATGTGTGAGTATTCGCCTTGGATTGATTGACTGGCTGCGTGTAAAAAAGAGCGATACTGTCTGGATTGTTGATGCCTATGCTCAGCAGGTGATTGAACATTTATCTCAACCAGCCGACTCTATTCAAAAAATATTTTGGGCCCACATGACAACTGCTCCAAAAATATGTGGGGATGTGTACGAAGCTATTCTTGGTGCTATATTTGTTGACTCGAAATTTAGTATAGAAAAAGTAGACGAATTTGTTTTGAATTCATTGATCAAGCCGTGGTGGGACCATTTTTCTCAGATAGTACAAGATGGAAAAGTGGTTTTGCAGAATTCAATCGTAGAATTACGGGACTTGGTTGCTGAACATTTAAAGTGTTCTGCAGTAGAGTATACGTAAGTGTGTTGATGTGTTTAATGGATCTGGATCAACGACTATTTACTGACAAAAATTGTTGAATAGGTATACTCATATCCAAAATACTGCGACAGTTGCCATAGTCAAATGCCACGACAAAATCATTGGAAAAGCCATTGGAACAGGAAAGCGTGATGCAAAAAAAGCGGCATCAAAAGTTGCTGCTGAATACATTCTGCGATACAAGGAAGATGTGGCTAGTGTGTGTGATTGTCACTTGGTTAAGCCGCCTGCTATATAACTCAACATCGCATATCCAGTTGGCAAAAAGACTAGGAAACAGAATACATGAATTTACAAGGCATTTTTGCAAATGATTCCTGTGCATAGTCACTTTTGAAGATCTGATACAGTTGATGAGTTTCAATTGAACTATTTATTTTATGACACGTTGAATCGACTACAAATAAATATTAACGCATTGACATAGCAAGTCAAAAGAAACAAGTATGATCGAGAATTAAGGAATGGTGCTCAAGCCCATGTAAAGTACGGCAGCAACTACACCGCCAGAAAAGGTTCCCAAAGTAACCACGCCACAAAAGTTCCATTCAGAAGCACCTTTACCAGGAACAGGCAAGATCCAGTGAGCAAATCTGGGGCCAATATCTCTTGCAGGATTGGCAGTAAACCCAGTAGGTCCACCCAAGGCAAAGATGCACGTTTGAATAAATATACCAATAAAGAAGGGTGCAAGACCATTATGGAACACTAGCTCGACTGTTTCGGCCGGGATAGTGTTTGTAGCTATTATAGCAGTGGCAGCCATGCTGAAGCGGAGTTCAAGTAACAGCGCGCCTAAACACAGCATGGTTGTGCCGATCACCTCGACAGTAAAATTATGAATAGGAAGGTATATGGCAGGACGATTGCAAAATGCAGATAGTTTGGCTGCCTGATGAGCTCTTATGGCAGCCTTATGCAAGGCTTCGGCATGAGTGGTTTTAAGATCGCCAAGGACCTGAAAGTCCAAGTGTCGGTCGCGTTTGTTAGTTGGGTGAGAATTGGAGCTTGTGGGATTTAGATTTGAGTCGGATGAGGATTTATTCGCAAGTATAGCGTTGAAACGAGCACTGTTTTGAGCAAAACGAGCATCTTTGACGTTTGCAAGAGAATCAGTAGGAGTGGCCGAAGAACAAACGATCACGGCTGGTTTGCTGGCAAGATTGTCCTCGGAATGAGTGCAAGGAGAAACCACTGATGAATGAGCAGTGTGCACAGAAGCAGAATCGGATTTAAATATTGTTTGGGTACGAGTGAGTGCTGTAGAGGAAGCAGAAGGGGCCATGGAAGCCTCAAGACGCCGAAGTCGCCGCTGCATCTCAGAGACTTGAATCGAGTGTCTGCGTTGGAGTGGACGATGCTGGTTTTGGGGAGTTTCTAGATCGGTAGTACTGGAAGCCTTTAAAGGATCGTCCGGGAAAGCGACCTCGACACCAGCGAGATCCAATGTGCCCAAACTTAGCAAATTAAACACATGCTTTGAATCGCTAGATTGAGAAGTTAGATAATATTTTGCTTCCTTGAGGATATCGGAGAAGGATTTGGAAGCTGATGCTGAGGATTTGGTATTATAAGAAGCTACTCGCAGGGCATCGACATCAATGGCATCTCTGGTGCGTAGCAAAACATTGGCATTAGTATCAGAACCACAAGCAGTCGAAGCAGGAGGCTCTGGAATAGTGCGAAAGTGAGGCAAGTAGACAATGAACATGGCAACAGCACCCATAAACCCGCCAGCAAGCTGAGAAAGAATCAGACAGATGCAATCTACAAAGGACAGTTTGTTGATGATGAACAAAGTAAGAGTCATTGCTGGATTAACATGTGCAGATGCATAGCCAAACATAAGGATGGAAAGAGTGAATGCCATGCCAAAGGCAGTAGCAATCCATCCAAAGCCCATGCTATGACCCTTTGTTAAAGGTAATAGTTCGTTGGCAATGACCGAGTCGCCCAGGAAAATGGCCAATGCAGTGCCCAGAAACTCTGTAAGACAGCGAGTGGCAAGAGAGTATTTACCAGAGTAGGGCATGACAATGAGGATGGTGGTAAGATGTATAGCAAACTCTAGCTCTGATCAATCTCTGCAATTAAACCCTTATTACTATAGCAAAGCCATGGTAATAAAGAGGGAAAATTAAAGAAATCATCAACTGTCATGATGCTTTGTTCCGCAAATATCAGAACTGTTTTTGTGCTGATTTGGATAGCAGAATCGTGTATTGATCGTATCTTGCACTGCGGTAATAATTCAACTTGCTGAACTCGTTGAGTTGATCTTGCTGACACGATCTTTAGCATTATGCATGCTAATCTAAACCAATCATGCAGTTTTACAAACGGAAAACTCTTGTTTTTGAAGTGCTGTAAAAGCATGATGAAAGCAGGCTGTTGAAATGCAAATAAATATCCTATATCTTTTATCTTGAGCTACAAAACTGTATTCACGCAAAATGGAATACTCTTTGCAGTGATGGTTTTAGAATAATAGTCGAATATTTGATCTGTTTTACAAATTAGCTTTAATGGACATTCTCGATTCAATCAACACAACGGCCATCGTATGATGCTCGAAATGAAACTTTGAACCCGCCCTTGTTTCCCTTTCTGCATAGCCATACACTGCAATCACTAAATTTATTGATTGTAATCTAGATATTGTTTAATTGTCGTCAAACTGCAAACTCGCATGTTTGCACTCGCATTCAAGAAACCAACGACTGCATGTTTTGGAAATGCAACTCCACATGACAATCACCACGAGAAAGACCTGTAAAAAGTTTATAATATTGACCAGTAAATTTGGTGACACCATGACAGACTGTTTATTACACTTTATTTGGTGACCATTTTACGTGAATACGACGCCAAAAAGGAAACTTGCAATTCTTGAGCTTCCCTGCGAATGCATTAAACTTACATGTCTGTACCTTCCATCTTAGTATTTCCTCCTTTGGAAGAGGCCTACTCTGAGCCTTGTCTATCCTACTCGCCCGATGAGTATGTTTTTTGCCAACTGCATCTAATGTTGAGTATCCTGCTAATACTACTTGTGTATGCGATGTAGAGCCATTAAACCGCTCTTGAATCCTACGCTATCTATCCCCATATCTGCAATGAACTCGTTGATCCAGCTGTTTACTAGTCTGCCTGAACTCAACCAGGAACTTCCTGTAAACTCTCCAGACGTTGCCATTGCCAAGTTTTCTGCCATGGCTCAAACACTGCATCTGCGTCATGACATTAAACTATCTCCATCGGATATCCTCTCTGCTCTATACTGGCTACAGGAATGCCTAGATATTACTTTAAATTCTGCTCCTGCAAACTTTGAACAAGTTGCTCGCAGTTTCTTAGATTGCGTGTTGCTCAAAACCCGCTTTGGCCGGAGATTTGACCATCGTATTACTGATCATCAACCCATCGCCAGTGAGATTCCTCTTGGAAACCCAGTCTCCAACATACCGCACAAACCCACCAACTCCATCTTGACACTAGACATCACCTCACATTCCCAGTCTGCAACTGTTTCTTTGCTCACACTACTCAATACCCATTTTGGTCGATCTCCACCTTCTTTATTCTTTGGTGGCGATCCTTCCAAATTTCACGGTGCCAACAGAAACATTGATGATTTTTCAATGCTGCCTACAAAGAAACACTTTCAGCTTCTTCCTTATTTCTTACTAATAAGCTTCAATCGTGCTGTGTTGGACACTACTCCAAATCCAGCCACTGCAATTTCCAATGGCCAAACCGATTTCATTTTGAATAAGCCATATAATGAGAGTACAAATGCTTCAAAATACTCTCATCTTGGTGGTACGTGCACACCTACAGACTCGGGTACTCCAAAATATCATGCGACTTCAATCGAGCTTCCTCTCGAGCTAGATCTAGGGTTTTATCTAGATCCAAACGCTGAGATGCCTGCGCATGCTGGGTTTAGACAAGATTCCCGTATACCTACCTTTTATCGTCTGCATGGGTTTGTTACCCAGCTTCAAGCTCATTTTATGACATATACACGATTAAGAGGCGGAACGTTGTGGTTCAAGTGTGATGATGAGGTTGTCGGTAGTGTTGATTTGGGTGCTCGAGTTGCATCTAAAGGCGTCATGGTTGCTTTGTATCGCATGCAGGATCAGTAGACATATCGCATATCATTCTAGGTTCAAGTCTGTATATTGAGTTGGTATGCTTTGAGCTTAAGAATAAAACTACATTTGATTTCAAGTATTTTTGAAGCTTGTAGATTCAAATTTTTCTCCATCGTTTACAAGTTATTACTGAAATCCGTGGTAAGAGTATAACACCATTTCAAAGTGACGCTAGGAATACTGTCTAGAACTGGTTTGAAAATCGATGGATATACTGACTACTATCTGTGCATTCTATAAAACAGACTGACATCTGAATATCAAAACATACTCCATCTTCAACTATAACATGTTTGGATCTGGTACTGGTGCTCCTTCTGGTGGAAAATTCTGTAAGTCGATTAGTGTGAATTCATATCAATGTAGTTGTAAATACATAGTGGTGTGAATGGACTACAAGAGTCGAGTCTAGTGCAAGGATAGTCAATGCTGGCAAGAGAATACTAGACATTTTGATATTTACCTTGACCTCTTCGCCATGTAAATCTCTCGACTATGGATTGATTGATTATATTTATGAACATACTTTATACTAATATGTATCTTTAGCGTTTACCGGACTTGGTACTACTACTGCTGCTCCCACTCAAGGAATGTTTGGTGCTCCTGCTCCTGCAGTGCCCTCATTTGGAGGCGGTGGAATGTTTGGATCAACTGCTGCGACTAATCCAGCTACTACAGCTGCAATCCCCTCATTTGGAAGTGGTGGAATGTTTGGATCGGCTGCCACAACCAATCCAACTACTACAGCTGCAATCCCCTCATTTGGAGGCGGTGGAATGTTTGGATCAACTGCTGCGACTAATCCAGCTACCGCAGCTGCAATCCCCTCATTTGGAGGCGGTGGAATGTTTGGATCGGCTGCCACAACCAATCCAACTACTACAGCTGCAATCCCCTCATTTGGAGGCGGTGGAATGTTTGGATCAACTGCTGCGACTAATCCAGCTACCGCAGCTGCAGTGCCCTCATTTGGAAGTAGTGGAGTGTTTGGATCAACTGCTGCGACTAATCCAACTACTACAGCTGCAGTGCCCTCATTTGGAAGTGGTGGAATGTTTGGATCGGCTGTCGCGACTAATCCAGCTACTACAGCTCCAACATCAAGCTTATTTGGTGCTCCTGCTACCACTCAAACAGTGGCAGCCCCTACAAGTGTATCTGGATTTGGTAAATTGGCTACAACTGCTGCTGCACCTAGTTTTTCATTGGCTCCAGCAAACACTACTATATCTGGTGTTACTACTGCATCAACCAACGCACCCGCTTTTGGTGGAGTAAAAATGCCTGCGTTTAACCGTAAGTTTAGGCTATATTTATAGGAAATATGTAGTGTATTTTAATTACGTGTAAATGTTTAGCTGAAGTCAAGTCCGTGTCCACTACCATTGCACCTACTACTACCACTCCTGCAACCGCTGCTTTGACTACTGGCACAACTACAGAAAAGCCAGCTGGAGCAACTACCACATCTTTGGCTGCAGGAGGCATACCACTACTAAAGAATAAAACTCTGGAAGATATTTTGAACAAGTGGAATACAGATTTAGAATCATATACTCAGAATTTTCGAAGTCAGGCGACAGAATTGCAAAAATGGGATCGAATCATTCTTGAAAATGGGGCAACTGTAAGTAAATCAGGTTTCAACTTCAAACTTCTTTAGATTCAACGCATTGCATATACCTTGTTTCTCTGACTATTTTTATAAAAAAAGATCTCGATGCTGTATAACGAGCTTCAAGTGACTGAAACCGCACAAAAGGAAATTGACCAGAATCTTGAATATATCGAGGCACAACAAAACGAACTCGATGCGACGTTGGACAACTATCAAGCGCAGATATTAGCTTTGTCTCAAAACGATGCACAGGCTGCACACTTCAGGTAAACATTGTAGCTGGCGTGTATATGGAGACATGCAATGTTATGTGAAGCCATAAATCTTATTGCTGAAACTGTATACTTGTAGAACAACACCAGCAGATGAAGAGCGAGAAAAGGCGTATACCTTGGCAGAGAATCTCAATAAGCAGCTAGACGATATGTCACTGCAATTGGGAGTAATCATTGATGACATGAATCAATCACGCAATGCATCAATGCCCTCCACTATGTATGGAGGCGGATTGACGGCAGGTCAAAGCGAAGGTAATAAGCAGCCTATTGCATTTGAAGAAGATAATCCTATTGGGGCGATTGTACGAATTTTGAATGATCATTTGGCGTCATTGGAGTGGATTGACAAGACAAGCACCGAGTTGGCAGGAAGAGTGGTTGAGTTAAAGCGAGTAAGTGGAGAAGTAAATGCACAGGCAGAGCGAGTTCATCGTAATGGGATAGGCAAGAGTGGGTATGGAATGATATTAGGCACGCCAGGACATTGATGATCTTTGAAATAAATTGGATTGAGGAATTGAGATGTGTTGGGTTTACAGCCGTATTCACGTAAAATGAAATAGTTGAAACTGGCAGTATACAATAAACTGCCAGTTTCATAATAACTCATCAAATGTTCTAGACTCACTCACGGATTTCCCCTAGCGATTGAGCATGTAAACAAATGTTGCACCCCTGATACATACGGGTCTTGTTTTGTCAAACTAGATTGAAAACATATCCGAGATTAGGGTACAATAAAGTCGAGTTGGAACCCAGATTCATCCATTACAGTCCAGATATTGGTTTTGCTGTTTCCAAGTCTGTAAACTCGTCAACCGTAAAATATAAGGCTGGTCTAAAATGGAGAAAGTGACAATCAGTTCAAGATCATAGTTTGATTGTATCCGATTATATATATTTTGTTTGAATCAGATGTCTCTAGCTAAAAATTACCCATCAAAACAGTCATCGATATAAAGAAATTGAGGTTATTGAGCAAGTAAAATTTTAATAAGCTATTGTTTATGCCAAATAATAGGAGCAAAACGAATATCGAAAGCAATAATATTGTCAAAAGAATGGCTTTGAAAAACAATGTAATACATGCAAGCTAAACCGATCCCATATGGTTTGGATTAAGACAAGATGTATCATTCTTCGTTGGAGCTAATAGGGAAAGCCTAATTGGATATCAAAAAGGTAAGAGTTAGTTCTGGAAACAGTAATGCATATGCATGATTGTCTACGTAGATACCTGGCAAATGTCTCTGACAGTGTTTTCCTTGACTACATTAGCAACAGCTTTGAACCCTGAAATATCATGGATTGAAACATCAATGTCAATAGCCCATTAAGATTAGACAGTAGTAGAGCAAGTGACAGTTACCAAGGTTTAGTAAGCTTTTTATGTTCAAATAGTTGGCAGCAAAAATAAGATCAAACAGTAAACTCTGATCCACTGTAGTAAACTCCTTGTCCCATGGATCAAGATCAATGGTTGGTTTTTCAAAGGGTTTGGTTTTGTCCTCGGACAAGTTCTTGACAGGCTCGTCTTTGAAAAGATCGTCCTTGTGATGCTCAACGTATTGAATAACTATAATGATTGAATAGTAAGTGTTAAACGGATGTTAATTAGGAGCACATGTAACTACATGTGGATGAACAGATATTGGTCAATTTGTTTTATTAAATGACTCGATGACCAGTTTAAAACGATCACACCATACAATCAATGGTGTTTACTCATGACAGGTCAGCAAAGTCAATGTCTTGATTGTAGACATTGATAGTGCGATGGTGAATCATTGCCCTTCACCATCCAGCATTGCATGCATTCAACTCTACAAAGTCAGAGGAATAGCAATGCTATGGGAATGTAGGGGAGCAGCAGACTACGGATTGATTTACAGCACATGTGCAATAGAAAACATACCTTTGGCAAGAACAACACCAGTAATGTTTGGCAGTGGAATGACTGCGTTTTGATCATTATCCAAATCCTCGAGAATGTTCTTGACCAGAATAGACTGGCATGCAATCTCTTTGGATACACTAAACTCTTGATTGTCGCTAGAAAAAAGTCTGACCATTGCGAACAGGGTGACACTAGTGAGGATAAAAGCAAAGTGATGTTTGGTTACGCTCGTTAATTTTAATAGGCCGGTAATTTGTCACCTGAACGAACTACCAATTGAACCCCAAAAATATTGTATATACTGTAAAAACCCCCAATTCACCGAACAACAAATATCAGAAAATGAGGGATAAAGTAATGTATTGGTAATCCAAAATTAATGGAATTATAGAAATGAAAATGGCGGAGATCAAACCAATCAAAGACCATAAACTCGGCAGGTTTGTATGAAATACAAATTGCAAGGTACATTAATAAAGATCTAAAAGACAGATAAGCTCGGCAATTTTTAGATCCTTGAATAAATTATCCAACCCGATGCAAAGAATATTGAATAAGACAATATGGGAATAAACGTAGAACAAAAATTAAGACGGAGATGCAGATTCGCACCGAAAATGACATGTAAAGACCAACTTCCAAGTCTGTGTCAGTTAAAGTAGAGTACCCGCGACTGCTGCAGTTAGGAAAGTAGCAACAGTACCAACCAACATGGCAGAAACAACCAATGTGGCTAAATCTGCTTTCCGGGTAGGAGCAATGGCACCGAGGCATCCAAGCTGAATACCAATGGAAGAGATGTTGGCGAATCCGCAGAGAGCAAAGACCATGAGATTAAAGGCGCGCGAATTCTGAGGAATAGATGGTGTTTTACCAAGACTGAGGTAAGCAACAAATTCGTTCACCACCATTTTAGTAGCCATAACTTCACCAGCATCACGGGCCTGAGAAATTGGAATACCAACAAGCCAGGCAATGGGGAAGAAGAGGTAGGAGAGAGTGAACTGAATGGTGACTTGATCATAGGTGCCATCAGGACGAGCTGGGTGAATAGTATTGTAGAGACCGACAATGGAAAACAGATTGCCATAAATGTCGTTTGCAACAGTGAAAAGAGCAACAATCGCAATAAGAGTAGCACCGATAAGCAAAACAAGTTGGATACCAGTGGCTGCACCATTACCGGCAGCGTGAAGGAAATTGGCCTCCTTTTCACCGTGCTCCACAATACGAACAGAGCCCTTGGTCATAGGCACATCAGATTCGGGGTAACGCATTTTGGAAAGCAGCAATGAGGCAGGAATAGACATGATACACGAAGTGAGAATAGCAGCACCGTTTCCAGTGATGGAAATGTAAAACAAAAGCACAGATCCAGCAATGGTAGAGAAACCAGCAGTCATGATGGCATGCAACTCGGATTTTGTCATGTGTTCGACAAAAGGACGAACGAGAAGAGCGTTTTCGCCTTGACCGATAAAGGGAGAAGCAGCAGCGACAACAGCCTCTGCACCAGACACGTCCATTGCGAACATCATGAACCAGGCCATCTTGGCAATAATGTACTGCATACCTCCAAAGTAATAAACAATGGAGACAAAAGAGCAAAAGAAGATGATGGCAGGAAACACAGATGGGGCAAACAGGGTGTGATCGTAAGAGTTGGAAATGAGAAATTCAAGACCAAAGTGAGAGTAGTCGAGAAAAGCAGCAATCTTGACGGAAATGTACTTGAAAATGTTGAAACCAAAAGAAGAGCGAAGCACAAACAGGGCAATAATGTACTGCATAAACATGCCAGAAGCAACAGTGTGCCATGGGACAGCCCTGCGATTAGTCGAAGTAAGCCACATGAGGAAAATAGTGACTAGCACACCTAAAAAGGACTGTAGTCGAGCAATCCGAGTATTGTCACCACTCTCGGGATTAGTCATCGAGACGATCAACATAACAGAGAGGGTAAAAGCAAGAAAGGTAAAGCTACGGATAATTGGAGATATCTTTTTAAAAGGAGCCGTGATTACGTCGACTGCCTTGCCGAGTGGAGTATAGATGATTTGAGATATGGAAATGTGACGCGCAAGCAGACGGAGTGAAATGAATGCATAGAGAATGGTATACAGTTCAAACCCGTCCTTTCCTCTGCCCTTGACGAAAAGAGTGACGGCATAGGCAGTAATCAAAATCCAGATACCAAGATCAATGAGAAGCTCCTTCTTGGTACGCTTCATAAACATTGGCTTGACTGTGGTAGGTTCGGCATCGTACTCGTGCTTTGACTCGGGGTCAATTTTTACCTACAAAAGTTTAAAAAAATAAGTTTACAAAAAACAAGCTTGACAAGGGCTGCATTGAAAACAATAATTAGACTAGGGCCGCAAACATGAACAAGGGATGATAATAAGCGTTGGCGGATAAAACTCGAATGCATTAAAGGCTGAGCTCTTGCTCGACTGCGCGACAGTATCATCTATTTCTGCGCAGCCTCAATATGCCAACAACGCCCAGGTAAATGCAGGGCTGTATTTTATTGGCACATCAAAACTGCCAGTTCAAATGCATGGTGCACCAATCACATTTGTCCAGAACATGTACATGGACATGAATTATCAGAGCGTGGATATGGTTGTAAACAAGTACATCAACGTAGATGTCATGGACACATGGCAGTTTTGTATAAAATCAAATACACCAGGTCACAATAAAATGAATTCCAGATACAATCCCATCTATCCACGTTGCATGGCCATTGGGACTAGAGTGTAATATGCAGGTAGTACGAACTTCAAACGCACCTCATGTTGGGCTTCCATTGCTCTGAATTACAGATTGATTGGTGTACAAAATAAAATTCGATTGATTCATGGGCGCGGGAAACACTCTCTTTTATAAAGGGCATAAGGGTGTGGAGAGCGGCACTGCTCGAAAATAGGAATGCTCGTTTTGTTATACTTGATAGGAAGCGAGCATGGCTAAACGTTTGGCTTGGTACTGGATAGCATGACCAACTTTTTGCATGCAAATGTTTGGGCTTAGAATCATGTGACCACGTGGATACACCGCTTTCAAGTATCCCTTTTTCAACGTAATTACATCAAGTGCTATTACTTTATACATGATACTGGTTGAGTAGTCAGAAATCGCGCAAGGGATCCAGCCAAGAAAGTGTAGCTGATTTGCAGTCATGGTTTAGTCAAACTGTCGTCGTAAGCTAAACCACAACTATGATATCTGCAAGAATCAGCCTCAGTTGGCGGCTTGAATTCGATCAAGCTCAAAGCATAACACTAATACGATTGAAGGCTGCGCTCTAAATTCTTGTAATTCAAAGCTAATAAACGTCAGTTTTCATGTCATGAATTGCAAAATCGAGCTTAACTAGGCAGAAATGTGTGGATTTTCAAAGCAAATCCAAACAATGACCCTGTGACTAGTCACCTGATTATTACATGTTGATGTAAATGGTAAGCCCTTAAGCTTTGCCAAGTTTTGATTGAACAGCCCGACACTCCATGAATTAGTGCTCAATTTGCCCAAATGACTACCAACGGAATGTATACAAAATAGTGTATACAAAAGGTAGTGCCCCTATTGGACAGAGTCTATCATCGCATCTCCGCTCTACCAGCAGCCGATTCACTACTTGGAAGTTTCATGCGCATGGACAAACAACTAGAGCTTATTTTTTTGTTTGTCAAAAACAGCCATATATTGCTGATTGACTCACTATCTATCAGATTCATCTACAGTCGCATTCATGTAAAATCAGATGCATAAATCACCAGCCTCGAAGTGATTGATGTCAAATTTACTGAGCAGTATTCTAAACTCGCCGAGATTCCTCTGGTGATTGGCATAAAGACAACATCTGCATTCCTGGGGTTGTTCTCTTGAACTAGAACGCAGACGTATCTGTGAGCTCTTATAATACAGGAGCATGTACAGTTTGATAACAGTCAGCCCAGTATCTGGATTGAAATAAATCTAAACTCGCCGTTTTGATTGTCAAAACATATACTCTTATCAGTTGTGTCTTAAAACTCGAATGCATTTACATTGTGGCTTGAGTGACAGACTGCCGTTTCGGGAATGTAGCTGCTTTTCACTTGTAATGTCTGGTCTCGAGGGAAGGAAAGTTGAAGATTGACTAGCGTGAATATTCGTTCAGTTTAACAAATAAGCACAAGACTCGATAGCTTTGAAGATTAAATGAAAGCACACATGTCGTTCAGTAAAATTGGCTGGAAATATTATTTCATAAGACTGACTGCTTACTATACGCTTTAACACCCTTATTTAGTATTTCATTTGTAAATACGGCTATAAAAAGGGCTCAAGGGCATTTAAAAATACATTATTCTTCAGCCCTAACTGCCCTGCTTTAATCTTTTTTTTATCAAGACCGCAATAAAGCCAGCCACATATAATAAGTAGCAATCTGTCCATTTCAGACATTGCAATTTGTTCAGCTTTCTGGAAAAACAATGAAATCTTGGCTGGAATCATGTTGACAGGTTTGATATTTTCAGTTCATGCAGACGGTATGCCCAATGAACCAAACAGTCCTATTGAGGGGCAAGCCTTGACAAGACGGGCATGTAGGGTAAAAAGCTCAACCCACGAGCAGGAGAACGGACCAAAGCAACATACTTTCCAGAGTCCGGTGGCAGAGCATTGTGAATGCAAGCTGAGTAGTGATGCTCGGTCACGGGACTACAATGCAGATGAGGTTGATCCAACATGTACAAACAATTTAAGCTTAGAAGATTCCACAGTAGATTTAGTTTGGCACTATCTCCCCAAAATACAAAAGATTTCTAGTCGCTCAAACCTCCGTAGTATGTTTGCTATCCCATTGATATCCAAAAGTAGTGTCAAGTGTGACCTTCCAGTCTCCTACAATGAATCATCAAGTCTCAGCAACAGCAGTCTACCGCTTTTTGATTTGAACTCTATTGCGAGACATACTAGCGGCAGTCATAGAACCCGTCATTCTCGTATTACTTTGGGCGGTCAAATGAGTGGCTTGCAGTGGCTGCGACATACGAATACAGCATCATCACCATCCGATACAGACAGCTGTGACTCTGATTCAAGAAACCTAGTCATTGGATGGAATACGGATATGGGCGAATCCAAGGCATTTCAGTTTGCTTGTAAAAGAGCTGCAGAACACAAGGGAATTTTGCTGCAACATACTCAAGACACATACGGTACAACACGACTGGATGGACCATTGTGTAAACGAGTTCGATTCAATGACAGCATGACCCTGAAACACGAATACACTCCCGAGGTTGATCAAGATGACTTCAGATCAAGCATTGAAGGCAGTTGCGATAACGACTCGGACCAACAAGTAAACGAACCAACCTATCCCTGATCATCACATATCACAATAAATCATTTAAGTAGTTCATATTTGCATCATTGCAAACTAGCGAAACGCATTATTTTATTTTTACAGCCATGTTCACATAAAACGAAACACTAAGAGTATTAGTAGACGGCTCGTGTCATGTTTAATTGGTACCAATCTTATTGAGCAGTATTGTGTCTTGTGAACTTATTGCAGCTCATTGATATTTCCTATTAGTGTTCATTCTTGTACAAGAATGCTCGACGAATTTCAATTCATTCCCATCCTTGATATCCTTCCAACCTTTCTCTAATCTAAACATTATGTAATTGAAATGGAAACAACAGTTGCATTCTAAAAATGTTTTCTTGAACTAGAGCGCAAACATGGCTGATTTCAGAATACAACAAAGCTTCTATACAAATAGTATGTAATAGGAAAGCATAGAATATTTAGTCATTGCTTATTCCGAAGCAACATGATCAATCCAAGATAAATACAGATAAATGTTTTATTTTACGTGAATACGGCTTTAAAAAGGTTATAAACAATACAAAAGCCAAGCTCCGATAGAAATCTATTTTCACACAGCGACATTGATATGCTCGATAGGTGCAAAAAGCATAAGTACATGGGTTTTAAGCCACCTCTCCAAAAAGACTAGAGCTGTTTTATAGCTGGAATGTAAAACAGATGCCATGAAAAGATATGCAATGGATGTAATCGACAGTTCAAGACTTGATGGCTTAAACACGCTTGGAATTCGCACTTTTGTTGTCATCAAACTCTTTGCCAATTACAGCGTTTTGATCAGGACCCCATTCCCATGGCTGATTTAGTATTGTTTCATCAATGGCTGGTAATTCAAACTGTGGCGAGACAATAGATAGTTGATGACTACGAGCAGAAGAAGGTGGTGAACTTATTGGATGGCTGGAAAAGGAGGAGCTACGGAGGCCAGCCAAGTGAGAAGGCGGAGGATAGTTGGGTGGTGGAATTGACCCAAAAGCAAATATGGCTGTTGCTATTGCGCTGTTGCGATCGTCAGTGTCCTCATCAAATGGATTGGGACTGTTGGTCGATCTTGCTGCTTCGGAAGTAGTTACACGACCAGTAGATGCAAAAGCCGGAGAGACGCCATTGCTCTTGTGAGCAAGTCGCGGAATAGGCGCACGCTCAAAAACCAGTGCTTTCTCAGAATCGACTTGACTCATAGTGGTGCCAGCTCCAGCATAGTCTACGCCATTTAGATTGGCATAGGAATTTTGAGAGGGATTAAGCTTTGGCTGGCGTCGCTTGTGGTTACGCCACATCACAGCACCAAGCACAACCACTACAAGTCCTACAGCGCACGCAATGATAACAATAAGTGGCAGAGTAAGTTGCTGGCTGCCATTTGAATTACCATATTGTTGCTGCTGAGGCTTGTTCACCGAGTTGTTTTCAGTTTCACTGCTGGAAGAAACTGTAGCGGAGGATCCAGGCAAAGCAGAGCTCACAGTCTGTGATGCACTAGGTTCTTGGGTGGATGAAACGCTACCAACGCGAGTAATTGCGCTGTCTGCTAAAGCAGCACCAAACGATACTCGTCTATCGTATTCCACACCCTGATTACTAGATTCAATTTGCGCTGTAGAATTGGCTGGAGTGGCTTTTGCAGTGACAGAAAAACGACGAGATCTCTCATCGCCATAAGGAATGGAAAAGGAATACACTTGTATGTTTTTGTCACTAGATAGTGTCCCAAGAAGAGTAACCACTGCACCATCCCACGACACACTGCCTACCCATGGACGACCTATTTTGGTGAAATTAAATGTTTTTACAAGACCAATTGTGTCGGGAGTATTTACAACCTACAATAAAAGAGCGTTTTAGTGGGCTGTCCTGCAACACAATCAAATCACATTTGGTCATCCCGAATATATTCAAATACGGGTAGCAAACATAATCCAATTTGAACGGTCGTGAACTTCCAAAAAATAGAAAAATATGCAGGTTTACCTGTAGTTGGCCACTTGAAGTAACACCGTCAGAGGTATAGTAAGGAATAGTAACGGTCATGGCATGTATTGTAGAGGATAGACAAAGAAGAAAATGCAGCACCAGGCACAGATACTTGGATCGACCAAATGCCATGGCCGGAAGTGGTCAATAGAAAATTCAGTAATGCAAGCTTCAAAGTTATTAGAGTGGGTTGAATCGAATCTAAAGTTGAAATGCAGACATTCAAAATAGTTTTATTGACAATTTGCCATCAAAAGCATCAAATGATGGCGCACTTTGAATATACAACACCATATATAGTCCCGTACGGCCAGCTAAGCTGCCTAAATTTGTATCATTATGCACGTGGCACAAAGCCACGATTTTATTGCAGCCGTATTTACATAAAGTGGAACATTTGTATTTATTCTGCAGATTGCCTCTTTTGCTTCGAATAAATAATAATTAGACACTTGTGCTTGCTACAAATTGACTGCTTGCTCAATTGGCATTCTCAATCCTTGTTTCAAACACAACCTCCACCATGATGCACACAAATCAAGCTATAATTTTGAACGTGTTATTTCTCTTTATGCAGTCATACACTACAATCGTCGATTTTAATCGACATCAAATAGTCAAATCCGATGTCTGGATTGCAATGAGTATGATGTTAAACTTGAATTGTTGTATCCTAAAATCTCAGATACTCGCGCTCTAGTTTAAGAAAACAGACTTTACGTTTCAGAAATGCAATCGTTTTTTACTAGCCATTCAATATTTACTTTTTAATGTTTGATTGGTAGAGAGGAGCTGAAAATTAAACAAGTGAGATTTACTGGAATCGTAAGACAAATGCTGCTTTAAACATTTGCTCAATTGTTTATACAAAAATGAGTAAAGGGTCAATCGACTTTGTTGGGGATTCACAGGGCACAATGCTGCCTAGTAAATTTTACTAAATTGGCGCCAATCATTCGATGAGATTGTTTATTGTATCTTGTCATCTTTATTCAGTGTTCTATTTTACGCAAATACAGCTTTACAACTGAAAACAAAAGGAATGATGACAGGAATATTTATTTATACTCCAGACCAATTCTACCATGTTTCGAGAATGTTCTGATGGCATCAAGCAGATTGCTGTTACAGTACTTTGGAAATGTAAATTCCCTGCAAGACTGCATGATTGCTTTAGACTATCATGCAGATTGTACAAGGTAGAATACTGAGACTCTTGTCAAAACAAGATTAACATTGAGATCAGCTGCTAAACCGAATGAATAACGTCCTATATTCAATTGACAGGAACAGGTCGTCCAGCAAACTGATCGTGTCGACAAGCCAGATTGTCGCCATGGTACAAAACACACGAATGATGGTCATGCCATCCAAATCGGTAGTTTACCGATATTTGCAAAACAAAATTAATGGTTGCTGACAATCTCTTATTTTCTTCAGTCACCGACCGAAATACTACCAAACTGGGTATATCCAAAAAGTTTAATATCTATAACCAAAGCACTGATGAGAAAGAGTTGTTGGTTGTTGGATCCATCATATTCCTACAATCGCTTTTAAAGACCATTACTGTCAGCAACTGAAAGAACAGCAGCATCGGCAGTAAATTCTACAAGAGTAGATAAATGCACGACTCTAGTTATAATAGGATAGAATGAAATAACTGGCATCAATACAGTTTGTGGTAATCTAATACGACCAATTCGATGTATTATTTGACAAGCTCATCTTATGCAGTTGGTTGCCATCAACATATTTCACTGAATTGGTTCGTCTGTCAATGCCATTCCCATCTGGCCAGTCCTTCAGACTATTGCAATCAGGAATAATATTACAAAGTGCAATCAGATCGATACTCATGTAATCCTCAGTGCCAACAATCGATACTTGTGTACAAGCCATCCTAAGCAAGCAAAATGCTTTCCTTGCTAATCACTCGACAATCACAACATGCCATTGACTCCGACCATGAATCCACAAGTCCTTTCCAACTGGGTCAACAATAAGCCTGTAGTTGCTGCTAATCCGGCTGTGAATGATACTTTATGCTTTCTTCCTGTCACCAGTCCTGCTACTGGCAGTGTGATTGCCCATGTGCCGCTCTCTACAGTTGAAGACGTCGATGCTGCTGTTCTGTCTGCTCAAACATCTTATGAATCTTGGAGGTAACTTTTTGCAATTGCATGGCATTGATACTACCATCGTTTTGGCTTGATCCATCCACTACATGAGTTTCAAGAATGTTGTTATTGACTGTTGTTCAACCCATGCTTGACTGTTTATTATCGACCCATCAGTTCTCGAACTGTCAAGGACAGAGTCCAGATTCTTGTCAGGTTTCACCAGCTTGTAATTAAACATAGCAAGAAACTTGCAGAGCTAATTATGCTTGAACATGGCAAGGTATGACCTGGTTGAGATGAGCTACAATCAACCCTAGTTTATACGCTTTTATTGCATCAATACTCATATCTGCAGTAATCCGTTTGTGATATTTAGACATTTACCGAAGCTATGGGAGAAATCTCTAAAGGCAACGAGACCGTCGAGTATGCCATGTCGATGCCTCAAGTCTCTCAAGGAAAAATACTCGAGGTATCTCGTGGAGGTAAACACACAACTCAAGCTTTTTGGTTTAGGATCAATTGAAAGGCTGATTAGTATTCTGATCCTGATTGGTTTTATAGTTCATTGCCATGATGTTCGTAAACCGCTTGGTGTGGTCGTGTCCATCGTGCCATTTAGTGAGTTGAGCAACGTCAATTGCATGAATGTAGCCTTGATTCAATTTTAACCAACATTTATAAAATATCACACTTTAAACTTCAGACTTTCCATTCATGGTACCCATGTGGACGCTTCCAATTGCAATTGCATCTGTATGTAATTTATTTTTATATTTCAGACACTACACACACCACCCATTTACTCGGCCTAATTTTTTGGTTTGGTATAGGGTAATTCTATGGTAATTAAACCATCCGAAAAAGTTCCATTGACCATGTCATTTACTATGGAGTTACTCAAGGAGGCTGGACTTCCCGACGGTGTCGTCAATCTTGTACATGGAACTGCTCGAGGTAAATGGAACATCATAGATCTATGCGCTTGTTCTCGTTCAATCCTAATTTAATTTGATACCGATTGTTTCATTTAGTCGTGAATCAGCTTGTTGATCATCCATGTGTCAAGGCAGTGACATTTGTTGGCACTTCACTTGTTGCCGAGCTGATCTACAAGCGTGGCAGTAATTTAAACAAACGTGTTCTGGCTCTTGGTATGTATTCATTATTCAGTACTGGTGGTATGAATCACCACACAAGTATTTCAAACACTCATTACACATGTATTATGCATTCAACTTTAAGGTGGTGCAAAAAACCATCTAGTCGCCTATCCAGATAGAAATCTTGATATGGCCGCCAACGACATTGTCGCATCGTTTACTGGGTGCGCAGGTCAGCGATGTATGGCTGCATCAGTTCTCCTTACAATTGGAGTACAGTCTGACCTTGTTGCAGCAATCGTGAAAAAGGCATCAGCACTCAAACCAGGCCAGGCAGAAGGGTGTTCAGAAATCATGGGTCCTGTGATTGACAAGGCATCTTATACCAAGATTTCATCATACATTCAAAAAAGTATTGATTCTGGTGCTCAGATCCTTATTGACGGTCGTACGGGACAATGGGATCCTCAATCTCCAGATGCAAAACTTCCACACCCATCCATGTCAAGCGGATTTTGGCTTGGACCAACCATCATCTTACATAAAACAAAAACCGATGCTGCTCTTCATGACGAAATATTTGGTCCAGTTCTTAGTATATATCAAGTTGCCACCAAAGAAGAAGCTATTCAAATTGAAAACGAGAGTCCTTACGGTAACGCAGCATGTATTTACACCAAAGATGGAGGAGTCGCTGAGTGGTTTGTCAAGAGGTTTATGGCAGGGATGGTTGGAGTAAACATTGGAGTTCCTGTACCAAGAGAACCTTTTTCGTTTGGAGGAATTGGCAAGTCGCGGTTTGGATGGGGCGATATCACTGGTGACTCTGCTATTGAATTTTTTACCGAGAGACGCAAGGTGACCACCAAAGTAAGTTTTTCATTTATTCTTCGAGGTTATATAGACTATTAATGTATTTTGATCATGTATTTTAGTGGACTCTTCCTACCGAACAATCGTGGATGTCTTGATTATATACAACCCATTGGTTTTAGTTTTCAATCAAATTTTGATTTTTGAATATGAATCTATCTTGGGCAGGCTTTTTCACCATAGCATGCCATTACAACCCTATTCACGTAAAATGAAGCAAATGATTCTAGTTGAAAACAAACGTTCCATTTAGCTTGATGAATCAGTAATCACCCAATAATCCACGCATCAGTCGATGCATCATTGAACTCATCTGATGTGGCTCAACCTGATACACACTCATCAACACACTCATAGCACAACAACTTCCCACTACGTCTAACCCCTTCAACGCTACCATGCGACCACGATTGAGCAGCAGGATATATAGACTTTGCACACCTTTAGGAAGAGTGTACATTGCCAGTTCCGTTCGTCGTGATGGGTGTTCAATTAGGATTGCAAGTCCTGCTAAAGTGCCCATGATATAATACGTGTATCGCAGATCTGGATTGTTTGGAGAGAGGTTGCGTGAAAAGCAAACCAAGGATTGGAAAGCGTTGACATATGTTGCAAGAAATACCGACGATCTTAGCGATGATTTCAACACTCGAAGTACGTGGTATCCGGGACTATTTGATATGACAGCATGTAACCAAATTAGACACAGACCAGACATAATAGATAGTTGAATATAGACGTGAACCTACGTTTTTAAAAATGATTTGGTATTGAAAAGAAGAAGTGGAACACCATTCAATGATCCATAAACAGGCAGAATCCCCCAAAAAACTTTGATCCACAACAACAAGCAGTATCTTGTGCATGATAGATCACTTGGATGAAATATCTTACAGGGACATATCGGCATTATACCATTATGGCTATCAAGATAAGACATCATAAACGATTCAACCGATGGATCTGTTTTAAGTTTGGCAAGAATGGATGATACGACGGGCTTGGGAATGATAAGGTCTGTGCTGGACTCCCAATTCTTTACATTTTCACGATTAAACTCGAGGGTTTTCAATGGCACTCGAGCTAGACAAGTTGATTAAACAATGCATTCAAAAGTATTCCAATAGTCAATACAAGTTTACAAGTTTCAAAATAAAATCAGTAGTCTATAAAGCATACCAGTTTTAACCATCCATGAGTAATCTAAAGCATTGAGTACATTTTCTGGTGAGTGACTTTTGGATATATGTTGCCATCCTACTTGAACGTTTAACCATGGAACACTTACATGATCTGGGAATGGAGGTGGGATGCATGACAAATGCATACATAATGGATCCACAGGCGATTGAAAATAAAATAGTATCCCCATACGGAAATGCAAACAAATCTCTTGATTCAAGAGCATTGTATCCTGCTTGCATTGATCGCATAAAAAACTGTTGAGAGAATGCAATCCGGTTGTCTTCGGTTTCAAATAAGATGGCTAGTCCAGCAACAGCACCAGCAATCGCGCCGTTAATTTTTGAAAATCTATGAGCAGTAGATGGCAGTTCTGGCGTAGTTGTGGATGCATTTAGAGATCTATACCGCATGAGAGAGTTGTTGATCAGCTTCCAAATGAATGAGAATGTGCCAACCATTCTAGCGAATCGGCGACTTTCAATACTGAAAAAGCTCTTGATTGCTGCCATGAACGTATCCCTGTGTTGATAAATCCAGTAACAGAATAGGGGTCAGCCTAATATATGATTTACTATTGTCAAAAAATCTACAAGACTTGCTTTCTACGAAATACTCGGAATAGTCTGATGGCAAATGTCACTCCACCACGCAGAGCAAATGCAATAAGAAACGAGCGTATTCCACCTGTAGTAGCATGCCGTAGAATAGCAGCATAACTATTCCATTTGGGAGGAGCAGTAGGTTTATATCGGCTACGTACTGGTCGCTGTTGGACGGTGCTTCCCGTTGCTATTGATGGCTGCACTTCTGGATGTGCAGGAAGTGTCTTGGATAAAGTCAATCTATCACAAGTAGAGTCCAACTCTGTAATCTCTGTCATTCTTTTATCAGATACTGTCAATGATTATCACTTTCAACTCTACTTGAAATTTGTAGATTCAATCCATCGCTGCACCATTTCAAGCCAGAGCCACGTGAGCGAATTGCTTATGCGGATTCTATCAATAATGCCGCATCTGCTTTCAAGTCGATGTCATACAATCAAACTGCTGTTACAAACAGCCTTGAAAAAACAGGAATTCATTTGTAAAACAGTTTCAAACACGCCAAATAGTCAAGTCTGCCATTTGCAATCTTAAAATCCAAAAGATTCGGCCTCACATTCCACTTGGATGATAAGCCGTCAAACCATTTAAAAAACAGTTCCATCCGATATAATGTCGATAGGAGATCCACGAGAGACTGGGCGGAGCGATGCAGCAACTTCGCGTCCAGCCTTCCACGTTCCTAATGATCAAGTACATCAGTGTTAGTATGACAATGCAGAGCAGTCTAGAATAATGGTAATAGGCTACCTGCTTCCAGTATTTTTGCTAGTGGCAGATCATCCTTGGACATGGACAGTCGCTTGCGAACAGCATCTCCTACCAGATCCAGCAGCCCAATCGTAAGTGCTCGCCATTCAACAACAGCATCGTCAAATACATTGAAACGGGGCACAGATTCAGGACCTTGGGTCATGGTCTTGATGCTGGAAGAACGGAGGGAAAGAACCCCCATATCGACAAACAGTCCTCCATTGCGATATTCTGCTAGACCTGTCAAGTCTTCCACTCCAATAAATCGCACTCCCAGCAGTGACATGGGTTCCATCAGAGAGTAAGTCAGCCATTGAGACAGTTTGTGGAAGGGAACCAGTCCTAGTGAATCTGCCTCTCCTCCAAGGCCAGTAGTAGAGTTGGACAGGATAGATGCAAGACTGCTGCATGGCCACACATCACCCAAAAAAACACCGTCCAGTACTGTCCTAGCAGGCGGCCAAACTCCAGAAAAAGCATGAATGACCACCTCCCATAGGACACTAATGTTCACGCTGTGCTCAGATCCGTCCTCAGAGTGTACGGTCGATGGATGATCTAGCAGATAGTCGACTAGATTTCCTGGTCGAGGAGTATCAGACCCAAAGTACTTGGGATGGGCTAGACAGACATCACCCAAACGATTCAATAAAGAGCATCGACCATCCACTCCCACCAGTGGATTGGATTCATTCACTTGAAAAGCCTTTTGAAGCTTATCTGCAGTAACAGCCTTGAGCCCTACTGCGTCGGCTCTATTTGGAAATGCATTTGGATCGGATGAAAATCCTCCTGCCACAAACCAGTCCAGCGATGCAAGAGCGAGACCTTCAGATCTAACATAAGATTCACCAGGCTCGTTCGATGGCCGGAACGACCATTTATTTCCTGCACCTGCATCCAATAATACAGATATCACAAACAGATCCAAGAGTCGACGGATTGTTTCTCGCTCATACTTGGGAGGTTGATCCTTTGCACTAGAAACTGAACCATTCCAAGTATTCAGCAAGGGTGAAATTCGGTCACATTTGGTAGCTTTCATTGCTGGGCTTACAGCTTCAAAGTGTCTCCATCGAGAGTGGGGAGGAATATCGCTTGGGCTAGAATAGTCTCTGACTATCAGCATAACAATGGTGTTGACTACTGCATCTAGCTTGTCGAGATGCACATCAAAATGAGCGAGTTGAGTTGGATTGTCCAGCAACAGGCGTGTACGCTCTCGAATAGACTTGAGTGTGAGCAGATACGCAGATGGAGTGGTGCTAGTATTGGTGGTCATTTTAGCAACTTTAATAGTAAACACAGCTGTTTAGTCTTTGCATCGACGCATCCCAAGCATCTCTTCAGGTGGGTTGCAATCAAGCTTGAATTCAAGTCACTGGACGAGCTTTTGCATCTACAAAAGGAATTCAATCTCGCTGGCTATTGATAATATGTTCTAGAATTACATAGTACGATGGATCATTCAACTTTAGAATACACATTACTACTGATTGTGTAGTTTGATTTGCTACTTTATTATTACTCTTGTAAACACAACATCGCATCTTGACTCCCCCAATGTGTCGTGTTGTATTGAAAGTCGGTGATTCATTGCTATAATGACAACACATTCATTTAAAATCATCAAATATTGCAATAATATGTTAATATCTGACCTATTTCAACACAGCATCAGATAAACTCGATACGTTACATGAATATCCACCATTAAACCAATGTTGTATCAACATGATAGCTATACACCACATTCAACCAAGAATACAGTCAGATCAACACGAACCCTCGACTTGCGGCACAATCAAGTAGACCAAATAGTAACAAGCGTGAGACTAGTCGTTCAAGAGTGATTGTGGAATAGTACGCGATTAGGTGTTGGCATGAATTGAACATCATATATTGTATGCAGAGTAGATGAGTGAGCCATAAATATGCATGAAATGAACTACCCATCAATGTAGCGTTTAATAAAAATCGATTTATTGTTCCGAAACTACCAAACCACAAAACATTAGACGTATACAAGCCACTTGAGTGCAACTAGCTCGTATAGATTTCATAATTTTCCACAAATGCAAAACAATCATCCAAAAACAGGATATTTGTAAGGTATAGATTTATAAGTCTTCTAAAGCTAATCCACAGGTATATAATGAGTTTTTCACCAATGTGAGCTGTTCAGAAATACTGGTGGCTAATGATTCAGGCACTTGAGGTGCAGTGTCCTAAATACAACGTAGTAGCAGTGAGTCACAAGGTAGAACAAGTAATTCGATATTCGTGGAAATCTGGTGAGGGTTAAAATTCAATCGAAATGAAATCTACATACTGCTAATGCGGCTGTTAAAGACATGATCGTATTGGTACTTGTGATAAATGTTGCCTTTGCACCAGACTGTGAAGATGAAGTAGTGGGTCGGGCAGTATTACACCCTATTGCAGCAGCCAGTGGGATTCCAGTCATAGTGTGTGCAGTAGATGCTTGACTGAGCATACTTTTGATAGTCGCTATGTGAGGGAGAATAACAGAGCGAGCAATTGACATTTTGGTGGTATTTGATGATAATCTTTTACCAAAAGCCAAGCCATGAGAGCGCAGAGTCTGAGCCAACAGAACCATATATGCAAGTATGAGTTTATCAAGCTGATCGGATGGCCAATTGAAAATTTAAATTGTGATTTCGACAGGAAAGAAAATTCAATATTTATTTTTTTTGTCTGCAAACTCAATTTTATTATTCTGGATATTACAATCCATTGATAGTTGAGATATATACTCGAGCTGAATTCTGGGTTGAAACTACAATTGTTTTATACGGATTCTTTTAGGCCATGGCAAAATCAACCCCTTCCGTGGTTCAAACCCACTCATCTGCAGACAAGAGTCGTTCTCGTTCAAAAACTGCCCATTCATCTGTAGAAAAACCTGCCAATTCTCGCCCACATCAGAGTGTAAGTCGTTATTACCATGGACATTTAACTGTACATATTCTAATCTGACACTTGTCATTTTTTGGAATCAATCCATTTTCATACTGCAAGGCATCTCGAATGAGGCTTTTGAAAGAAATCAAAAGTTTGGGCGGCGATGCAACCGATTTGGATTTACTTGAAGGTGTACTGAGTGGATCAGAATGCGAAGACAACGATGATATACCACAAAACAAGGTCGTGTTTAAACCTGAAGAGAACGAAGCTGTAAGTTCCATCACTTATGACTGGCAATTAAGTTTTGCCAATTCAAGATTGTATAGCAATTAACATGAGATGTATCAATGCATAGGCGCTTTTGAGTGATCTTATGGCATTCATGTCTGGACAACTTAAAATGGATCCATCAAAATCGACTGTTGAAGCTGTGTCTGACGACGAAGGCGAAGAAAGCCAAGATGAGCCTGTTACTTTTGTTAAAGAAACCCAAGATAAACCTGCTACTTTTGCTAAGGAAACTCAAGATAAACCTGTTGCTTTTGCTAAAGATAGCAAAACTAATGCAAAAAACAAGACACCACCCAAACCTGATTCAGATTCTGGCGAGGATGAGGACGATGAGGATGTGTTTAATACATTTAATGACCAAGAAGTTAAACAAGATACTGGTGCTACATATGGACAAGGTGACGAGGATGAGGTGCAAAAAATGCTTGCGCAGATGATCAAGGGGAAAAAGCCCGTGGATAAACTGCAGTCAAGATTACTGATTGAACCTTCTGAGCGTTGGTGGGAATTGTCCAACATTGCTGAAGTCGAGACCGACCTTGTCAATGCCAACTCAGATCTTATTTCACAAAAATTTGTCAATGCCGAGAATCTTTGGAAAGAAGAGATTTCCAAGTTTGAAAAGTGTAAGCTTTATTGCTATTCTATTATGAAACCAAAGATACATATCAGTTTGCAAACTATATTTTTAATCAATTTGCACTTTCTATCCAAACCACCCAGTGAGGCAATCGACTGAATCTAGAGCCGACAAGGACTTTATATCAACTGTTCTTAAAAGCGGTACAACTACTGACAAGCTTTCTGCACTTACTTTGCAAATTCAAGAAGCGCCTCTCCATAGATTCACTTTATTAAATGATCATTTGATTTGTGGAATGGCACGCAAAAAGTCCCGCCGAGAAGCTCTAGTAGCAATTGACAGTATCAAGGATCTTTTATTAAACTCTATTCTGCCTGATCGCAAGCTCAAGTATTTTGTCGATCAGCCTGTTTTATCTAAAAAAACTACAAGAGAGCACTTGATTTTGTGGTACTTTGAGGATGCGCTTAAAAAGGCTTATTTTTCATTTATTCAACTCATTGAAGCAAGTACCTTGCATGGATTATTAATGTTGGAGCCTTGCCGAGTATATGTTTGATGAACTCATTTTAACTCTTTGCAACAATTTAGGAGTTGACAAAGGATCCTCTCCCCCATATCAAAAACAAGATGCTTTCCATTGTGTTTGATCTTTTAACTGCCAAACCCGAGCAAGAGCAGAATCTTCTTTCGCTTCTAGTCAACAAACTTGGCGATTTAGACAAAAAAATTGCATCCAAATCCGTGCACCTTTTGGCACAGCTGATACAGAACCACCCTGCGATGAAGTCTATAGTGATTGGTGAAATTGAACGACTTCTTTTTCGAAGTAACATTGCAGAGCGTGCACAATACTATGCAGTGACGTTTTTAAACCAAATTGTACTGTCAAGAAACAAGAAAGATTCAGATACAGCTAATATGTTGATTGATGTGTACTTTAAACTGTTTGAAATCCTTGTACATAAAATTCGTATCAAGGAGGAAGTCAAGGATCGCTGCGTAACTGGAACTGGCAAAAAACATGCCAAAAAAGGCAAAAACAGTCGACACAAGCAACAAGCAATAAAAAACAAAAAAGATGGCAATACTAACTTGGTTGCTGCATCTCAATCAAGCGGTGGTCTTGAGCAGGTTGACGGTGTGGATGCCAAAATGATGGCAGCGCTTCTCACTGGTGTCAATCGTGCCTTTCCATATGCAGAGCTTGACAATGAGGTGTTTGAATCTCACTTGAACATCTTGTTCAAGATTACTCATGTGGCTACATTCAATACATGTATCCAGTCACTTACTCTCATCTTGCAAGTGCAATCTTCGCGTGAAATGGTTTCTGATCGCTTCTATCGTGCCTTGTATGATACTTTGTTGGACAACCGACTGTTTGAGGCGTCTAAGCAGTCCATGTACCTTAATTTGCTGTTTAAAGCAATGAAAACAGATGCATCCCCAAAACGTGTCAGGTCATTTGTAAAACGTATTGTGCAAGTGTGCGGTCGAGCTCAAATTCCTTTGATTTGTGGATCACTATTCTTGATTGGAGAATTGGCAAAGCTTCAGCCTGGACTATGGACATTTATTACCCAGCCAGAAGAACATGATGAAGAGCGTTTTGTAGATGCGTCTGAACCAGCTGGCGAAGACGTCACAATGAGCGATACAAGCAAGGATGAAGATAGCCATGCAGTTGATTCAAACCCATCTAAGCTGCAAAAGCCTGTCATTGATACCACGCACAAATACGATGGACGCAAGCGTGATCCCTTGTACACGAATGCAGATCAGGTTTGTCTATGGGAGCTCTGTATATTTGCTTCGCATTTCCATCCAACTGTGTCGCTGTATGCACGTACACTCCTCTCTGGCTCACCTATTGTGGTTCCTGCCACAGCCAAAAACTACGATCCATTGCAAAATCACACTCTTTCTCGATTCCTCGACCGGTTTGTTTTCAAGGCTCCTAAAAAGGTAACTTCGCTTTACCATGGATCAAGTCTCATGCAGCCACGTGTATCTACGGGCAAGACGAACGACTCTGAATCTACCATGACCCAATTCGCTTTAAATTCTGGTAATCTTTTATCCGGAAGCCAAAGGAAGAAAAATGTCATATACGTGGATCAGGAAAATCCAAACGTTTTAATCAAATTAGATGACACTCCAGCCAATCTTGTTCAATGGAGTCACACCAAAATAGATCAAGTTGCACCTGACGATCTCTTTTATTACAAATTCTTTGTCGACAGATCCAAAAAGGCAAAGCAAGACGATGAAGGCAAAGATGGCGATCATAACGATCTTGATTCCAATCAAGATATTGATGAAGAAGAGGCTTGGAATGCTATGCAAAAGAGTAGCGGATTCCCTCAAATAAGCGAAGGATTGGGAAGTGAAGACGAAGACGAAGATTTTCTACCAGAAAATAACGACGAAGATGTGCAGGCAGATGGTGATGACGATGATATGGCTGCATGGGCCAATGGAAAACCATCTAAGCAAGAGGAGGATGATGATATGATGGATACTTTGATTAGTGATGAAGGAGATGATTTTGACGAAGATCCATCCACTGCTTCGCACACGGACAAAAAAGAAACAAAGCAGACAGTCGGAAAGCGTGGAGCCAAACTCAAAGACCGACTTGCATCAAAAGCTGTAGCTATGGGATACTCTGGTGACTATTTTGCTGGTGGTATGGATGACTTTGCAAATGCGGACGACTTTTCCAATTTGCTTGATCGCCAAGATACAGAGGAATCAGGAGCGGACGAAGTTGAAGAAGAAAGCGAACGAAAGCGAAAACGAAAATCTAATAGTAAAGGCCGAACACAAAAGAAAAGGTTGAATGTAAATTCAAGCTGAATAAAGCCAATCTTGGACTATTTAGCATGTGAAGATTTGGTGAAAAAGGAAAGTTAATATTTGGCATTAGTAGAATGTAGCAAATGAATCCAACTTACAGCCGTATTTACGTAAAGTGGAATACCAAATAATAGTATTGGCGTATAATAAACTCCTTGACAATCGAGTGGCATTTGGCGATTGGTATGGAAATAACAGCTGCGATTTTTGTTTTTAAACTAGAACGCGAGCGTGAGTTTAGAATACAGAGATGAGTGAACAGGATTGTATTGACAACAGCCAAACCCAATATCTACATTGCAGTGAATGAATCCGGTTTCAAACCTGTCAGTTGTACAGTGTATGGCCATGCAAAAAAGGGAAAAGACAGCTCCAGATCAAAACCATAGCTTAATATGTTGGCCGCTGTGTTTGGAGACTAATTAAGGGGCAGTGAGCGCTACAACATACCAATCTGTAAATAATGACATTCAAGACACTTTCTGATGTTTGTATAGAAAAGCAACATACCATTTCACGAGGTTACAAATTCAAAGCTACAAACGGACGGGCAATCGTCCAGCAAGCACAATATTGCGAGGCAGATCTTCATATCCAATCCAGCTGAAGTTGCTTTAGCATAATAAATCTGGCCATTGCTTATTCCCAAGCAAAACACAAGCATTCATTGCAACGTACAAAAGTGTTCCATTTTACGTGAACACGACTGCAAATCATCGAGTACAGCTTACTCTTGTAGCAACCTATCTGATATCCATTCAACAGCCAGCTTACTATAATGAGCAAGAAACTGCGCGAAGCCAGAGAAAAGCTGGAAAAGTATTACCAGGAAGTGTCGTCACTCATCGTTGCCAGACAGAATCCTGCTACAGGGCTGGTCAGTAACTCGTATCTGTTGATTATCATGCTCCATTGTTATAAATTCTGCTACGTCCACAAGTGTTGGCATTTGGCTTGTTCTTTGTTGATGTTCCGGCAATTAGATGCTTCATGTCCAGCATTACAATAATTGTATTATTGGACGTAGCTCATTGTATCTGGAATCTGTTTTACGTTTGTAAACACTTGATTCTTATCTATATTTTACTTGCTCCTTGAACTTGTTTGAGCTAGATTCCAGCGTCAGTTTCCATTTCCATTCACGGCGACTACAGAGACGCATGGGTTCGGTAAGCTATACCAACCTTATTTATTGTCATTGCTATAGATTTGTTTTTATATTGTCTATTTTTCACTGGTCAATCTAATCGATGCATAATACAATTTTATTATTCAAATCTCTGTTCTATATGATAGCGATAATGTATATTCAATTCTGGCTGTTTGGGGTTTGGCACTTGCGTATCGTCGCATTGACGATGATGAGGGAAAGGCTTGTAAGCAACTATTGCCCATGTATTTATGCCGGCTTTATTGAATGTCGCTAGTGCAAAACTTGGTTTTCAACAATGTTTGGCGTTTTGGATTTAAAATATAGATGAACTGGAGCATGCAACCATCAAATGTATGCGAGGTTTGCTTTCTTCTATGATCAGACAGGCAGACAAGGTTGAACTGTTTAAAAATACCCAGGCTTTGGAGCACGCACTCCATGCAAAATACAGCACTACCACTGGAGCTACTGTTGTTGGCGACCGCGAATGGGGTCACTTGCAGATTGATGCCACCAGTATCTTTATTCTGATTCTTGCACAGATGACTGCAAGCGGATTGCATATTATTTATACGCTTGATGAAGTCCATTTCATACAGAATCTGGTGTTTTACATTGAACGTATGTGAATACTGGTTCATTGACATGCCATTTGTATCGCTACTTGGACAAATGAAGAATGTGCTAATTATGCTGATTGAAAATCATATAGGTGCATACCGCACACCAGACTATGGCGTTTGGGAACGAGGAAACAAAATGAACCATGGTCAGCCAGAACTCAACTGTTCCAGTATTGGTATGGTTGTTGCTGCGCTACAAGCTATTAATGGAATCAATTTGTTTGGATCGCGTGGAGGCCCACTTTCTGTAATTCATGTGCTGCCTGATGAAATCACTCGCAACGTCACCACTCTTCACTCGGCTCTTCCAAGAGAGTCTGCTTCAAAAGAAGTAGATGGCGCACTGCTTGCTGTAATTTCATTCCCGGCATTCGCAGTCTCTGATCCAAAGCTCGTTGAGCGTACTCGTTTAGAGGTGATCAAGAAGCTTGGTGGTAGATATGGGTGTAAGCGATTTCTTCGTGATGGTCATCAAACAGAGGTTGAAGACCCATCGCGTCTGCACTATGAACCCAACGAACTCAAGATCTTTGAAGGTGTAGAGTCTGAATGGCCACTATTTTTTGCCTATTTGATTCTTGAAGGTCTGTTTAGGGGTGATATGGAACAGGTTGAGCATTATAGAGCCATGATGGAACCCATTTTGATTGACTCATCCCAGGTTCCGCAATACAGTCGCGAGTATCATTTTGAACATCAAAACGATATATCTGCATCTCGTGGACGTACTGTTTCATTTTCCAAAACCTTGCCACCAGAGAATATGCGACTGGTTCCTGAGCTATTCATTGTGCCGCTGGCTAGTATTGATGCTGAGCGGGCGAATCCTGGATCTCAGGAACGTGTCCCCAATGCCAATGTTCCTTTAGTATGGGCTCAAAGTCTGTATATTCTCGGCAATCTCATTTATGATGGCTTATTGTCTGTAGCCGACATTGACCCTCTTAACCGCCGTTTGATCCCCAACACTCTAAGGCAAGAACTGGACACTGTTGTTCAACTTGTGTTTTTATCTGAAACAGCAGAGTTGCAGTCCAAGTTGCGTATGTATGGATTAGAGACTCAAACACTTGCCAATTGCGAGCCAATTACCATTTCTCCACCTTCCGCACTTCGAGATGCCATGCAGGTTCTTGGAGAAAATCAAAAACTTAAGCTATCTGGCCGTCCTAAACGACCAATGGGTACGCTCAGTACTTGCAAAATCTACCGCTGTCAGGGCCAGCTTTACGCTTTTCTTCCACACTTTATGAATAGCGAGGAATTTTACCTTGTTAGTGACAACGACTATCTTGTATCATTGTTTGAACAAGAACTTGCATTCATCAAAAACCACTGGTATTCTAATGGACGGCCCACAATGGTTGTAATGCTAACCAATGAAATGCTTAGTGATGTTGTACGTGCAACAAATCCTACTCAAGCACCAACGCAACGAAATGGTTTGAACGTATCCAATAACAAACAAAAACTTTTGAACTTCATGATGTCGCTACGATCTTCTGGTGTCTGTAATGGTGTGCGTATTCGTGTTGGTCGTCTTTCTGAAATGATCAATACTGCGTGTATTGAATCACTTGATTTTCTTGTGGATACGCAGAATGCTGATTACGAAAACTGGCAAGAGATCTTGCGTGGACAAGGACCACTTCAAACGGATGAATCGTCTCAGCATTTAGTTATAAAGGGTGTGAGTGGTTCAAACCAATTTGATAAAGATACCAACCATGCATCTGCCAAACATAGGCGCATGTTGCGTAAATTTTCTACTAATTCGGATTCGCCAATTCAAGCTCGTAACGCACTCTCTAGTCCATATACTGCCCAGTTTGATGAAAGCGATGAGTTTTTGCTGCAGGATCATCGAGAAGATGAGCCTTCAAAATTACTGGATGTTGCTAGTCAGAGTGGCGATTCGAGACTACGATCGTCATCGCCCATTTGCTCATTGCGTACCTCGTGTGATGCAACTGGTACGATTGACGAGGATGATGCCAGTTCGAAGATTGCACATTCTGCTGCAGCCACTGATTCAATCAAGACTTCTGCTCCTGCCATGTCTTCTGATACTGCTCAGAATGGTCCATTAAAGAACACGTCTACAAATACTGCCACTGGAGAATTACTGTCGCTGACGTTGGGCAATCCAAGCCAAGTCGAGGCGGCCGTGGCTCTTTTGCGTATTTCAGCTAATCTGTATGACCAGGCTGATCTTCTACATTATATTTACTCTTGCAAAGGAATTGATTACCAGGTACCAGGTCTGTGTTCTCTTCCTACGCTACTCGAGGAAGTTTATGTAAAAGCCATGCACATGAAGCAATGGAGTGTGGTTCGTCAGATTGCTGGTCTTCTTCACAAAACTGTATCTTCTCTTACCAGCAATCTCTCTGATCTTCTTGTTCGTCAAAAACCCGTCACAGTTGGCTTTGGTGCATTGGAATACTTTATCAATGAACCCAAGAACCCATCTGCTCTTGCTGATATTATTTATACTCATTGTTCTAGCGATATCCGTGAGGCTCCGCTTATTCAAGAAATTGTAACTTACCTTGGTTCATTTATTCGCGGCTCGCCTCACCTATTTGATGGAATTATGCGTATTCGAACACACTTTTTTGTCATTGCTATGCGAGAAGAAATTTCTCGCATTCAGGGATGTGACGAAGAAGAAGCTGTTGAAATGCTTATGCAATTATCCCCCTTTGAGATGAAGTCGCTTATGGATCAAGTTTTGACTGCTCGAGACAAAGTCAATCTTTTATCAAGTGACTATATCCCAACACCTATGGCTGGAGATATGCCATCACGCGTCGTACATGTTGATACCAATGAAGCTGTCAAACAAAAGAAAACCCAAAAGGGGAGTGAAGGGGCACTGTCTACATTCTGTGCATTGGAAAAGGTAGAAGCAGATGAAGGTGGATCTAGCATGGCATGCATTCCAGAAACTTTGTCAAACAAAATCAAACTACGAGTTCAGTCTGGTGGATTCCAGGCCGGCAATTTTGCTAAAATTGATTTAACTAAAGACGGAGTTGATCATGTTGTGCCAATTCCCAGTGGTCGTGGCATCAATTTAGCAGCGTTTGATCATTTGGATGGATCCATCTTGCACATTGCACATTATGACACATGCGCCTCTACATCGGACTCGGATGCATTTGCTCAGTGTATAGAGCAACTGCAAGAAGGCGCAATTATTGTATGTGCAGCCAAGGATGATTTTATTTCTAGCTTGACTGAAAGTGCCAAAATGGCTTGCGAAGTACTTGGATCAACGCATATTCGTCAAGCAGTATATCGCGACTCATGGTGTATGATTGCTCAAAAGAGCTTTGTTACACAAGGCAAAGGTGCATCTGAACCTGCAGAATTTCATCGTGCAGCTCATTTGGGACCTACTGAAGTTGTTGAACGCGAGTTTGATCTTCTTTCCAACCGCAACCAATTTGCACTGTTGCATACTGCACAGGCTGATGGAAATACTGGTATTTCAAGTGGAGGTTTAAATGCCGTTACAAGTTTAAACCTTGATGCTATCTCCGAAGCATTAGCTAGTTCTTCCATTTCTAGTAACGCAGGTATACCTGTTGATGCCAATGCTGCAAGCCATACCGGCAATGAGATGGCCTTCCAATCTCAATCACTTATGCCTTGCAGTGGGAAATGGCTTCGTCGCCGCAAGAACGATGGTGCTCTTAATCGAGTTCCAAAAGACTTTTATCCTAAAGTATGGAGACTCTTGAATAAAACCAATGGCTTGGCGATTGGCAAGTCGCTTCTTCCACGCGATCCGGTTGTCGGTGAGATGACGCCAGAGGAATTGAATTTTGCACTACGAGTGGAAGCATTGTACGATCATATTCGAGACCCAGCAGAACGCCAAATTGCTGTCGAGTTGATTGTGGTTATTGCACGAATTGAGGAATGCCATCCTACGTTCAAACTCTCTGCTGAGTGTATTGACATTCTCAAGATTGTTCGTTTGGCTGTGTCTACATTTTGGAGGCATTGGGTATTTGAGCTTAACCACGAATCGAATTTGTCGCCAATGCATTTGGATGCCGACCCTACTATGAATGATGCCACGGCTCAGCAGCGCAATCTTATGGCGCGAGCAGTTGTGGAGTCCTTTGAAGGGGCAGCAGGAACAATAGAGTCTCGACCACTCAAACTTCAGCTTCCTAAAATTGAGGGATTGCGTCTTCAAGACACCAACTCCACGAACCCATCACTTGCTGCCAAGACGGGTGACTCTGCTATGACTACAAATGTAGTTGCTCCTGCGCGTCCACCCATCCCTGCTTCTCTGACACCCCCGTCGGCTTTGCATGCCAATTTAGAGCACTTGGATACTTCTCCTGCAACCCCATCTGCACCCAGTCTTTCATTTGAAAAGAACGAACGACTTGCGCGACGGTTGTTTTTTGATCTGCCACAACATGGCCATGAAAGTACAGTGTTTTACCTTGCTTTAGCTTGTTTGAGCATGCTTGATGCTGCACAAACTGTGGCTTGATGGTATTATTATGGGCCATGGCAGATGTGTTTGGATAACCTTGTCATATTAACAAAATATTGATTCTATATTGCTGATTTTGGCAAAATAAATCCGATTTTTGTTATTCAAAACACTGATATGGCTAGAGTTGTGGGCTAGGGTTTGATTTGTAATTGTGGATGTAAAGTGTATTGTGATCAAATTATATTACTAGAGTTTATTCCAAAATAACGGAACTACAAGGGATTCAAAATACAATTCTAACAAACCCATTCAACTATGCCAACAGCTAACGCGAATGGATTGGCAAAACAGTCAGTGTTCAGAGTGAACAGCAGCAGCCCTTTTAGCTTTACGAGCGATTAGCATTGGCCAGATTCCACCAATTGCACCCGATAGAAAACTTAATGGAAGAAAAGTTCCAACAATCCAAGGCGGTCTACTGTTGTAATCAACAGCCCACGCCCACATACCGTAATCAATTGGATATTGAAAAAAACACTGTCCATTCAAAAATGCTAGAATGGCCACCCATGTGTAAAAGGGTGTATGGACTGAATACACCTTTTGCTGCAAATCAGGGTTAGATGCATGACCCATATCTACAGCAGTTGCTGGCGGATATACTGTTTTTGAAGTGTTGGGTAATACCTCGTTGGAAACTGCTTGATCGACAGCAACAGTTGACGTACTGGCACGGAAATCGTAACCACTGAAGAGATGTATGGCATTGACTTTGGATTGAATACGGCCAGCCCACAGTGCCATGTTCTCAAAAGCCGAATCGATTTGGCTAGTACGATAGGTGTCTGCATCTAGTTTGCTTAACGCAGCAGCCGCTTCCTCATCTCCCTGAATATTCAATATTTTACGAAACCTTCCGAGTGCAAGACGATACTTGATAGTGCAATAAATCAACCATGCTCGTTCTGGTTGTACGACTAGAGCATTAAATGTGAAGATTGTATTAAGGATTTGGGAGTTGACCTCGATCCACAAATTTTTAACTTCTTTCGTGCTGAATCGAAGCATACCAACCAGTGCCATAAACAGTATTGCACCAGACACAATTATCACAAAAAGAAGAACTAGAGAAAATATATTCCATGGTGTGAGATAAGGCCGGATATCTGCGTAAACAAGTTTAAAAGTCTTTTTAGGTTTGGGCTGCTTTGCAGCATTGTCACTTGAGCTGGCTTCGCAGGCAAGCTCGTAGTCATGCTGCGTGTGTGACGGGTCGTGAGTCTGGCTGCTGGTATGATTTTTAAGCGATACTTCATCGCTAGTATCAATAGTAACGGTAGGACTATCAACAGACATGTCTGCAGTACTATTTATACGTAGTGTATGGGACGGCACAGTCATGTTTGATCAAGTAATATAGCAAAATATTGTGATTTGGGAAACCCGAATCGAGTTTGAATTGGGCATATTCACCGAATAAAAAACTTGTAGCTTTGACAAACCTATTACATGCTAGCATCAACACTTGATTTATTGATTTACAATCAAGTCGATACTTTTTGGACATGCCCATGACTTTTATCACCACAATAATATAAAGGTACACCCGAGTGTTAGAACTGAATCGTCAGAATGGTCTCTACGTCAGCATTGAACATGGCTCGTTTGAATTCAGCAAATGAAATCGCACCGTCTCTATCAAGGGTATCTGCATCCATAATAGTCTGTTGTACCATTTTTTCAACTTCGATATCAGGCACGTTTGAGCCAACCATGAGTTTGACAATATGTGTCAAATCGGTCTTGTCAAGCAATCCATCACCATTGACATCGTATATCCTAAATGCAACTATAAAAGGCATGTGTATAAGCAGATGGAAACATCACGATGACGGTATATACATACAGTTGAGTTTCTCTTCTCGCTTGGCATCTTTACTAAAAACCGACAGAACAGATAAAAACTGGCGAAAGTCAATCTCATTCCTCCCATCAAGATCAAATACAGCATGGATCCGTTGAGCAAGGGGATTGACAGCCAACTCGGGGATTGCATGCAACTCTTCCAAAGCAATCCTGCCAATATTTTCTTTATCCAAGTGCTGGAATCGACGGTACAAACTATTGATCTCAGCAAGAGAGACTACCAATAGTACAATTGTCAGATTGGAATATAATGTAAATAGTCAAAATAACAACATACAAGTAGAGAGTTTTTGTAGTTCAGCCAGCTCCTCTGGTTCTAGTGAAGATGCTTGTGAACCCATGTTAGATTTTGAACTGCAGAAAGATTGTGGTTTGACAAGTGAATGTGTATCCAGAAGTTGCTTAATAGATGGTGACACTAGTAATATTAGCAGATCCAGCAGCAACACAAATGGTCGACATGAATATATAAAAAAGAAAGTTGAATTCTTTATTTTTGAAATAGCAGTTGATTGGCATGAGCAGAATCACTAGAACACAAGATCCCAGACGACCTCAAGGTGGATATCATCATCATGACTATCGCTACTGGAATTGCTAATAGTATTTATTGTTATTCATTGCTAGCGGTCACTCCTTTTTCCATGCCGGTTGCTGTCGAGGAAACCAGCGAGACCGACTACTTGGGATTTCTAGCACTTGCATTGGGCATCTTGGGTTTAATTATGAGGGTAATCTAGCCAGCAGTGTTTTGTTTTAAACACAAACTAACCTCGTTCATCACTGATTACTAGCACAAGTATATTGTGTGGCCTGCTCTGTTTGCTTCGCTACTCTCCATCATCAATGGCAAATCTACTGAAGCTGATTTTCGTCAAGGTGCCAGTAGTGTGACATTTACATTTATGGGACTGGTGATGATGTATGTTCAGCTGTTCACTGTTCCTGTAGTCCACAAGACGACTTGATTACAAATGCCTGGTTTCTATCTGAAGAGGAATGAACAGTTTGATTTTTACAAGAGTTGCATTGATGCTCGTCAGATTTTATTCTCGACAGATCCGGCGTTTCAAAATATAAACTCTAGTCCAACTGCAAAACAGGATGTTTTATTAATTGCCATTATCAAGTAGATTGAATGCACCTTCATGTTCGCTGTCTTCAAGCCGGTCAACGTCTTTTGTTGGTCTGTCACTGCTAGAGTTGTGCCTTCTTCCACAGACACGAGATTTGGATTTTTGGAATGCAAAGTCCCATATTAGCAGTGATCCATCTATGGAACTGGACACCATCTTATTTGTTGTGAAATGCAATGCCCACAAACTCCCCGTATGATGATTCAGTGTATACAAATTATGTCCAGTTTTGATACTCCATACCTAAATTGCAATCCGTTCCAGAACATCACGGTTAGATGCATGACTGAAAACAAGTAGATATACACACTCACTTTGATGGTCTTGTCTGCACTTCCTGAAACAATTTTGGTGTGGTCGAATTGAAGACATACTACGCCTAAATGATGGCCAGTAAGAGTGCGAATCAGCTTTCCAGATTTTGCACTCCATATTTTAATGCAGGTGTCGTTCGATCCACTGCAAATATACTCCAAGTCAAACTGGATGCAAAATACATGGCCAGTGTGGCCAGTGAGTTGCCGTTTACAGGAAGCTGTTTGAATATCCCACATACGAATGGTTGTATCGGTCGATCCTGTTACCAGAGTAGTTGATGTATTCTGTAAACAGCATATTGCACCTGTATGTCCTTGAAATGTTTTCAAGCATGTTCCTGTTGAAATCTGCCATATCTGGTTGGATGTATGCGCAGAATGGTTTAAACGCGTTACATAATTTAGTCAGATTAACCCTTTCAGTCTTGTATAGATCAAACCATTCCAGTTTGTATTGATAACAAAATGAAGATATACCTTGGCAGTGTGATCTTCTGATCCGGAGATCACAATATCATCATCCAGCTGCAGACAAGTGATTTCACCCAAGTGACCCTCAATAACCCGCTCACATCTACCAGAGCTTATTTCCCAAATTCGTAAAGTAGCATCAGAGCCTGCGCTTACCAAGAGTTTTTGGTTAAATTTAACTGCCGATATCATCCCTGTATGTCCTGCAAACAGCATATAGCAGCGACCAGTCTGTATATCAAACAGTTGTCCTGGATCGCCAAGTTTGACCGACACGGCAAACCGGTCATCAAAAGAAACGCATAGTCCACCTTTTAAAACCAATGCAATCATGGTTAGGTTTAAAATATTGCAGCTATACAAATGATGGCATTGGTGAGCGATTGCAGCTCACTTTGGGTGGGTTTGCGCTGAACAGGAACAAGTTGATATCGACCATTAAGCCAATTCATCCAAGTGAGGTAGTTTTCCATATAGACTTGTTTCCAAGGTGATAGCATCAGTTGGGTTTTACACCCACTTTTCTTGTGTTCGACACTCCCACTAGACTCGATGGATTGGCCCCGATGAATAGGCCATCCAATCGAGAACCTATCGTTTTCAGACTGAGGAGATGATCCTAATGGAATATAAACATTTTGAGGTGCGATGGATCTCCATTTAAAATCATCTCTCTGTGTCGGATGTGTATCCGCTGATGGATATAACGGCTCAAACTTTTTCTGCACGCATATTACTCGCCACAAGGCATTATCAGCCATGATACGGTAAAACCTTCTACTCACCTGGGCACACTGAGACAATTCCGCAGGTGCGTGAATAAATGAAAGAATATGTACAATTATTTCATCAGCAACTTCTTCAAACGCATCGAGAGAGATGAGTGACGGCGGAGTGGGTGATGGCGTGAGTGGTTTGGTTGCAGTACGCTGACGAATGCAAGATTGGATAAAACGGATTTCTCGTGCTGTGCATGCGCCAACAATACTCGAAAGAAGTTGCTGTCTTTCAAAAAGCGATTCTACTGCTGTAAAACTGGCAATGATATCTGCTGATGTCTGTGGTGACGAGGCGATTGTATTATAAGGAGTACTGATATGGGGTGGCCTAGTGATTGAATGATGCACTTTAGGTGCGTGATTGCGTGCGTCGAGTCTTGGTGGGAGTGTACTATATATCATTGTCCAGACCTAACCGTCTTCTCAGTGTTTAATGGTGGATTGGCTGATTGATGTCGCTAGTTTTTAAAAGTAGTGTAAAATAGACACTTGCATTTCATACTCTCTTTAAAGCATAATGGCCAGTTACACTCTAGCCAATGCGTGGCTACAAAGAGGATTCTTGACTATAGAACAATGACAGCTGTATAATAAGCTTGGCTTCATCCAAACCGCGTTTGACTCATGTGGAGATAAATGCAGCCACCACCTGCAACTCGATAGATCAAACCGCACAACTGCAATTTCAAATACAGTCGTATTCACGTGAAATGGACCATCAAATAGGGTGACCGCATGTGGTAAACTGCCAGTCTCCTGAGATGATGTCAATCTACTGAGCATTGTTTTATTGGTTTTTATGCTCATTTTGTATAAAATATTAAATGTTCACGCCTTCACTGATAAATTCTACATCCCTGATACTGGTTCAATCACCAACTCTTGTACAAGCATTGCAAATATGGGTTGATGGATGTTGTGTTATTGTCGAGACTGTCTATTGGAATCAATTTGTAGTATGAAAGCGCAACAAATGTCTAACCACCATCTACTCCAAAACAAACAGTCGTTGCAAGATGCATGCTCTATTTTACATGAATATGACCATCAACTCAGCTTAAAAGATTACAACTCTTCATTTTTTCAAACGCCTTGAGATGAATTGAGATCGATCAAACGAATTCAAGTTCTTGTGTAGAACCAATTGGTACACAGTCGCCGATCCCTGGCGGGCAATCACAGTGGAATAGGCAAGGAAAAATTCCCAAATCTTCCACCACTTCATGCCGTATTTAGCCACAACATGATCCTTATTATCAATCCAGTTGGCGTACCAACGATAGATGGTCGTAGAGTAATGTATACCCAAAGTCTCACTACTTTCTACTTCAAACCCAGCACGTTCTGCTTCCTCGATAACCCAGTTAAGAGGGCAAGATGCATCAGCTCCAGGGAACACATATTTGGCCATGAAGAGCTTAAAACCATCAAAATAAAAGTAAGCAATCTTTCAAGGTAGATCTATGCAATAAAGCCACAATATACTTACACCCCACATGAGATCCTCATGCTGCCAGGCACGACGCAGACCAGCAATTTGCAAGAAAAAGATGCCGTCATCATTCAACATCTCGCGAACTTGGTTTAAAAATGTAGTGAACCGAAGAACACCAACATGCTCTGCCATTTCTAAACAAGTGATCTTGTTGTATTTTTCCTTGGGAATATCACGATAGTCCATGCAAAGGATGCGGACCTTGTCATCGACACCAGCTTCTTTGGCTTTATTGAGTGCCCATTGGGTTTGATTACGACCCAGAGTGACACCAGTAACAGAAGCACCTTGCTTGGCAGCATGGACAGAAAGAGTACCCCAACCACATCCAATATCAAGCATCTTTTCACCGGGCTGAAGGTTGATTTTATGGCAAACTGTTTCAAGCTTACGCTGCTGAAGTTCTTCAAGAGTTTCGCGGCTATCAGCAGAACCCATAATTCCAGACGTGTAGATCATCATAGGACCAACTGCGTAGTTCAAGTCATATGAATAGGCGTAGCTAAAAGTTAGCAAGCCATGCCAAACAATATCCCAAAAAATCAATTGAGCTCATTAAAAAACTTACGAAACCAGTTATAAAAGTCATCTCCCCGATCGTAGTGATCACGAACCTGGTCTTCGTCCTGTTTACGAGAATGCCAAAGGGTTTCAGGGACCCACTGGGTTAAAAAGAACTTGAGCTGCGAGAGGGTCCATACAAATGAAGCCCAGTCGTAGCGAGATTCAAGAATATCCAACATGTCGCCCTTTAGCTCAATTTTGTTTTCAAAATAGGCTTCAAAAAAGGTCTCAATGGGAATCTTGGATGAAGCAGAAGCATAGCGTTTTTTAAGATCTGCATCCAGAATATCGAGATAAGCAGGAACGCCAAGTCCAGCGAGGCCTTTTTGAGGTTTGTTGGGAGTGGCAGTCAAGGCATAGAAAACATGATAAGCAGCAAAGGCGGGAAGGCCGAGCAAAGCCAGGAATACAGGGTACCAAAACAGAGCACTGGTAGTAGTGCCGAGGATCATAACGGACACGACTGCAGGAGTTCCAAGAATTGCAGTCCACATTTGGGATCTAGAAAAGTATTTTCCGCCAGTGCCCTCAACAACAACCTTTTCAGGAGCAATCTGATGTTTGTGATGATCTAGAGGGGTTTTTAAAGGACCAGAAACAGCCTGGGTCATGGCAGCAGGTTTGGTCGGACCCATGGTTGACTATTGAACTACAAATTCAGACAAGTGGCTGTATGAATATGCGTGTAAAAACAAAGACGGGTTAATGCAAGGCTAAAAGGAATTGAGAATGCTGGACAGCAAATACGTCAAATATGGATATAATAGGGGTAAGGTAGTAATAACAATGCATGTTTCTTAGAAACAGCAATTCATATATACAGGATCTGAACATACAGGTATTGAAACCAGCCAATGCACTGGCAATCGAAAAATTGTCAATTTTGGGATTAGCGAGACTCGAGTGTTGGCAACAAAGCATTGTTGCAATCAGATCCAAGATATAAGCATTATGCATGTCGTAAAAACAATACAAACACCCATCACATGTAGATGCTAGTACATATAGGCAGATGGTTGTGCAGATAGTTGCTGAAAACAACCCAGATGATGTGGGTGCACCAAAAATTGGCGAGTTCAAAGTGACATCATGAACCACACAACAAAGATAATGCATCGCATATTAATTCATACAAGACAAGAGTAGGAACAAGGCAATGACATGGACCTTGATACCCAGTAGGAACACTCCAACACTGTCACAACTCAATTATGGCAATCTCTAAACCAACAGATATGGATAACTGACAAGCAGTACAGAGATATAGTATCGAGGCAGATTGAGATATCTAACAGCAATACATCCACTTACAAAAGGAATAAAAGTACTCAGATGCGAGTACACAAGATGCAAAGTTTTAAGTTGAAAATCACTTCTCCGACTCGTTTTATTTGCCAAACAAAACCCGTAATTCACTCATGGAATGATTTATAATCGCTCCCGTTTGTAATAAACTACGTGGGCTTCATCTCTCAATAGGTTTTATATCCATCACTATAGTCTTGATTGCTTTTTCCAATCGTCCTGATTCTTGAAGAATACTCTAATAATGGCAAGTGTCAGCTCATCATGGCTCTGATGCTCCATCTGTCCCATCTGCGGTATCCATGACCTATTTTTATTCTTACCTGTACTCGTGCCTGCAGCTGTGATCGCCGATACACTCTCCATCGCTCATCTTTTTGCTCCTGTACAAATTCTTGCCAGCGATACAGCACTCGACGCGGTACAACCCTGTTTTTGTTTGTTTAAACCATAAGTGGGGGCTTGGGTATCTCAGTGAATGCCATTCAAAACTCCCTACCTTTTAGCCATACCATCAGCTATCTGACATAATCGTACTTGTTCCATATTGTGCTTGATGACTGCTTTACGCCATGCTGCTATCCATCGGGTCAACATCACTTTCTGTGCACACTGCTGTGATCTTTGAACTGCCTTGGCCTTCATGTTAAAAACTTGATTCTTGGCCTAAACTCCATGGGGCCATGATTAACAACTGTTTTGGTATCTGTTTAAAAATTCACCCATATCTTACTTGGATCCATCTATGCAAAATACTCCGTTTTGAATGCGTGTGGTACATTTGGACCGCACGCTGTTCTCGCTTAGCTATACGCTCACCCATCCTATGCACAAGCCTCCACATGACCTGCTGCTGAAGCATTCTATTGTAATGCATAGCGGCTTCTTTTTCCTGCTGACGGATAACTTGAATGTACTTTTGCCATGGCTTTAGTCCATAAAAAGCCTGAATCGACTGGATGTGATGCTTTTTTGCATGCTGGTATTGCTTCTGTATCTTTTGTCGCGATGCCTCAATCTGCTCGAGTTTCTATTATGAGATAAAAGTAGGTGATTAGATTGCTGAAAGTCTGACATAAGGCCGCCCAAACTACCTGGCGTGATTCGTGTTCAGCCTGTTTTTTCAATTGAATCATTTGGTGTCGCTCTTTTTCTTCCTGATCTTGCCTTTCCTGCTCAATTCTAGCCTTCTCCAGCTATGAAAAACACAGTTTCCATTGAATTAGCCATTATATCTCAGCACACTATGTTTAAAAGTGATGGAGTGGTTGTTTGAATATGCATTTGCCTCTTTTTTTTGTTTTTGCTCTGCTAGCTTGATGCTGGCTTCATTACGCCTTTGATCACGCTCCGCCTGCCGCTTTTCCATGGCTAATCACTTGATGCTGATCATTAGCTTTTGAATTATTTGGATTTACATGAATCCAACCAACTTTCAGGGATAAACGAACGTGTACCTTGAATAAACCGAGTATCCATCTGAATTCTTTTAATTGGTTTTGGCGGACGGTTAACTCTGCCGCAAGCTAATATGGCATCGTTTTGACTTGATACTATTGGCAATGCGGCTGCTCCCAACTCGGAAGAGTCTACTTTGTTGGTGCGGTCTCGCGTAATATCAGCAACAGTATCATGGCGATGCTCATGATAAAGACAAATCTTATTTGAAGGCTGAGAGTTATCGATAGAGCTTGTATTTTGCTGATGCCGCTTGTTTAACTGTGCCAAGAACTGCTGCATTTGCACAGCTCTTTGAATATGTATTTCCTGCATCCGTCGATCCTCACCTAAAAGGCCAAATTACAATAATAAATGATTGGCACAAACAAGTGCAAATGTTCAACCTATACGACTTACGATATAGCTCTGTTCCCAACTTGAATGCCAAAAATGCTTTTGATAAGCACCGACTTCGATCAAATCTAACTGCTTTGCATACAAGCTGTTGCTGATGTGCCAGTGATTCTCTGAGTGCGCGCTGGTGCCTACATTCCAAAACAGTATCAACTTACACTCTCGGTAAATCAAGCCATTCAATATTTTAACGAGTTACCGTTTGGCACATTGGGATTTGTACGTATTGATCCAGCGTGAAAAGGATGTTACTTGTATTCTCCAGGCTTGCTTGGTGTTGATCACTACTATATACTCGGTGATGGTTTCTCGCATGCGTTTCCACTCGCTCAGTATCCTCTTTTTTGACAATGTCTTTGGATGAGTATTAAAAAGCAACCAATAAAGCATAAAAATAGTAATGAATAAACTTACTCGCATAAGCCTCATGTTTCGTTTAGCAATCATGGTGTCAATCCGCTTGGAGACGATTGCATCACAATGCTTTTCGGCAATAATTTTCTTTTTAGCTTCCTTGATAGCCAACTCCGCATCATGATTGCTAGGCAGATATAAATTATACTCAGTTTACTGCAATATCGTATTAGTATTTCATAATTACATGCAGTTAAAATGAATAGCTACATTGATTCATCCATCAAAGTGATTTGAGCTTGGTGGATATGATCCATCTCGGTAATTGCATGGTCCAGATTACGATGAATCTGATGCTCCCTTTGCATTCTGCTCACAACCTCTTTGTCGACTATTGCTTTCCTATTAAAAATACCAGCATATTGAATGAGCTCGATCAACTTTACCAGCATCAAGAATCGAAACAAGTATATGACTAACCGTGCAGCTTGATGCTGCAGTTCCAGAGCATGCTGTAGTTGTTGTTGCTTCAATGCAAGTTTTTGCTGAATCTCATCGTGTCGCTTCATATCCATCAGCCGCTTTCTTTCCTTGACTAAATCTTGTCGAGCAGTAATACTCAATTGTGGATTTCGAAAAGCAGTAAACTCCTGGTGGTTTCTGCTACTGGAACTCTTAGGAGTCTATATATCGGTTAATCAAATGCTTGAATTCATTGCAAGGCTCCAGTAAACTAGACAAGATGCAAGCATTACCTTGTGCTGGACTGCCTCCTTGACTATATTACAAACATACTCTTTTGTATTAACAGCCGAGCCTGTCATGGACAATCCATTTCCTATTCGATCTTTTTTTGGATTATCCATCCATCCCAGTGATTCTGCAGTTGTACCGAATCCATCAGATGATGCTTGAATGCATCGTAGTACTCGCTGAGACAAGTCATCTCCACCCATATCTGTGTCTTCAAACTCGTCATTGTAACCATCATCTATATAGTCCTGGTCTGAACCGCTTACTTCATGAGTCTGGCTTGCCCATTCATTCAACAGCTGTCGAGCTACTCCACATTAATTCATACATATAGTATCATCTATGGTTAATATAGCCACTATTACATTGTCATTACATAGATTATCACCTTGAGTGACTGGATCTGACTGTTTGTCAGACAATAGCGTAGCTTGGTATAACAAAGCCTCCACGTTTGCTAGAGATGACGGCTTCTCATATGGTGGTCCACGACATTGATATATTTTAGCTTGTTGGAATTTATTGTCGCAGCTTGTGTCAGCCATATCTATTGTATCACGGCTATCGTGGTTTAGTACTGAATATGGCGAACTGTGGCTAGTTTGAGCATTATGCCGAGCAGCTGAAAAATAAGTGGATACTGGCATGGTGTCTATTGATGTGCATGCATCCATATTGTCCCATCTAGACATGTTTATATACTTTTATTATGGAGGTTGAACAAGCAAGTATACTAGATATTACGCCAAAATATTGAATCCCGACAACAGCTTATGGCGATAGCCTTTTATCTATCAGTCAGACAGGGTATAGAGTTTGCTATAGCAATCCTATAAAGTTCTTGCGTCTTGACATCTTTAAACCTTCTGCAGTCAATATTTTGCTTGCTTTCTTAAATGCATCCACTATTTGGATATGCATGATGTGCGAATTATGTATGCAAATGATCTTGCAATTGTTTTTCGTGAATGTTTATTTCAAATGTTGATAAGCCAATAGTTTGTTTTATAAGTAGAAATTTTCCCTGTTTCAGCTAGCGACAAAGGGTATGATAACAGATGCTTTATAGATTGAAAGCAGGGGCATTGCCAGCACCAAGAGAGCCAAGATCCCAGCGAGCTTGAACAGTAGTCATCTGAGAGTAATGATTATACTCGGTATTGTCAGAAGTATTTGGTTTGACGGGTTTACCTACCAATAGTGAGTAGATCTGGTTATTATCGAACCAAGGCAACAGCCAATCATTCTCATCAAAGGTGACAAGGAAAACAGTTCTATCAAAGTATGGGTTGGCCAATAATGGCTCCAAGAAATTTTTGAGCCAGTTTGAAGCAGTCGTGATGTCCGTGTTGTGTCCATCATTGTTGATGTTGGGAGTATAAAAAAAGTATTGAGGCACCTGCTCGGCTTTAATGTCGGTCAAAAGCTGGTTAGAATTGACAATCTTGGCACAACGGGCGGGGTTTTTGGAGATTGTGGTGAAAGTGATGAAGGGGTTATGTTTGCGATAGTAAAGACCTTGACTAGTACCAGTGTAGCAGTTGCCTGGGTAATCTTCTTGGTAGGTTTTCCACGAAACATTTTTAGCTTCCATCAGATCTACAATAGTCTTGCGGTTGATATTGGCAGGAAAGTCCATAAATACGCCACTAGTGCTACCCGAAATCTGGGATTCAGGTAATTGCCATCACAAACAAAAATAGGGTAGCCAGAGCAAGTAAAGTATAATGATCCAACGGTATTTAGTCGATTAGTTACAGTATACTGTACTCAGTAAAAGTGCAAATATATTACATATGGCATTAAGTAGAGCAAAAATAACCAATTGCGTACCATTGCAAGATAATTGGGTTGTGAAGGATGTGTAAGAGCATGGTAATTGGTAAGAAGCATTCCCTATTGACATGAATTTGGATTAAAAGTACACAGCACAAGGTCAGTATGCATGATGATACATGGCTATGGTGTTCAAAACCATCAGGATCATCCAAGATCTGTACACGAGAAATGGTAAAATCTGACGACTTTGAACCGTAATGGCGAGTTTACCTTTTTGCGCAACTCAGTGCCCATATAAGGATCTTCCATGGCAGCGTCAAAGTCCTGATTTTCCAACACAATCACACCAAAGCGATCAAATGCAGGCTTGGCCTTTGTGAGAGAGTGGGGCTGCTCGGCGTGGTGGACGATGATCTCGCCATTGATGGTAGTAGGCACGGCAGAAGTAATACCGATGCAGAACGCGACCAATGTCGTAGCAGTGGAGAAGAGTTGAAACATAGTGCCAGTCTGGGTTAGTATGCTATAGCTACTGAGCAGATAAACTTTCGAACAAGTATGGGTTGGGTTGAAGGTGATACTTTTATTTATATAAACATTCTTGAGATATGAGTTACTGCAGGGTTCAGCATAAATGCAGGCATCTCTAATGCGAATCTAGTTTTTTACTGATGCCCCGCACTGACCATTATACTTTATCCTATTGGACACTGTGGGATACAGAGCAAACACAGCAACGTGACAAATGGTTAGTGGCCATACAGCAACTTCTGATTGGACCATGTTGAGAATAGTAAATGCAATGCATGCCAAATAAGCTAACCCGTAAATTATGATTCAATAGTGCCTATCTGCATTCATTAGAGCATGATACTGCTCAAATGGAGTACTTTATTATTGTTGATATTATTTAGCCAAAATGTAGAGTATTAGCGATTGTATACAGATAGAGATATCTGTGATGTGTAGTATCCGACTACCAAAGGTAAATGATTTGTAGTATGTGTTGTTGGTTGTCTCGTTCAAGCTCAAGCATATACAAGCATGTTGGGGTCATTTCTCGAGTTTATACGCGCAAGCATGTCAGATTTTTCAAAGATTGTAGTCCAATACATGTGCCATGCTCTGTATTATTGGATTGATTTTACAAGAGTGCTGACCACAGGATTTAACACTCTTTTAAAATCATTCTATACTCAAAAACCCATTCTTGTGAGTATACGACTTTCCCAATGTGACAAATCTAATGCTTAATCAGACATGATGGGATGAAACGTTGCGTTTGCAACTAGAACTAAGATATAAAACGAGCATTTATTCTGAATTTCAGTATTTTATTTAAAATAGAATCTCATTAGTAATGCATCAATGGCTAATATGCACTTGGTAGAGACGATATGTGATCTTTGATAGGTTTTTGGCAAGAGTCAGTTCCAGTCAACACACGTGACCTGGTTTGTTTTTTGGATGAAGTGATTTGAGCTGTTTGGATTTTCTTTTTTGGTTGGATTTGGACAGCAGGCGATCGCCATGACCATGACGATGCTGATGCGAGCCATCATTACTACTAGAACAGCGACTACTTCTGCATGCAATTCTGTTTGCTCTCTTGGTTTAATTTCTAGATATTCCACCACTCAGAATTCCACTTCTACTAGAGGCAGATCCCATATTAAAAGAACTCCTCGATCTGCCATCAACTCGCAACTTGTTGGTACTATCAAACTGCGTCCAACCACCACTACTATCAATGATGGAGTTTCTCCATCCAACAATTTCAACAAATTGGGTCAACTTAATCAACTGTCCTGGTTTGATGCTGGCCTTTCCACTGATCCCATCGTTCATCTGCGTGCGTTGGACAACTCGCTAAAAGCTGGAACTGATGCCCAGCTCTTGGCTGCCTATGACAGTCTTCGTGCTCTTGGAAAAGAGGCTTTATCCAAGATCTCACATCGTACATACCTGTCCTTGATGGATCGTGTGGTCATGACTCGAGTCAATACTTTGTATTTTGGAAATACCACTGGTGTCGTGTTGGCTGATATCGCATTAAAAATCCGTAATGACTACATGCAGTCTGGCCATCAAGCTCAGCAGGAAATGGATGTTTTCACTTTACGTGCTGCTAGATATGCCGCCAAGACCGATTTGGATAAAGCTGTTCGTATCTGCAGACAAGTGATTGGAGAGTATTCTGATTTTCAGACATCTCAGCGTGCTTCAGCTGGCCATCATGAATCCGAAACCAGCACAGCAGCAGCTACTTTGGTGGATGTGACTATATGCAATGAGCTCATTGCCGTGTTTGCTGCTGCCAATCAACCCGAGATTTGCAAGTCGCTCATTTCTCGCATGATGGAAGTTGGTCTTCAGCCGCAGATCACGACATTTTGCCATCTACTGATTGCATACTGTAATGTCGGTGATATGGAAACCGCTGAAGCACTTTCTGTTCAGATATTTGAGCACGGCGATGCGGAGCATGCTCTTACTATTCGCCAGCATTTGTTGCAAGGATATGCTCAAATCGGGAACATCACCAAAACACAAAAATACTTTGACCAAATCACTTATTCTACACATAAACACACTACTGAAACATATAATGCTAGCATGAGAGTATACTGCGAGCGTGGCTTGCCTGGTGATGCTATACGCAAGTATCAGTCCATGCGTCGAGCCCAAGTTGAGGCCAACGCTGATACCTTTACCAATTTGATCCGTTGCTACGGCAAAGGAAAAAACATTACTGCTGCTTCTCGATTGTATTACAAAATGGAAAATGTGATCGGGTTTAGACCTACAACAGATATGCAAACTGCTATGATTGAAGCGTATTTGAACTGTGGTGATTCAATGTTGGCATGGACTGTACTTCGCCATACAATCAATGATCCTCGCAACAACACTACCAATAATCGAAACAACAGCAACCATCCTGACCGTGATGCTGGAAAACCAATCACACCTGCGGCTTTACCCATAAGTCTGTTTTTAGCTATATCCAAGGATCTAAGTGGTAAACATATCGACTATCTTCGTGATCGTATCCATCTGTCACGTATGCCAATCCGTTCACGAGGTGTTATTTTGGCTAAACTTATGCAAGCAGCGCTGGTGTCTAATGCATATGGTCCTAAAGATCCATCACTTGTGCTGACACTTTACAATGAGTTTACTGTAAAGGATGGATGTGCAGTATCGTCACCACCTCCTCCACTTGGGCATATCTGTGCAATTCAAGCTATGGGTATATTGGGTCAATCCAAAGAAGCCTTGAAACTGTTTGAAACTACTTTAGACGATTGTCTAGCAACTGGTATGGCGACTGAAGCGTACATTGCAATATTTTCAGCTCTATCCAATTCGACAGACAAGGCATATGCAATGAAGCAAGCGCAAGAGATGCTAACCCATTTTGAACGCGATGGTGTTGACGGCAATGCAACTGATTTATTGGAACAGCTCGTAGGCTGTTTTGAATCTGTTTCTAAACAGCGCGGTGCCATTGATTTAGCAACAGCAGCAAATTCTAGTATTGACCAAAAGAAAAAAATCGCTTTTGTTCCTATTCCTGGGGTTCATCCAAGACTATGTGCATTACTGAAGCACGAACCTGTTGAAACACTATGTGCGTTGATTCAATAAACTCATGAAATTTACAATGTGTTTGAATGTATTTGGAAAATAAAACCTTGGATGAGTGCTGGTCTTGACAAGTTTGATTTCAAAGCCAAGCCAATGCAGATTTGAATGAAATTGTCAAGATTAAATGAACAGACCTGAGGGTGAGTGTATTGATTCAAAACGACAGTATCAACATGCAACTGCCATCAGATAAGACCATGTTTATCCATGCCATACTCGTTGGCTTGCTTGCACGGCATACGTTTGCTCAAACGAAACAAGACACTTTTGTAAAGGGTAAACCGGATAAAATACCCAGTGCATTCTCTACAGTAGCTCATGTAGACATGGACCTTTTTGCCAGGCCTGAGCTCAAAGTTGTATTTGGAAGAAACTGGATCAATCAAGACGAGCTGATGGATATAAAGACCAAGGTTTTACATACGTGAACTAGGTCTTAGATTGGCATGTATATGAGCTGACTTGTTACCATGCTGAACATAGAATGGCGCATCGGTTATGATGATGAAGCGAACGCAGGATGGAAGCCAAGCATTGTTTGCTTGTCTGATTCCGAATACCACCATAATAGATACTCCTGGCTTGGGATCTTCTAAACTGTCTACTCTTCCTGCTGAATCCAGCTCCAAAACAGGTGCGAGCTCGAGCAGTACAACTGATAACGTGCTATTTCGAAATGAAGCCACGCAGGCTGGACTGAAACTCATCAAATCTATCAAGTGTATTTATTTTGCAAGTGATGCGATTGACTTTTATATGCGGTGCCATGTTGAGAATATTTTCAAAGAATTATAAATTTAAGCTAATTGATATCTACTCTGGTTGGGTTAGATCCCCGGTGGATACTGGACATATGAGTTGTGTGCCAATGGCAACGTGCGACAATTCAACCATGCAGCAGAAAAGGCTAAAGCAGCAAAGACGTCAGAAGGTGAACCTACAGAGTATATCTTGGGTAAATCTACAAAGATCAAATTGCAGGATGTCGTGCTGAAGAAGGAAAGCGGTGGATCGGTGTGGGTTCTGAAGGAGGTTTGGAGTGGCGGCACGCATTGCGATATTATAGGATCTGCAAGAGAGGTTACTATTGAGGTAATGCAATGATGCTTGAGTGGGAAATTGCTATTCAATGCATAGTTGAAAAAGTAACGTTTTTAACATGACACGCTGCTTTCCTATTTTATAACGTATTTACTGCAACACGATATTTAGTATCAATGCTCACAAAACAGTGGAGATGTAATTTCTTCATTAAGAGAAGTATCGAGCTGCAAGTATTATGTGGTTGTTCATACATCTCGTCTGTGTCGCGACCCAACATTTGTTCATCAAGTAGCGCATCAAACGCCTTTGATTGAGTGTCATCCAATGTCTCCTCTTCAAAACACTCTTACTGACAAATCAGATGCCTCGTCTACAGTACATACGACTTCCGATTCCAAAGGCTTGCAAGAACCCGATGAGAAGATCGATTCGCTACCGCAGATCAAGAAGCCTGCACCGAAACTACCTTCAATGACAGGTATTCAAATTTTGAAATACGAGCACGATCTAAAGCGATCGCCATTTGCTGGTCCACTAGTGGTTGATTTGGACAAGGAAGACACATCCAAAGTAGAGCTGAATAAGCCCGTTACAGTCAAGGATGCGAATGGTGTCATCAGCAAGATCCACGATGAAACTGATGTAACAGCAAAGCTCCGAGTCATTGTTGAGGACACTAAACACACTGCTGATAAGAACCAGCCCAACATTTTTTCAAAATTCGAAACTACCAGCAGTGACAATATCAATGATGTTGACAAGGAGATACTGAGTGATCTGCTTCAACAGGCCGCATCAGAACTTCAACTGGATCAAGATACAATTGAACAGGCCATTGAATCGTTACAAAAACTGATACAGAGCGGAATTGAAGATCTGTTGGATACTGAGAATATGGATGATTTTTGGCCACTACTTGGAGAAGACATACAGCATGAGAAGCATTCCGACTCGCAAGACACGGTGGATGAATCGGGCGATTCGATAAAGAGCGAGGAAAAGAAATCTGGCATACGCTACAAACTGAAGGCAGGAATCAAGTCCAAACCTGCTGACAATCCATCTTTTAAAAAAAACAAACCCAAAGAGTCTGACGAGCAAGATTTAAATCCAGAGTCGAAGCACGAGTAGATCACACGCTATAACAATAAACTAATGTGCGAGTCATGTTCAGCAAACAGATATAGTGGGCAGAATGTATAATTTTGTTAATGGAGTGTGGACGGTAAAATATAGGGAATGACTTGGTGACCCGCACATTCAACTTTCAACGGTCGAATTTCCGACTTACTTTACACCACTCGATCTTTGTATGTAAGCAGTTGCATGAGTGCAAATATGATAGGCATCCATCCATCCATAGGTCTACTGCATGCATGCTGTATTCATCTATACAAATATGCATGCAGTTGCATTTCTGAATCAAATCCAAGTCGTTTCAAATGTAGCAGCAGCTAGTACATCCAGCCAATTTACTGCCACAACTAGTCTGCCAATTGAGATGCGCATTGTATAGTTTGTTCTTCATTTTGATTTTGAAGAGCTTTTCCAATTAGGCTTGTCTTGATCAACTTGGACTCGGCTTGCATTCGATTATTATCTGGATTGGTAGTTGTCAGACTAAACATTTGGAAAACGCTAAAGGCTTGGATATGCAGCTTGGATCAGCAGTTGGTGGATTAACCATGATTGGTTTCAGGATGGATGGAATGCATTGGGTCTATTGGCGGTTGTCAAGATTTGCTTTTGGTGCATGATTACTACTTGCTAACATATTCATTGTTCATATTGGACCAATCAACTACTTTTGATTCTCTTTAGCAGACAAATGGCTCAACGAGTTACCTATCGTCGTCGTCTCTCTTACAACACCAAGTCTAACAAGACCCGTGTCATCAAGACTCCTGGTAAGTGGATTTCTATTAAGCAAGATCAGGTTTTGGTTTATTATAAAGCATCTGGCCGTTTACTGACATATCTGCATCATTGAACACTTGACTCGGATTAGGTGGCAAGCTTGCCGTTCTTCACATCAAAAAGAAGGCCAGTTTCCCCAAATGCGGTGACTGTGGTACTGTCCTTCCTGGTGTAAGTTTAAGGCATGCCACGTTGTGATGCGAACTATACAGCATATTTAAATCCACCACCTACAATTTTATATTATAGCTTCCCGCTCTTCGCCCCACTCACTATGCTCGTCTCTCGCTTCCCCAGAAGCACGTTACCCGCGCATACGGTGGCAGTCGTTGTGCAAACTGTGTTCGCGAAAGGTAAGCCTCGTATCAATGTACAATAGCTGGCGATTTTGGAAATTGTGTGCTAACGTTTGAATACTCCTGTCTGAAATAGGGTTGTTCGTGCTTTCCTCGTTGAGGAGCAAAAGATTGTCAAGAAGGTGATCAAGAACCAGGAAGCTGATGCAAAGAAGGCCAACAAGAAATAAATTTTTGATGGATTGAGACTTGCAGCCATATTTGCGTAAAATGGAATATTTCATGTATTTATCTTGGATTGACTATTTTGCTCTGGAATAAATAATGGTTAAATACTCGTTATTTCCTACTAGAAACTGATTGTTCTATACAAGCTTTTGGTGTCTGAAATTGCTCGATACACAAAACCATTATCATACTCGAATCATTTCCTGCAAGGTTTAGGAATGGATAGTATGCAACTGTGGTATGGTTTCAATCTGCGCGACATTTGTTGAATGGTTGACATCATGTTCAATGAGTTGTTTTGTGGAATGAAATGTTGTCTAGAATAGTATGCGTGTTTGGAAATGTTCATGTCGTTGTTTAGTCTTGACGTTACAGCTTCCTTGATTGATCTCCAAACACAGCGACCGTCGTATAAAGCACACAATCAAACTATAGTTTTGAAATGTTTTATTTAAACCTTGTACCTTCTCTACCTTTGGCATAGCCATGCATTGTACAGTCCTAAGCTTGATACCAGACTCATCCATTGCAATCCAGAGATTAGGTTCAAATGCTGTCAACAAAAGTCTGGACACATTCATTGTTGCCAATCTGTCTGCCACTCACAAGTGTTGGGCTTGCATGTAATATTGTTTTCAAGATTCTTGGTATTTCTGTTCGAGACATTTATGCTTGGCAAGGTCCACAAATGCGCTCGCAAGGATAAAGAATAGTGTAGACTGTTTAGATCTTGCTGCACAAAACGCTAGGTCACAGTTTGTAATGTTTTTATATTTATCCGTTATTAAACTAAGCCGTTATTGCAAGCATCACTCAGTTTTTACAGCTCATCGGAGTAATTCCAAATTAGCTACAGTGGGTAAATGTGTATGCATCATAGATTTAGAATCGGAATAATTGGCAAATAGTTGAATTGCAGGAGCAAATCAATTGAGAAACTATTCCGAATAGATCAGATGACGGATAATATTTATCGGGTAGATCAGATGGTAAAAGATGCATTCAATAAGCTGAAATCAGATTTTGAAAACTATAAAAGACGCTTAAAATGATCTCAAGCTCTGTATACCCCAACTCTCTATTTCCACTCCTCACCAAACCATGACTCTAAAAGTTGGAGACAAGTTGCCTGATGCCACCTTCACGACCTCTGGCAATCCCCAAGAACACGGTGCCTGTGCTCTGCCCAAACCCCAGTCAACTGCTGCTGTGTTTGGCAATAAGCTAGTCGTTGTCTTTGCCGTGCCTGGAGCATTCACTCCAACATGCCATCTTCAGCATCTTCCTGGGTTCATCTCCAAGTATGAGGCCTTCAAGGCCAAGGGTGTTGACACCGTTGCTTGTCTTGCTACTAACGATGTCTTTGTTCTCGATGCATGGGGCAAAGCCGAAAAGGCTGGTGACAAGATTCTCTTCCTGGCAGATGGCTCTGGGGCTTTCACCAAAGCTATTGGCATGGAGCTAGATCTTGTTGACAAGGGTTTGGGCGTGCGCTGCCAGCGATTTGCCATGGTTGTCCGTGATGGTGTCGTCAAACACATTGCTGTTGGCGAGCTGGATGTTTCGGGTGCCGAGGCCGTTCTTAGCCATCTCTAGTCTGAATCCGTCATTTTTCATTTCCACTGATCTTGTGGTTGCTGATTCACTTGGTTTAAAGCCATATTCCGTAAAATAGATCACTTTTGTATTTGTCTTGCGGTGATTTCCCTCTGCTTTGGAATAAACAATAGTTGAATACTCTTGCTTTTTTCTACTACAATTGACTGCTTCAATTGAGCAGTGTCCGCCATACAAACTAGTTTTGATCTGGATTGTCCACATTTGGCATACCACATTGTGCAATCACCAGATACTGGGTTCGGCTGTTCTGATGTGGCCCACCAAACTCTACAAACTCCTTGTATTCTAAAATCTCATATACTAGTTCAAGGGAACAATATCACACGTTTCAGCACAACTGTTGTTTCTTATCAATCAGCCAATATTTACTTGTAATGTTTGGTTTGTAGGAAAGGGGACTAAACAGGTTTCAATGGTATCGAATGTACTGAAACTGTGATGTGAACATTTGGTCAGTTGTTTATACAAAAATGAGCGTGGAGAAAGACTAGTGAACTAGAGTTCAGAGCACAATGCTGTCCAGTAAACTGGCATCAATCATTTCATGAAACTGGCTGTTAGACATCTTTATTCAGTGCTCCATTTTATATGAATACGGTTTCAATAAAATTCCCAAATCTATGCTATCTAGTTTTAATCTGCAGTGAACAAAAGCGTAATGTCCATCCACGCAAGATCCAAGCAGTAACCCGACTAAAGCCTAATATGATTGTTTTGCAAATCCAGCTCAAACCCCTCGTTTAAAACTAAGCATATATTTGTTTAAAACGTAATCTATGCAATTCTATTGTTCAAAACCGGATGACTCTGATAGAAAAGGCGCTAAATCTATTTCTTGTTTGCATAACATTGCTCTTTAAACAGCCATCTCCAAAATATTTATAAATTGGTCGATTCACTTATCTTGCTGTATACTCTGAAATTGACCACAGCAAAGCATATTCATCAAGATAAGGTGCGATCGTGTCTCGATGGATAAAAAAAAATACCTGCATTGGGTGGTACTCGCCCTTTCTTGCTTGATGGTGTTTGGAAACTATTACTGGTGAGTTTTATGGTCTATATTGGAAATACATATCAAGATTGTTTTAGGTCAGGGTTGCTAGCCTTGTCCATATCAATTCGAAATGCGATCCAATATGTAATTTGAATATTGCATAAATCATCCACAGCTAACCCAATTATTTACCTGAAACAGCTACGATCTTCCATCGGCGCTTAATATTCCCATGTACAACTATCTCAACATCGACTATATCACCTATCAATTCCAACTCAATCTTCTCTATTCAGTATACTCTTTCCCAAACATCATCTTGCCATTGTTTGCTGGCGTGTTGGTCGACAAATACCCAACCTCGTACATGGTCATTGTATTCTCGTTGATGGTGTGCATAGGACAATCGATTTTTGCCATAGGAGTAACAACCAAGAACTTTATAGTAATGGCCACGGGACGGCTTATTTTTGGTATTGGAGGCGAAAGTCTCGAAGTTGCATCGGCAAGTATCATCACACAATGGTTTGAAGGTCGCCTGACTGGATTGGCATTTGCTTTGGGAATGAATCTGGCTAGCGCTAGATTAGCCACCGCTGTAAATGCCAATCTCAGCCCGTGGATTGCTAACCGTGATGGGGTCCAAGGAGCTGTCTGGGTTGGGCTTAGCGTCAGTTGTATAAGTCTTTTATGTGCTATTGGATTAGGGTATATTTGTCATCGAATGGATAGGTTTACTCTCGACCACGGCAGCGATTTAGACATGTGTAAGATATCTTGTTGAAGCTCAAGAAGTTGGGTATTTGACAGGAATGGTAGATTGACTTCAAACTATGGTAATTGTAGCTGTAGAAACTATAACGAATTCAAACGATACGGCTGAAAAGACAACTATAGAAAGTAAAGACCAGTCCAAACAGCCAGACGTGGTTGCATTGCATCCAACTCCACCAAAAATCCATATTAATACCTCAATGACCACAGACGATACCACCACTTACGATGCAACCACAACTCTTGACGATATCAATGAAGATGGATATGAAAGCGAAGAGTATGATGAGGTGGACGATCAGGTTCATATTGAGCACGTATGGCGGTTTGGACCATCCTTTTGGCTTTTGTTTCTAACTACCGTGTTCATCTATGGCTCAATCCTACCCTTCTTTCATGTGTGCACTGACTGTAAGTTGTTGCAAGGCACGATCGTTCAAGTATTCAAACCATTGACTCCATCTACTAACTGATTCTGAATTCATGAACCTACTAGTTTTCCAGTCTAAATGGTACCCAAACAATCCACAAATGTCCGGATCAGGCAAGTTAAACACGCTGAAACAGCATTTCATTTAAGCTAACATCCATTACCTTGTATCAAATATAGTCATGTCTATCCCAGATATAATATCAGCAATAGGATCACCTTTATCAGGAATCTTTATTGACAACTTTGGTCATAGATCCACTCTCCTGCCTATTTCCATCATCATCATCTTTATAGCACACACTACCCTAGCATATTCAACCTTTACACCCATCGCAGCAATGACACTTATGGGTATTGCATATTCGTTTTTCGCATCATCCTTGTGGCCATGTGTTCCGTTCTTGGTTGGTCAACACCAGATTGCTACAGCATATGGGTTTCTCACATCCGCACTAAACATCTCGTTGTTTATATTTCCTTTGATCCTTGCCAAGATTCGATCGGTTGGGGATAGAGATGATTTTATGGGCATGCAATGGTTTTTTATGGGTTTATGCGGAGTGGCCTTTATATCTAGTTTAGGGTTGGGCATATGGGATTGGGTGTATGGTCACGGATCGTTGCAGCAACCCAGTATTCAACCTAAACACAGCAAAGACAAGACCATCTCTAGCCTTGATGCTGGCGAAACTCAAGATAATAGCATATCAGACTCGGCAAATACTCTTGACGACAGTGAAGCGGGTATAAGCACAGTTCAATCCATCGCGCACACAACTGCTTCGTCATTATCAACACACAATGTAGCCAAGCGAAGATCCGCGTTGATTGAAGCTCAGCCGCCATCACCAACAAAAGTATACAAAGCACAAGCAGTCGGCGTTGGGCTAGTCGTATCTACCCCCTCCACAGTGGTGCATCATCACCATCACGTACCATATGCTAGATCTGCAAGAGCACGATCACCTGAGAGAAGAGGGTCCTCGTCTGCAGTGGATCCGACATCACCATCTACAACCATGTTGGCCCATACAAACTGCAAATGCCACGAGTCCAATGGAATGTATATCCAAGAAGAAATGGATCCGTTTGAATTTATACATGCGAGTGCAGTCATAACAGAGAGAACACAAGACAGCGAGTCAGGATCGTCACAGTCTGCATCGCCAGTTAGGGGAATGCAGACTGGCGATCTATTATCTCCTTCGAATGGATATAGGCTTCCTAGATCCACCTCGCCAGTTCGGAGAACTCATTTTACGTCGTCCAAGCTGTCGGAATCAAGTGCTGAATGTTGAGACATACTCGACACGATTGTACTAGACTTTCTCAGTGTCTCATCTGATCCTTTCAAATCAGATGGACTTTAAAAAGTAATCAAAGCTCCATATGATTTTATTTACATCTCAGTAAAATCTAAAAACTAAAATATATCTCCACAGATGAACAAAGGATTTTAATGAAAAATAAGAGTCGAGCTTGAAAAGAAAGTAATGGAGATTCATTTTCTAGCAATAGCATAGATCTGAATCAAAAAGTGAGTAGCATAGCAATGACAGAGAAATTGCATCCAAAGCCTGTCATGGCCTCTACATTTTCAAAAACAAATTATGGAAAATGTCATGGTGTGTAATAAAGTGAAAAATATAGGAGAGACAGTAGACAGACAGTTGGTATTAGCAAATACAAGTATAGTGGCAGTGTTGTCATATTTTATACTCGTGCATCTGTATTTGCTTCAGTGCTTTTCAAGTTTTTTGACCCTTGAACCACCACGTACGGCTGACCAGCTGCCACCTGGCTCTGTTCCCCGCGCGACTCGATATCATATGCACCACTTCTTGATGTGGCAAAATCAGATGGGTTTGTCAAAGTAGGCGGGCTGAGCATATGACTAGGTATTGGAATAACAGCTTCCTGTTGAGTTGAAGCTGTAGAGTCTAATGGCTGAGTACCATCTATTTGAGATTGTGGAGCAGGAACAATAATGTCCTGTACATCAGCTAAACTAAGGGTTTGACCTGATTCAAAAGCGGTACTCCGCGAAACATTGTATTGCTCTGCAGGTTTGTCGGGTTCCTCGCCCTCAAAAGGTTCTAAAACATTTCTGGACTTGTATCTGGGATGCTCGGTTCCAACCCATGTGCGAGGATAGTATGGCCACTCATCCAAGTCCATTGACCAGTATGGAATATAAATTTCGCTAATGTCCTTCTCGGCAGCCAATTTAGCTATTTCTTCTTCCGTTTCAGGTTTCTTGTGATCAGCACCAGCACGTGTACCCCAGTCAGTAACATACAGAGTAAATAGACAATACACTTTCATAAACATAAAGGCCATGTTGAAAACAAGCCATACAGGAATGGCAAGCACATCTTGTGGTCTGCGAATGAAGTGAGGCATGTACTTGATGAGACGAGTCACTAGTAACCAAACAATATAGCTGACAACAATCGCCCATGGAGGAATTGTTGTATCAGGCCGAGTAGCTAAAAAGGCAACGGTCACAGGTCCAGCAATAAGAGTAATGGGATTAAAAAATTTGTCTACCATAGAAAAAGCAACAAATGGATGGCGGGTCCAGACATATCGTTCAAAAATCACGGAGCGGATATCCGATCGCCAAGTATTACGTGTCCATCTCAGCAGTTGCTTTAAAAAGTGCCAATTGTCTTTGAAAGTAGAAGCAAGCTCGGCCTCGGGACAGGCTTGAATGAATGTCTTCCAAGAGTGAGAATGCATCCAGCGAGTCAAAAACTTGTCATCGCCAGAGTGTTGGTGATACTTTCCACGCCAAAACTCGTTTGTAAATTCCTTCTGAAAATCAGGGTCGCGAAGAATAGCAGTGCGATAGGTGGCAGTACGACCAGACAGGCAGCAAACACCACCATCAATATATGTAGAAGAAGTAACTTCAATGTTACGCATGGTAATACGATAGGCAGCGAGAATTTCCCAAATGGTCATGCGTTTGTTTTTTGTAATGACGGTTTGCGAAGTACCAACACCCCCCATTTGACGATCCTCGAAGGGGGCTAGCAGGTAATCCAGCATGGTCTCTGGCCAAACAACATCATCGTCACAGAATACAATGATTTCCGTTCGAACCTGGTTGATACCAGCCACCATCTGGTTGCGCTTGTTTCCCTTCTTGACAGTAATAACACGAACATGACGGCCCTCCGGATCTACCTCGTGAGCTAGGGCCTCGAGTGCAGCAAGTGCTTTTGGAATAGTAATGAAAATAACCTCCGCAGGACGGTTCAGCAGCCATGACTTTAGAGCCATCTTAATTTCCTCGCCCGAGTCAATGGTAGGCACTAAAATGGTGACATCTCTGTATGATTTGTACCTGGGATGTTTTCTGGGTTTCAGCGGTTTATATAGACAATAGGCAAGAATCTAAAGTGCCATACAACAAAGCAAAGTATTAGTGGCGGGACTGTAAAGATCAATAAAATCAATATGGTAGTATTGGGTAGTACAACTGCAGAACGCTCAGACAGCCAGCCACCGACAGTTGCCACTCGTCCATATATAAATATCCAAAAAACATAGTCATCACTGACTCGATAGCTATGTGGAGTTGTATGGGCATTGTCTAAGAGACTACGGTGTATGAATGCAGGGTATATAGGTTGCAGACACAACTCAATTTAGTCTCAGAGCCAGCATTGGTTGGCTCGATTTGACAAAAAAGATGGCTCAATTATAAACCCATGGATCCTGAATAGCGATTGCAGTATCCAGTGACTACTTGGTTGGATAGGAATCAGTAGTGTATAAACAACAAAAGCATTGGCATACTCTAACAAAAAACCAGAACCAGCGATATAAACCAACGAATCCTAATGGCAGAAAGAATGGGATGTTGTTGCGAGTCAGGTGGAACATGTTGCCGGTAGTACAGTAGTTATGCTATAATCGGACCGTAACTAGTACACTTTTAGTCAAATCACTCTGGCAGAAATAGCAAACGATTAGCAATGTGCAGCTTACAGGTCTTATCTAAACAGTAACCAATCAATTAATAGTAAAAGAAGGTGAGCTTGCCAATATTTGGAAAGTAATATTTTAAATGAAACTCAGCCCTAATCAACAAGCCACGCCCCTGATGTTTTACTCACCCTTTATGCTTGAATATGAGCTATACTTTAGACAAATAAGTTCCAGAATCAAGGGCAATATATGCATTTTAAATATCTGCTAGAAAATTAACCCATATTTATTATTTACATTGTTATCGACTTGCATTATATATCAAGCATTAGATGTCGTGAATTCCAGTGTCCAAGGAGTACTCGGCTGCATTGTACAAGGTTGTAATGTCCTTGCTTTAGTCACGTGAAAAATCACGAGCTAATAATTTCACTTTTAGTAAATGTTGTCAATTCAACACTGCTGGATCTACTTGCTCTTGCAGATTCAATTATTTTCGGATACACTTGGTCTTGTGATTACAACCATGGGTGATACAACTGCGTCTGTTAAAAAGGTCGCTCCAAAAATGGACCAAGCAAAGTCTTTTTTGTCGGGCGGCTTTGCCGGTATTGCCACTGTCCTTGCTGGTGTAAGATGCCTTTACTCTTGTTAACCAGCAGCTAGTAGCATGCTAATTTACTCCATCTTTGTATTCCATACGAATCTATGTTTTGTAATGCCATTTTGTTTTCGGCCATGCAATCATAATTGCATCCACCGAAATAGATTAAGCAATTCCGTTCCCTTGATCTGTGACGCTTATTAATCACTTTCCTTATTTGGCTGAAATATTAGCATCCATTTGACACTCTTAAAGTAAGACTGCAGACTAGCAACCAGTACTCTGGTCTTGCCGACTGTTTTAAACAAACGATTGCCAAAGATGGATTGCGTGGTCTCTACAAAGGAATGGCTTCTCCATTGGTTGGTGTGACTCCCATGTTTGGTGAGTTTACTGCCCATTGAATATTCATTCAGTTTATCGTATAGAATCTTGAATAACCACGAATGCTGGCAAGTTGGAACGTGTCTGACATTCACGTGCTAATCTACTCTTGATCATCGGTTGACCACCTTGATATTCTTGGAAATTTTCATTTCCGTACTACAGCCCTGAGTTTTTGGGTAAGATGATTCAAGTCTACTTGTCTAGTCTTTATATTTATCTTTGTATTCATGGTTTATCGTGTCTGTATTACACAACGTTAGTCCTATGATGTTGGGCAGCAGCTCGTATATGCATGCACCCCTAAGCGTTCCTCCCAAAAACTCACCATGCTAGAATATGCTATTGCCGGTGGATTCTCTGCTATCCCCACCACTGTTGTTACTACTCCAATGGAGCGTGTCAAAGTCGTACTGCAAACACAAGATCAGGTTGGAAACATGGGTAAAAAATACAAAGGCATGGCCGATGCCGGTATTGGCATGTTTCGTGAGGGTGGTATTCGCAGTTTATATCGTGGTACCATTGCTACTCTGGCTCGCGTAAGTCTTGTATTTGACTAGTTTGCATCAATTGGTCTAGTGCTGCAACTCTAATTTGATAATCTGGCACACTCTTGTAAATGTTTGGAATGTATTGTTGCTAGGATGTTCCTGGATCTGCTGCATATTTTGTCTCCTACGAGTATTTTCACCGTCTTCTTTGCAAGGATTCCGAGTCCCTTTCCATCGGCGCTGTCTTGTTTTCTGGTGGTACGTTTGATTATGATTTACTGCTATATGTTGGCATCACAAGCGAGTTCTCTTTGATTCTACGTACCCAATTTAATTTCTCATCTCACTATTTCAAATAGGTATGGCTGGTGTTGCCATGTGGTCAATTGCTATTCCACCTGATGTGATCAAGTCGCGTATTCAGGCTGCCCCCGCTGGCACATACAAGGGCTTCTTGGACTGTGCTGCAAAAATCATTTCCCAAGAGGGTGCAAGTGCATTATTCAAGGGACTTGGACCAGCCCTACTCAGAGCATTCCCTGTAAGTCATTCGTATGAGATTGCTTTGTGCGGCTGTGACAAGACTGAATTCCATTTGGGCCAAATTTTGTTAATCTACCTGTGATATTATTAGGCAAACGCTGCAGGATTCCTTGGTCGTGCTGCATCACTTGAAGTAATGCACAGAATGTGGTAGACTCCATATGGTTGCATTTCCGACAACTTTAGTTTAAACAATCACTTTTATTGATCAGCAACAATGTATCGGATTCTTTATTGATTCAAAATATACTCTGCTATCTGTGTTGGTTTTTGTACTTGGCATGCTTTTATATCAGTTTTACTTGTTTACATTTAAATATTTGATATATTTGGTATTGCGGCCGCACTTGTGTGAAATGGAACGCCAAATAGGGATGTCTGTATAATGAACAGTCAGTCTTGTCAAATGATTGCTTTCAATTTACTGGGGTTTCTCCTGGTGATTGACATGGAAACAACCGTTGTATTTCCAAGTGCGCAATTATTGGGTTAAGCTAAAACACAAACGTATCCGAGTTTTTAGAATACATGAGTTTGTACAGTTTAAAAACAGTCGAACCCAATATCTGTATTGCAATGATTGAATTTGGAAATCGTACAATGTATAACTACCAAAAAAGGACAATCTCGGCTCAACACTACAGTTTGGTTGCGTACATCATATGATGGACATCGTGTTTGGAAGAATTGAATGTCAATTTCTAGTAGGAAATTGCAATGAACGATTGATCATTATTCATTCTAGACCAAAAAGTCATTTCAAATGGACATGAGCAATCCATTTACGTGAATACAGCTGCAAAAGCTGAGGCCTTTATTTATCATTTCCACATGTGAACTCTTTGACATTTGGATAGCATAACAGAATCAAAGTAAAAAAGGTAAATAAGGGAGGTAACAAAGACCAAACAAAACAAAAACTAGGAAAATCAGATTTGAATCAACTATGCAACACTAAAAAGTATGCCCACCAAAAACAACCAAGATTTCTATTTAAAATCCTTTGAACACACCGCCATATGGATCATCCCATTTGGCAACTTTTTCAGACGCGTTGGTGGCAGCTAATACAGCACCAATCTTGCCATCATCTTTCCCTTGTAGCATCTCTCTATAGTCCGTTTGCTGTCCAACTGCTCCATTAGGCCCTTTACCTGATTTTTCTAGCTCGATTGTTTCGGGTGCCAGGTAAGACGGAATTGAAGGTGGTGTTATTCCTCTTGTAGCAAACTTGTCCCATTGAACATCAGCAAACCATTTCATAGCCTTTACTTCTCCTGCACCTCTTGCTCCCAATCTACGTCTAGGATCTTGATCTAGCAATCCAGATACAAGATCCTTTATTGGCCCAGTTACTTGCGGCACCCATTGAATTTTCCCACTTTGTATATTGGTGTAAATTCCTTCGCTTGACTCGGATCTAAACGGTGTCTTTCCAGATATCAATTCAAACACCAGTACACCAAAAGACCACCAATCCACAGTGTAGGTATACGATCTGGCAGCAACAATCTCTGCAGCAATGTAGTCAGGCGTGCCACAAAATGACTGAGTGGTGGTCACTAGCCTCTTGGCAAATCCAAAATCAGCCAGCTTGATGTGACCTGTCGAATCCAATAGAATATTCTCAGGCTTGAGATCTCGATAAACTACATTTTTTCCGTGAAGGTACTCAAGAACAATCAGCACCTCGCAAATGTAAAATTTTGCCAAGGGCTCAGGAAACATTTTAGATTTGCGCAAAAAAGTAAACAAGTCTCCTCCAGCCACAAACTCCATTACCATGAATAGATGTGTTGGATTTTGAAATGTGTGATATAGCTCGACCAACAAGGAATGCTTCAAATCCAAAAGAATGTTTTTTTCGTTCATGATTTGTTTATCTTGCTTAAGGCGAACCACTTCAGACTTTTTGATAGCCTTGAGAGCATAGTATCGACCAGTTGAGCCCTTTAGACGAATGAGAAATACGTTGGCAAATCCACCTTTACCTACTCTACGAATAATATAGTAATCGTCTAGAGTAAAGATACGATTGAAGGGGGGAACAGGGTTGGATGAGTTGGACTGGGGCGGGCCGCGAATATCGTAGGCAGAAGAAGATGCTTTTTTTCCCGCCGCTGGATTGAAAAGTGCACCGCCAGTAGTCTTGTCAATGTAACCTGCCGTCGAGTGCTGATTGTGATGCAAAGGCATACCAGCCTGCAAAGTCGTGGATTTGTAAACACTATTTGCTTCCGAGGTGGTGGAGCTATCGGAAGTCATATGAGCATGATTAATGCTACGGGAATTTGCTGAAGTGGCTACATTTGTAACACTTCCTGTAGTAGCAGCGGTTTGGGTAGACATAAATCCATGTCCGAATGACAAGATTGAAGGCTTTGATGCCGAGTCTTGGCGTGATTTTAGCTTTTCTTTGTCCTTTTCTTTGTTATTTGTGGTCATATACATCGATGTTGTGCGACTTCCTGGTGCACTCACCATAGGTGCTTTTGTCATTCGTTTTCCAAACGATAAAAATCGAGATGTAAGAGATTGTTCGGTCTGGGTTTGAGTGACCAACGAAGTCATTGAACTTGATTCAGGTACGCCAGCAGGATGGACATTGCAAGAATAACTATCCAACTGATAGCTATGGGATGTAGGCAGTTTGGATTGGCTAGATAAGACACGATTAAGCTCTGGGTGACTAGCAGTTTGATCGTGTGGATCTAATGCATTTGATTTGGTTTGAAGAGATGATGTGGATAAAGTAGTCAGTAAAGGCAAGGTGATGGCACCTGATACGGCTGGAGAAAGTAGATCGGCGACTTGGTCTCGCTCCTCATCCTCTGGTTCGGATGCGTGTCCATTATTTATACCTATTCCACTGTGACTAACTCCACCCAATCCGTGTGGCATGGACGCAAATGCTCCATTGCTGGGTGTAAGACCCGTATTCTTGTTTCTCCCGCCGGATGTTGGTTGATAAGAATCATCGCCATGATGAATCAATACTTTTTTCTTGGTAGGCTCGTCGCCGAAATCTTGTATTGCGGCAGTAGATCGTGCATACAAAGACGATTGTGTTTTGTTTACTGATACTGACGATGTGGATATGGGTAAATGTGATCTTTGTGTTATATTGGAGGGGCGAACTGTTGAGCTGTGCCGTGGTTGATCGTGCTTGTTTACGGAGGCGGGTATGACTATCAAACATAGTTGAGTAGTATGAGAATAGTTAGAGAAAGTGGCTGATTTAATACATTGGAAATGTGATTACAAATTCAGCCAATTCACAGGTTGCAGGTGTTTGTAAGATAATATTGAAAAGCGGTAATTTTCAGATATAAATCAAATAAGTACCAACAGTCCATCCCATCATTTAATCACCGCATCATTTAAATGTTGTAGCAACTCACAAGCGGTAAAATCGAGAATCTCCATCAGTCATGATTTACAAAGGTTTGCCATTGAAACACTTGATTAAAACAGTACACTTACACGACTTATCGTCCACGTCGGCACTTTTTCCACCTGTGGCGGCCAAGTGTCTATTCGCGCCGACTTTGGGACTATTAGCGAGCCCATCTGCAGCAGTGACCGACCCACCAATTGATTGCGTTTTTGACACTCCTTCTTCATTCTCTAGAGTGGATACTTTTGAGTTGCTTCTTCCAAGCGAAAATGGCGATTTCTTGAATCCTAGCACCTTTTTTGTTTGCCCAGGTGTCAATTTTGCCTGCTCAGTGTCTTTGGATTGAGATTGCTGACCTGGAAGAAGCTGTTGTACTGCATGTGGCAATTCAATCATTCTACTAAATCTAGAGTTTGTAAATCCTGTAGTGGTTTATAGTATCTAAGCCTGCTTTGATTTGTAACTGGGAATACTGCTGGATAGATCTAGGTATTTTGAGATTCAGTCGAGTTTTAAAACGTGCACTAAACAAATTCCTGTATGATAGGCACTCACAAATGGCAATACAAAGTAGTGCACTAGTCCAAACTTGTTTCAAAACAGAATGCCGATTTAAAAAGATGAAGGGTAGAGTTTAAATTTCTTAAATGATATTTAGATATTCGATTGGGGCGTATGGTGTATCCATGGTGTCAGCGAGATGTAGCGGGTGTGGATATTGGCGTGAGCTAATCAGGTGATAGCTTGTATTGTGGAGTACTGTAGGGGTGGTCACAACTAGCGACAAAGAATATGAGAATGGAGAGATAAAATGAAAAATTATCAACCATTACCATCAGTGTATCATGTTTTTGGAAGCTACTTACGTAAATTGTATTCAACCACACTTTTGTATGCTCAAGCCTCGTTGTTACTTTGCGACTCACTGCCAAATACATGGTGCTTTTTAGAGTTTGGAGATGAGGTTTTGGGAATCGAGGTTTACATTGTGGGCTGCAAGTTCGCGTCGTCATCTTTATTAGTGGTCCAATCTTGGCCGTTTATAGCTGTCAACGTTGTCCTACAACACCGCTGTAGTATACTTTATTACAAATAGTGTGACATGACTATCCAAGCTTCAACATCGAACTTGCGACACTAACAAAAGATGCATTTCGTGACCTTGACCATTTATGAGTGTCAATGATTCATCGAGTAAAGTGGTTTCTGCCTGTACTATGCATATATCAAGTGAATCTGTTGCCAAAATGCTGTCAGTTTAGTGGAATCAAGTTGTCCCAGTACTTTTTACATTCCTGGAATTTGCTCAATGACCAATTCTGTTTCCATCCAAGCATTATGAGGTTGAATGATTGACATGGAAACAACAGTTGTATTCCCAAGTGCGCAATTATTGGGTTAAGCTAAAACACAAACGTATCCGAGTTTTTAGAATACATGAGTTTGTACAGTTTAAAAACAGTCGAACCCAATATCTGTATTGCAATGATTGAATTTGGAAATCGTACAATGTATAACTACCAAAAAAGGACAATCTCGGCTCAACACTACAGTTTGGTTGCGTACATCATATGATGGGCATCGTGTTTGGAAGAATTGAATGCCAATTTCTAGTAGGAAATTGCAATGAATGATTGATCATTATTCATTCTAGACCAAAAAGTCATTTCAAATGGACACGAGCAATCCATTTACGTGAATACAGCTGCAAATCGCCTTTATTTGAAAAGATAGAGTAGCCAGTATCAGAAAATTAAAGTGGCATGTCAATTTCCAACAATCCATGCTAGTCCTTATTGACTGCTAAAACTAGTCTTCAAGTCAAGAAGATCAGCCTGATCATCAAAACATTGGAAGTGGCAATACATCGCTTGATGTGGTAACCTCTTCCACCATCAATGCATCAATCACTCCATCATTTCCATCCTCATACTTTTCAGTCATGTTTGAAGGAAAATTGAATGTTTTAGTTGGAGGTACCAAACCTCTTGACGAAACCGTTTCCCAGTAGATACTATTAAACCATGGATGCGCTTTTATATCTTTAGCATCATTGACACTTCCTAGTCGTAGCGTTGGGTCAGGAGTTAGCAATGATGTAACAAGTTTTTTGAGTTTACCAAAAACTTTGGTCGACCATTGGATATTGCCTTGAATTACGTTGTTGTAGATTTCGTCAATGGAGAAGCCACGAAAGGGTGTTTTTCCTGCCACAAGTTCAAATATTAGTATGCCAAGTGACCACCAATCCACTGCAAAGCTGTAAGGTCTTGAGATAATGATTTCTGGCGCCATGTAATCGGGTGTACCACAAAAAGATTTAGTAGTTGACGTGATCTTTTTTGCAAATCCAAAATCAGCTAGTTTAATATGCCCAGTCGAGTCAAGAAGAATATTCTGCAGTATTCAAAAGTATTTTGTAATAAAACATGAGTTATCAGGCGTAATAACGATGGCATATAGTAGATAAAGGTATCATCACTCGAAATCTACATTGGTAACTCGGATTTACCTCGGGTTTTAAATCGCGGTAAACAATATGCAGCGAGTGGAGGTATTCAAATACCACCACAACTTCAGCCGCGTAAAATACTGCCTGTTTCTCTGTAAGCGACTACAAATATATTTAATACATGGGCATTTAGTAGGCTCAAAAGCCTGCGAGTTTTCAACTATACCTACGTGCTACAACTTATTTCAAATCTAAAACCACAATGTATACTCACACCCAATTGTTTCAGCATCTGATACAAATCGCCTCCGTGAACATATTCCATACAAAAAAACAACGTAGTCTTTGTTTGGAATGTATGGAGCAACTCGACAATAAACCCATGATGAACCGATTCAAGTATATCTTTTTCGGCCAAAACTTGTCTTACCATTTTCTTTTTTACTATATCCTTTTTTCGTACAGCTTTGAGAGCAAAATAATGGCATGTAAGTGGGACCCGCTTTCTTGCAAGATATACATCAGCAAATCCTCCCGAAGCAAGTTTGCGCAAAAAATAAAGATCAGAGATTGAGTTTATGTTGGTATAGGTTTGAGTTGGATGATGTTCAAAAGCAGATGTGACTCGATAGTGTGGGGTTGTGGTCGAAACCGAGAGTTGTATTTTGTTGTCAGATTTCAAAGTTTCAAATTCATCTAATTTTTGAGTTGGCTGAGTGGACTGCAAAGGTATCTGCTTGATATTGGAGTTTTCAGATTGGCCCACTAAAGTACCTATAGATTGATCCCCTACTTTTTGTAGCAGTGGTATTGTTTTCAATGTCGTTGGTGTACATAGGATGGATGGAATAGAGGTAGCTATTGCCGTTTTTGAGCTTGACTTTGTCAAGGTGCATTTAGTTGTTTTTATATTAAATTTTGGTATGGATTGATTGTGCTTCACTACCAAGTTTGAATGATCAGTTGCCGACTCCGTAGATGCTTTATCCGTTATAGCCGGCGATACTTTGGAATTGAACGTAATAGGTGATTCAGAAACAGATTTGATGTTTTCATTAGCACTACTATCTTTATGCTTGCCATTATTATGAGTATTATTGATGGTGATGAGCGGTGCATGTAGAGACAGTTTTGACGAAAATTGCGGTATGGAATCTGAATTCAACGAATCTGGTTGTAAATCACACGTAACAGCTCGCCTACGAGGTGAAAAATAGTTGGTAATAAATCCAAAAATGGAAGTATTGATGCTACTTGTTGAGCTGCTACCTTTACTCGCCATTTCACGATCACCCATCTCACGTCGAACTTCAATACTTCTGTTCCGGCCAATTGACGGTGTGAGTAAAAGGGTTGGGCCTTGTTGATCCACACTATTCTCAGCAAATCTATTTACAATCGAGTCATTACTACTGCTGCCGCTGCTAGAAATAGAGCTTACTAATTTGCGTGGTTTTTTCTCTTTTTTCCATTCTCTGGGTACTTGCAAGTGAACTTGCTCGTGTAGTCCTTTGTTCAAGATCTTTTGACGAATCCATCTGTTTGTCTTGACTAGTACTATTGAGGTTGTTTTTGGTTTGGAAGTAGCTGCTTCACTTGTCGATGCATCTTTGCCTGCTTCAAACAGAGAGTTAAAACTAAGTCGCGAAAGAGCTATCGGACGGTGTGAAGAGGACGTTTTTGGACTACTACTAATGCTTTTTATGCCGATATGACAATCATGGTTAGAATCGTTGTTTTGGCAGTGGATGGAGTTGAATGAGGAGATGTGTGAAAGGCATCGACCAGATTCAAAGTGTTCTGTAACGCCTGATAACGTCTGCGATGTTCCACTAACATCGAGGTATTTACTGCTGTTGACGCTGTTGTTGGTACTACCGCTCTCCAGACTGTATGTGGAAAAGTCGGACAAAGGCGCATTTTCCCCAGCGAAAATGGCGTCGAGTTTGCGTGTTTTTAGTTTGAGCTTTCCGTGTATGGAGTCTAATGAATGCGATCCAGATGGGTATTTTGGCGACAAAAGCAACGATTTTTGCATTGGGTCACATAGCGATTGAACCTGACTGACATAATTCAAACTGGAATGTGTTTTTAGCATCTCATGGTCGTCGAAATTACATCCAGGTGTGGACACAAGGGTCTGCCTTGAAGTAGATATGGTGTCTATGCTAGTCGGTGCTACAAGAGGATTTGATTTATTCATATGAGTATGAATGCAAAAAGTGTTACCGTTTTGCGGAATGGATGCTGTAACAGCACCAAGGCCTGAATTAGAATTGTGTGGTTGGGCTACTGATCGTACAATGCACGGTGTAGTAAGAGTGGAAGTTTTGTTTTTATTTGCTCTCAAATCTAATTCGTCGTTTTTGCTATTGTATTGGATAATACAATCTTTTGATATGGTTAGTGTTTCAGATATATTTTTAAGTTGAGACGCACCAGGTTGTGTGGTGGTAATTGGATTAGCTATAGGAGAAAAAAACAAAGAATCGACACCAGATATAATATTTGAAAAATAAATATCACCGTCTTGCTTTTTGGTCTTCAGCGGACGTTTTTCTAACAGCGACTGGCTGACCGATTCCTGTGATCGTTTGAAAACACAAACTGCTTTTTGGAAAAAGCTTGGGGATGTGGTAATCTTAGGGGTTTGAATGCTGCAGTGATGGAGACTGGTTGTATAAGACTTTTCTGCTAAATCTGAAGACTGATGCAGAATTGTCGAGTGCCTCTGAGCTTTTGAATGGATATCTTGAGCTTGATGCTGCATTGCCTATAGATATTCGTACTCTCTGTTTAGATTGATCCGATGCTTTATCAAAAGTTGTGCTTTTTCTGGGCTTTGTTGTGTTTTTAGTGCTTGATGTTGAATTTGGCACCGAAGCAGCAAATGACACTCAGCGTCGAGTCCAGGAAGTAAAACAGTATATAGCTCAATAAATAAAAATATGACAAGGCAGGCTTTCAAGCTATAAAAGGCTTAAATATTATTGACTTGAGCTAAATTGAATAAACTCCGATTCGGGCAATTCGGTTAGATATAAGGCTTTTGCAGATATGAAATGGAACAAGGTCGCGCGTCAAATCAACAAGTCCGAGTCAACTTGGCTGACACATCTTGACTTGTAAAAATAGTGTGGGCCAGGTTTACGTTAGAATTAAATGTATACAATGCAATGTTATATAATATAACCAGCTTAGTACAGGTGTCAACACGTTGGCTAGAAAAAACTGCTGACCTGATGCTCGTTTGGGTTGTCGACTATTGGCTAACGACTGCTAAAAATCAATAACAATAGACTGTCGGTTGAATGCTTGTAAAAGGCAAATACCAATATAAGCATTAAACTAGATAGGAATGCAAGGATGTTTTTCTGACTCCTTTACCAATGGGTTAGCCAAGCGCTTTATATCATAGCTACCAATTAGATGGAAATTTTTGCAGAGATAAATAATAGTAATGAGAACACATACATTTACAACTTGAAAATAAATCATCGAGAAAATTCGCTTGTCTTGGTATAAAAATACTTATTAAAATGTAAACATATGGCTGAAAATAAAATACGATAAGAGGTATAGATACACTGCCATTACATTCTACCAATATGATGTCCATCATTCATCTACATGACCACCGTTGTTGCATAAAGCTTAATTACCTATTTATGAGTTTATCAAGTCCTCGTATCATAATTCCATGCAAAACCTTGAGTCTTATGCTCGATGTATACATCAACGTGAATAAATCAGTAGATTGATTCGATGCTGTCGAATCTGCATTACAAAGTCCAGCAATCCTTGCCCAATTTTTTAGTGATACCAGACATGTGATTGAACATTTTCGTTTTCAAATGTAATTCAATCTGACAAATTCTGTATTTTCAGAATTTACAAACTCATTGTATTCATAATGATATAGCCAATCTCACTATTTGAGTGTTGGGATTACTATTGTGCCTATAATTGCATTATCAAGTACGTGGAGTAAAATAAACTTTTGTTGAGTATCAAAGCCCATCCACAAATGCTTTTTATTCATGTTTATCATAGTCACTGTGACCAATATAACAAAGCAGATGTCATGTTGTACGAGAAAATCATCTTGCAATCTAATAGTCCTAGACAAACAGTTTTTGGCGTTTTGCAGTTTTGTATGAGCAGGTCAAGCATGATTAGTACTAGGATATAAACAATGCTATAAGCTGTCAACCAGATGTTTTTGCATTCGGTACTTGAAATTCATACTTTTAAAATGCCGAGAGCGTATTTTGCGTTACATTGATGCGTCCTATGCAGCAGTTTACGGAAGAATTTAAGAAATATACTTTAATAGCCATAATGGCATTAAACAAGCTGTGTTGTATCCTAAAAGTTCACAGATACATCCGAGTTCTAGTTCAAGTTTTGGAAAAAAGGAAAGTTTAAGAGATGTCGGGGATGTGGAATGTATTGAAACAGAAGTGTAAACATTCGCTCTGTATTTTTATACAAGAATGAGCACGAAGGAATATCAGTAACTAAGAGTTTATAAAACAATGTTGCTCAGTAAGATTGACACCAATCAAACATGATTGTTTATCATGTATTTTGACTTTGATGTTCCATTTTATGTGAATACGGCTGTAACTACTCTTTAGAGCAATTGAACAGCCACATGGTATCTACAAATGACTGGAAAGTTGATTCTATAGGTCATCTACAGTTTCATCAAATATACTGACATTCCAATCTCATTGTACAAGAGTTTGTTACATATGTACACAACCACATTTAATAGTTTTTCCCACCCCTCCAATAAATGATTAGATTTAAAGTATCTCATCTACGATGTCCGTTCTGTATTATTCGTATTTCTTTTGCCCAACAAACCATCAATGTCTGATACACGCCAATTCCATCCTAGTTTCCGTTGCATAGTATCTTTCTTGAACATATCTCCAGAAATAGGAGTAGGGGCTTTTCCAAAAGTATCGACAGGAGAAACTTCAGTAGCTGCCACTTGGTTAGTGATGGTAACATCGCGACTGTTAGTGGTGTCAGCACTCGCAGTGCTACTAGCTTCGAGGACACGAGCAGCAGCAGCAGATTGAATTTCTGCAGGAGATTGTGATTGTAATTCAAGTAGCTGGTTTGGGGTGAGCTGGGGAATCATTTCTTCTCCCTCGACAATAAACAAATCATCCCAAGGAGTAAAATGAGGAGATACAAACTGCATTTCAAAGCGAGATCGACGATCGCGAAGTAAGGGCATTCCACCACTAGCAACATCTTCCAAGATAAACTCAATATCACAGTCAATCACAACATTGGCCCGAATAAAGACACCATCATTTTTTGCGTTTTTGAGAATATCTTGTTGCTTTGGATGACTTTCGAATTCGGCATCTACGCGAGGAATCACTAGACGGATAAAAGGAAACCAGTCTTGCATAACATAGTCATTTGGAGGTGGGTAAGGACCGTATGTGAGCTGGATGCTTTTGAGACGAGTTTTTGGGGTGGAATGCAGAATAAAGCGAGTACGATGGCCTCGTTTCGCCAAGGACTGAAATCCAGATACAAAGTGATTGGCAAGACCTTTAACCATCAAAGGCTCCAATGAATCCACAGATCCAGAAGTTGAAGGATCAGACAGGGCTGAAAAAACAGCAGATATACTAGCAGAGGTGTCTGACAAGAACTGGGACGGAAATGAATAAACAGGATGATGAAGTAGATCCTTTGTTCGCTCAGTGGCAATAGTCAGGTAATGCTTTTCCTTTAAAGCATTCCAAAACGTAGGAGTGACTTCTCTATTAGGAGAAGTAGATAGCAGCCAAGGATAATCAATCAGAGACTGTTCCAACAAAGGCTTGCTTGTGGCAGTTGTCGAGGTTGCAGTGGTATTGAGCTTTGTAAAGATTGAAGGTAGAGCAAATGAGGACACTTTAGTAGATAGATTTGGATCAGAACTGTGGTTGCTAGTATTATTAGTTTTGATAGATCCAGAAGTAGGGCTTGTGATGATAGTTTTAGTAGCAGAATGCAGCATGGTCATGGTAGTCATAGACCTGTGTTCTAGAATAGGTTTAAAATGTCGAACAGAGCGAATCAAAGTAGTTGAATCAGAAATAGACCATATAGAATTCCTTATAAAAGCACCCATACGAACAGTGCAAGTGGTAGTAATTTGCCCCATCTCTAGATGGCAGTATAAGCTGGTGGTGATGATCCAAATAGCAGTTGATTTTTTTGTTTCGAGCAAATTGATCGCACTCGTTCTGCAATCTTTCAGATTCAAACCACATGCACAAATCTCATGTGCAGCCGTCTTCATGCAAAATGGATCACTAAATAAAAGCTGCAATAAAGTCTTGAAATGATTGGTGTCAGTTGACTGGATATTGTTTTGTAAACTTTTTAGTTGGCTGGTCTCTGTGCTCATTTTTTATAAACACCTGAATAAATGTTCACATTGCAGTCTATCCTACACTTGTTCAAAGCAAATAAATACAAAAACACTCCATTTTACGTGATACGACTGTAGTACGCTGGTAAACATCTGCCTTGAGGCAGGCCGAGTGTCCAATTTACTTGGATTGCACGCCTTTTGCATGAAAAGACTAGATTCTGACTGCTCGCTTGTGTCCTGAGCAAAAATAAACTAATAAATCTTAAATTCAAAAAAATGCCCCCTGGGTGGATTGAACACTCGACCTTCTGCTTACGAGGCAGACGCTCTACCGCTAAGCTAAAGGGGCACAACTTTTGAAAACAAGTTTATGTTACAAGAACTATATTATATTTTTTGCAATGTAAAATGGTTTTGATTAGTTGTCTAGATTCAATTGAAAAATGGTATTTATAAATACAATTAAACAGAAATGGGCTCATGATAGGTATGGTGCATTGAGTTGTGCCATTATCTAGGCAATATCATTGGAAAATACGTATTTGGCGAGCTTACTGATATGGACGATTCCAGACGTGCACTAGACATCTACACAATTGAATCCTATCGACTATTCATTTTATTTGGCTTACTAGTTATATTGTCCTGCATGACAACCAAATTAGCTAGTAATATTTGACATTTAAACTCTAAAATACAAACAATACTGATAAGCAGCTTCGTTTAATACAATTTCGTGCTATTCTATACTATTTCACAAGTCGATGATTCAGCACACCAATAATCAGTCAGATGTACTTGAAAGAAGCATTGCTTTTTGAATAAGCCTTCGTATTATAATCAGGAATATATTTCTAGATCAATTTTTGAATAGAGTTGGCTTACCAGTAGAGCCATTCCATGCTCAACCAGTATTATCAATGCACAGCCAATAGCAAACATCTAATCTGGGCTGTATAGACAAGTCTTGTTGATCTCGGCACATGGAACCTTTAAAACTGTAGTTGAAGCCGAATCAAATGTAACAGGTCTGGGACCAAGTACAATATGAACAATTAGACGGCAACTCGATCCGAACCATGTGTATTTTCACGGACATTGACGTATTGAGTACATTGAATAGGCTAATTTGATTCCAGCGACCCTTACTGGCGGAAATACACGCGACCAATACATTTAGACCACATGAAAAAAAGGTGCTCTAGACCGAATTCATATGGTTTGTCATGTTGGTGGCCACACTAATACACAATTTATAGCAAGTGAAACCTAGTTCAACTCTTGACTATTCAACCACAGCAATGCAAGGTCACTGACCTTATGGTCAATGTGCAAATACCAAGGGAGCACGATGCTTCTTTACATCAAATAGTCATTAGCATGCTGATCCCTTGTAAAGATCTGGCGAGTTTATCGGGTTATGGCAAAATGAAGCAAGCTATACATATGGTTATCCACATGTATCGCAACGATGTAGTCGGAGTATACAGTAAGTTTCGGATACTGAAAAGAGTATAGTTTGCTATAAAAACCAGACAATTAGTATCCATCTAAATCATCAACTACAAACAAGAATACAATTAAAATGATTGCTACTACTCTCCTCGTTGCCTCTCTTGCCGTTGCTGGAAGCATTGCTGCTCCAGCTGCCCCTCACAAGATCTCTATTTCTCCTATGCATGGAAAGCATCACTTTGCTACTGCTGGTGATACCATCACCTACAATATGGGTGCACCTCTCCTCACTGGTCCCTTGAATGTTTACTGTAAGTAGTTGAACCCAATCTAAAAGTACGCGCTTCGATCGACTAATATTCATGTAATCATTATAGTCATTTACTACGGCACATGGTCTGCTGAGCAGAAACAGATTGTCAAGGATTTCACTTCTGGTCTCGGCACTTCAGACTGGTGGACTACTGAGAAGAAGTACTACTATCAGCAATCCTCTTCGTCTTCCAAGGTTTATATCGATGGACAGGTCAACTATGCCGGATCCGTTGATGACAACTACTCTGTTGGCAAATCCCTCTCTGGAACTGCCATTCCTGATCTCGTTTCCAAGTACATCTCTGCCGGTACTTTCCCCGAGGACACCAACGCTGTTTACTATATGTTGATTGCTGACGATGTTACTGAAAACGCACTCGGTTCATCCTTCTGCAGCGGATACTGTGGTTACCACACTTCCGCCAACGATGCCAATGGCAAGGAGATTTACTATGCTCTTTCTGGCCGACCCAACTCCAGCTGCATCAGTGGATGTGCCCCACCTACCAATGTCGACTTTTCTCCCAACAGCGATGTTCCTACCGATGCCATGCTTTCTGTGATGGCTCACGAACTTGCCGAAGCAGCATCTGATCCTTCCAACAACCGCGCCTGGAACGATGCATCTGGAGCCGAAAACGGTGACATGTGTGCCTACACTTATGGTGCTACCAAGGGTGAGTCCAATGGTTCGTCTTCCAACTGTGGATGGAATGGACGTAACTTCATGATCCAGCAAAACTGGGATCCCGAAACTCAGTCCTGCACCATGGGATCTGGCGGCTCTGGCCCCAACCCTAACCCTAACCCCAACCCTTCGCCAGCTACCACTGATGTTCCTCCAGCTACCACTGACGTTCCTCCAGCTACCACCACTAGTGCCCCCCAGGTCACTGGTAGCTGCGATCCCACCAATTTCTGCTGTATCTACTATGGTTATGATTGCTAAGTGTACCATTTGATTTGTAAAGGTAGTTGAAATCTTCCATGTGACACCTATAGCGTTACATTTTGAAATATAAGCTGTAATAAAGTATAGGGTTATTCAACACCCAGAGTATTGATTGTATTACAAATTCAAGTTGACTTTATATATAGTGTTAAAGGGAGTAGCTATCAAGTTGCTCAGTAATTGGGTGCAAATTATTTCATGAGACTGGTCATTTACTATGCATTTTGACATTTATCTGGTGTGTTTTATCATGCGAATACAGCTGTAGAAATATATATTCATTATTTTATTTGCTTTTTGAGTATACGATCCCAACCTGATGCAGGTTTTTTAGCCTCGGGTGATATTGACGCTGCTGTTTTCGATAAAGGTAGATGAAACTGTTTGATTGCTGCCATGATCTTGAGTCGCTTTGATATATGCTCATCTGTATGATCTTCAGGGGTTTCTAATGTGGATGTACATTCGGGACACCGTTGGGCTTTTTTGGGAATACTTTTGGTACAAAATAGACATGTTTTGACGGTTTCTTTTCTTCTTTTTCTAAATGCTGCTGTATAAACTAAAGCACCATCAACAAGATAAGCTACAAGAACTAATAGTTTGCAAACATTTAAACTGCTACAACCAATAACTCACTCTTGACCATGAAAAATATGATTGCAGATGTAATTAGAAAATTTATACATGTCTGAATGAATTTTCCATAGTTCCAAGTTACAGCTCCAGCAATGTTTGCTGTTTGGTAAAAATATGCATACACATTGATAAGTACAAAAGCCAAATGTAATATTACAATCCACAAATTAAATGACACCTTGAACTGGCGTTCCCCATCTGACTGCGTTGCTGCATTGAGTGTCATTGGCTGGACACCTTAGTATCACATAGGTGTTTTCAAGATTGCTTTGTGTTAATAGTCCAATAATTGGTGTAACCAGATCCACTACAAACGAAGTAACAACTGCGGTAAACACGCCTCCCATGATTACACCCACCTATTACGACTAAAGTGTTATTGAACAAACCAATGAAATATTCTTGCTAGTTGAACAAGGTGCTGGGTCTACTTACAGCAAGATCCATGACATTGCCGCGATTTAGGAAACTTACAAAGTCGTCAAACACCGATTCAACTGCTTTGACGCTTTTTTTTGCCCCACCAACAATTTTGCTGCTAACAACTCGTAGTTGTTGACGACTTACTGATAGACTTCTATGTTTGTGTTTATCACTAGGGTAGTTATCGCGATGGCTATCAGAGTTGAGATGAGAATCTAAAGGCATGTCGATGCTGACATGAACTCCGTGGCTGACTTTATCTAATGAGAGAATGGACAGAGGTGTTTTGCTAGATGGACTGAGCGAACGACCACAAAACCCCTCCTGTTGAGATATCTCTGGATACGAGCTGCTCCGTAGTATTGTAAGTCTTGTGGCACTTGTAGGCGTTAGTTGGTCTCCCATACCAAGAATGTGTATACGCTTCCCCAATGGTGTAGTGTGGTCAACTACGACAAAAGGCTACTCGTAGGCTGTTGATAATCAAGGAAAGCCGAGTTGTTGCGCGTTTATGGATACATTTAGTAGACGATGACCAAAAAAGCATATTCTAGATGACAATGAATTGTTCCAAAATTGGTAGTCCAAAACCTTTATTTCGGCAAGATAAGCAACAAAAAGCAAGAGACCAAATTCATGGACAGAGCACAGTCCAGGTTTATGAAATGATAATAGCAAATGATAAACAGAAGCAATAGAAGGATTGCAAATGAAAGTAAAAGCTACGCGCTAAAATCTGCTCTTTACAGTGATAGTAGCGGAATAAAAATACGTTAATATGCTAAGCGATCGAATCAGAAAACGCATTAACGACGGTAGTTTGATCCGGTGGGAAGTTGCACAGCAACATCGTCGTTGTTTTTGGTCAATATATCCGAATCCGAATGGGGGATCTGAACAGGGGATGTGCAAAAGGGGCAACGGGTGGCATCCAAGGGGATTTCTTTGCAACAGTACACACAGTCCTTGACAATAACATCAGTCTTACGGCAAAAGGCAGCAGAATAAGCTTTGACAATAAAGAAGACAATCAGGGCAATAATGACAAAGTTGATGACCATCTGAACAAAGCGACCATAATTCCATGTGACAACACCGGCTTTGTTAGCATCGCCTATGGTACCATACAGGAGATCCCGGCAGTTGGTCTGGTTTTTAGGACAGCGCAAAACATAAAACATGTTTTCCAAGTTGCTCTGAGTAGCAAGACCAATAAGTGGGGTAATGAGATCACCGACAAGCGAGGTAACGACTGCTGTAAAGGCAGCACCCATCACAAGACCGACAGCAAGATCGACGACATTTCCCTTGTTAAGGAATGCCTTGAAGTCATCAAAAACATTGCCAACAGCCTTGACGCTCTTGAATGCGCCGCCCTTGAGTTTGTCGCCGACGCTTTGATTTCTGGATTGCTGAGGTTCGCTCATTGGGATGGACTTGGTCGGTAGAACAGAGAATAGATTCGAGTTTGGAAGTAGTCGCTAGACGAACGATTGTCGGTTATTTATACACAAATATTTGAAAAAGCTTCGAGGCACTCTTGCTCGTGCGACGTTTCATTACCATTGGCTGAAATTTTTACGTAACAACTTGGTGAGCAACTTGAAACCAACAGCAGCAAAGTATCACCACCCTAATAAACACAGCCAATACGTTACTCATCGATTGCTTAGGCCGTTTGCTCAAATGCCGTACTTCGCCAAAACTGAAACAGTGTCGTGCTTTTAGCTTTTGTTTACCTGCTGGTTTACAGCCGTATTCATGTGAAATGAAAAACTAAATAAGGAGGTCAAATACATAATAAGCAGCCGACCTCATGGAATGATTGGTGCCAGTTTCTACCAAATTTACTGGGCAATACTGTGCCATCTGAAATCTACCTCACTGGTCTTTCTCCCGTGCTATTTTTGTACAAACAACTGACCGAATGTTTGAAGCAGTATTCACATTTGTTTCAATAAATCCCATATACCTGGCACCTTTCAATCTACAGCCCTCCAAAATGAACATTACAATATTGTGTGATTGGCATGTATAGTTGCATTTCCGAGATGTAATATTTTTTTCTTGAACTAGAACGCGAATACATTTGATATTTAATACAAATTTGTCGAGTTTAACAGCATCAGAATAGTCGGGCCCAGTATCTGGACTGCAGTAGATGAATCTGATGATCGTATATGGTTATGCCAAAAGTGGGCAATCAGCACAAAATTACTATAATTGTGCATCATACGACGGACGCTGTTTGAAACAAAAACTGAGAATGTTTGTTGAATAAGCACTCAATCTCTAGTAGCAAAGCACAGCGAGTATTTGATTATTGTTTATCCAAAGCAAAAGAGGCAGTGATTGCAAGATGGATACAGGTGTTTCATTTCACATGAATGTGGCTGTAAATTGGATGCGGCCTTGGCTCTGCCACACTGTTTCAAGGAATTTTACATGTCAGCCAAAGATTTGAAGTCTTTTTTGGGGTGGCTTGTAATGAAGCTCTGCTTTGTCATATGGCTTTCGTCTGAACATTGGCTCACAGCTCGTAATAAAGGGTATGGTAATGGAGAAATAGAATTAAAAATTACCAGCAACCATCACCATTAATGTGTATCATATGCGAGGCGGTACTTGCATAAAATTCATCCAACCACACCTTTGTACATAGTTGGGTTTGATGTTATTGTTCTTTGACAAATATCGGTATATTGTTTGTCTGTTGATTGAGTGGCAGGAGCATCTATCGCTCGTGTTTCCTGTACCACGGTGACAATCTACCGATATCTGTAAAAAAAACCAACACCATTAAAAAGCACACTTTCAGACCAAACAACTCGATTCCACTAAACTGACAGCATTTTGGCAACAGATTCACTTGATATATGCACAGTACAGGCAGAAACCACTTTACTCGATGAATCATTGACACTCATAAATGGTCAAGGTCACGAAATGCATCTTTTGTTAGTGTCGCAAGCTCGATATTGAAGCTTGGATAGTCATGTCACACTATTTGTGATAAAGTATACTACAGCGGTGTTGTAGGACAACGTTGGCAGCTATAAACGGCCAAGATTGGACCACTAATAAAGATGACGACGCGAACTTGCAGCCCACAATGTAAACCTCGATTCCCAAAACCTCATCTCCAAACTCTAAAAAACACCATGTATTTGGCAGTGAGTCGCAAAGTAACAACGAGGCTTGAGCATACAAAAGTGTGGTTGAATACAATTTACGTAAGTAGCTTCCAAAAACATGATACACTGATGGTAATGGTTGATAATTTTTCATTTTATCTCTCCATTCTCATGTTCCAAAATGCAACCATTATACTTATTTAGTGTTCCGTTTACATGAATACTGCAGTGAAACAGACGATTGATTTTACTTGATGCCATTAGAATAGTTTAAAAGGTTAAACAATCGATGTATTCTATTGCGCAACAAGTGCTTTATTATCTGACACCCGAATCACACCCATTCAGATGCTAGTAGATTATCAACATCTGCAATTTTCCAGCTATGATGAAATGCCCCTTTGGCATGATCCGTTTCAAATCTAAAAATCATCTCTCGTTCAATAGCTCTGCTCCACAATGGTAAATCATCTGTTCGATCCACGTCTTCCTTGTTTTCAACCTGACTCTCATCAGACTCTTCCAACTTTATAGGCGCCTTGTGCATACTCAATGTCATATTCACATTGGCAAACACATCAATGCCAATCATGAATCCTCTGCCCATAACCGAGTTGAGTTTTGCAGGCGTTGGACTAGAATATTTTTTGGTAGAGTTGGATCCATTTTGATCCTGCACATGTACCAGCTCATCTACACCCATAGCATATGAAAAGGCTCCCTTTCGAATAGTTACTGTGGATGAATTGGGTTTTTGAGAAATGAAATGGGTTGGACTGAACGACTGGACAATTTCTCCAGAATCTAATGTAGATTTCAAATCTGCATTAGATCCAAATGCCAGCCATACTTGATCCATGTCTAGATTCTTGATATAATTAATCTGAAGTTGAAGAGTGATCCCCAAGCTGCGTAGCTGATCATGATGGAATTCAAACTCTTTGAACAGTTTGGGTTTACACATGAGACTTAGAGATGATGCTGATGAGTGAAGCGAGTCTTTTGGTATAGCCTCAAGAAATGCCTGCAAGGATGGTTCAGCACCAGCTATGAATTTGTCTGGAAGGTACTCTGAGAGAGCAGTGAATTGATCTGAACGAAGTGCCAGGAGGGGGTTAAGTGATGCTGAATCCTTGTCCTGGCTTGATGGATCTATACCAGACGCAATTATCTTGCCGTTAACCCATGCTTTTGCCAAGAATGACGATACATTTCTATATATTGGGTTTAAATGGAATGCCAAGTGAATTGGTATGTTGAAGCAAGCAAATCTCCAACAGCCACAATGAGATGAGCAAAATAGCTACCTTTCGATCCGACTAAAAACCACCTTCTCAAGCCAAGAGACATGGGACCTGGTTTGTTTGTTAAATCTCGACTCTCTGAAAGTAGCGTCCTCGTTCAAGACGATTGGATAGTCACTCTCGAATGTATGAATCGAGTAGGTTGGAGTATCTGATGCGACAGTCGAGTAGCATCGGTGAATAGTGGTATTTCGGCAAAATCCTATAATACTAGAACTAGCGGTATTTGAAATGGCCCGCAACAGTGCGATTTTGCCCATTACACTCTGTTGTAATGTAGTAGATACAATACTGCATTATGTTGATCAACTGTTCATTGTTAGATCACGTGGGTGTCAGGTTTATTCGAGTTTTAATGTTCTAACATGATTGGCCAATATCGAACTGCCAATTCGTTCAACAGCTCAAACAGCTTTTTAAAATGAATTCTCCATTTGTAAAACTACACGGTTGTTCTAGGTTGGCATACATACTAGATATAGACAGATCGCTAGAGTTTGTGTCAAAGCAAGATCAAATAAGTGATGTACTGTATTGAATCGACAGGAGCAGAAAACTGACCGTGTCAACAAGTCAGATTGTTGTCATAGTATAGGATACACGAGCAATAATGATCCCGCCATTCTAATCAACAATCTACCTTCATCACAGGTGCTAATGAAGTAATAAGAACATGTAATGTCGGTTTAAAAGTTGGCACAATATACTAATAAACGTACAGTTCAGAACGAGTGCTGAAAATTTAAATGTGTACTATTGATGTCTAATGCTTCCAAAATAGTCAATTAGATCGGCTTGTAAGATTCAACGGATTAAAAGATGCAAACGAGTGTCTAATTGTTGAACATGCCAATCTAGTAATCTAAAATGCGTCAATACAAGATGGTTGAGCAATAAATTTTAAAAATCTGCAAATTACATTGACCCAGTTTGACCTCTTTAATCACATCTGCTTAATTGAACTGATACATTTTCACAGTATATGTTTGATTTGAATATCCCCGAGTCTTCACTTACAGCTGATTGGAGCTCTGAATCGGTTCTGGGCATGCTTGTCCGACTTGGATATCGAGGAGTTGCTATTTCTGTTACTTGTAGCGAAAGCCTTGCCAAGTTAAAGGTACAGATGACTTATTTCCAATCTCATAACAGCCAACTTTGTTTAATCTTTGTATATTGTTTATTAGCCGTGCTCAATCGACAAGGAAAAATGTGCTGCACTTGTACGCACTGTCGCAAATCCATCAACTATCGTTCGGGTATCTCCTCCACTTTTGGCTCAAACTCTCCCTCATTCAATTGCATCAAAAACATTCGATATTTTCACTAGACTTTCTATTTCGCTAGATAATCCATCCCATAACTACTCAATTGTATGAAGTATTGCTTTTATAATCTGTGTTTATATGTTTAATCTTATTTGTCATTCGCTCTGACTAATTTTGAAATGAATCTTTATTCATGACTCAATCATCATAGACTCATGGAAATAATATTCTGAAATCATACGATATTATATCAGTTCAACCTACATCTGAAAAGCTGTTTCAATCAGCCTGTCAAAATCTTGATGTTGATATCATCTCGCTAGATATGGGCACTCGTCTTCCATTTTTCCTCCGCCATCCAACAGTAAATTCTGCCATTCAGCGTGGCATCATGTTTGAAATCTGCTATTCTCAGGGAATCCGCGATCAAACTGCTAGAGCTAATTTAATTGCAAATGCCGCCGCACTTGTACGGATTACCAAAGGAAAACATGTGATATTATCATCAGAAGCTAGACATGCATTTGAACTGCGTGCCCCTGCTGATGTCATCAATTTGTATGTATTGTTGATTTCAGTTTAATAGAGCTTGATGTATTTAATATTGCTGACCTATCTTTTGGGTTTTTAGAGCGTCATTATTTAGTCTAAATCCAGTTAATGCCAAGACCGCATTGACTGTCAATGTGCGCTCAGTGCTTGTTCATGCAGGTATATTCTTCTATTTTCATGTGATTCATCTTGGTTTAAAGCTCCCAACCCTGACTCGTTAAAACATTGCTTTAAACTATAGCTACACGAAAGGATACGTTCCGTGGCGTCATGTCAATGGAAATCATAGATCAATCTGGAGAACCAGAAAGGGACGAGGAAAGTGAAACTGCTGGTCAAAAATGGAAAATGGCCAAAGTAAAAGAGTCCGAGTTTATTTCCTTTGCCGATTTTGATATGGAGTCATAATAGTACATGATATATGTACCCATTAGCATGCTAAATTGATCGAGTATTCATACTTCAAAAAATGAATTTTGACTCAAGTTTTATTTGTATCCTAATATCAGCCATATTTTTAATTCTCCAAAGCTGAAGTAAGCCACGACGCAAGAGTCACAAAAGATATGATGGCAATAATTTATTTGTGCAAACTTCAATTCTATACACCTACATGGCCAAACTAATTTACATCACTGCGTTTATTTGATCTTACAGTTCGATGAAATCATCCATTATAGCAGCAAAAAGATCTGTCGGCATAATTAATGGAAAGTCCGTCTGTTGCTGGAGAATTTCCAGGACTGCTCTACGCCAGATATTATATCTAGGATCTGCATAAACTATTGATATTTAATTGGGTGTAACATGATTTAGAATTCAAAAAATGCAAATAGGTGAAACCATCAGGATCAATACATGCATTTCAAACGCTTTACCTTCACTGTCCCATCCTTGCTCTAATACGCACATACCGCTTTCGGATCTTTTGAAACATCGAACCAAACCCGAATCTTCATCAAATATTGGATCCGTATCTGAATCGTATTCGGATGCTACAGAGGACCTGTTATCTAGATTATCTTGGTGCATCCCGTTGCTATGTGCTCCGCGGAAATTGTTAGAATGGCTAATACCATTAATAGAATTAGACATGGCTTGGGATGCGTTTTGTGGTAAACCAGCTTGTCGAGAATCCAAATAATCCAAAGTTGGTCGTGAAGATACCGAATCACTTTTGAATCGCTGTGAAAAAGCTAGTTTTCGGTCGTCTTTTTCCTGGCTTGATTCACCAGTAGCTTGATCATCTATGCGGTATGAAAAAGCCAAGTTGGATTTAGACAAGGGGTGATCAAGATTGAGTTTGTCAGTGATATTTGTAGCAGTTTTGTGACCTGATGCATTATTTTGTGAATTAGAAAGATCAGCACTTGCAGGAATTGGTGCTGATGCATTTCTGTTTGGCATGTCATCACTTGAATCAGCGTTTTTATAATCACCACGTTCTAGTCGCGTTTTGTGCGTTTTAGGTAAACCTGTTTCTGGCGTACAGCTGTCTAAATTATTAAATCTGTCGCTACATGTACTGTTTCGCGCACTAGACTGTCTCATAAGGGCGACAGACGATCCAGATGGACTTGATGGTTGTGATAAAATGGGCTCAAGTGCTGCCGCATGCGAATGCTGAGGTGTAGACATTCCTCTTTTTAACGGCACTCTTCCCGCTCCTGTCAAATTTGAATACAACATTTGCGTAGTAAGATTTGTCCCTGGTGAAGATCTCTGCTCCGGAACAGCTAGCTGTGACTTTATATGTTTTTGATGATGAAACGAATACGCCATGGATTGTACATCCTGAGCAAAACTCGATTTTTGGTGTGGGTATGTACTTGATTCAGATAACAAACGTGTATGATCAGGTTCAAGATTTGCTGCAGCATCGTTAGATGTATATGATGCTGCCGTTGTATGACTTCTTGCTCTTGTGTTTTTGAATGGAAGAGATACTGTCGAGTTGAACTGTGACCCTACTTCGTTTTTAGCCAATCTATCAAATGGTGAAACGGGGTTGGATTGCATAGAAGTTCCCAAGTAACTGGTAGGCATAGATGTATTCGCCACGTTAATACGCGATCCATGCTGATCAAGAGGCTGCTGAAATAGAACAGATGGCTGCTGCAGCGCATTTACTGGATTCATTGAATTCATTGGGCTTGCTGACGATGCATATGAGTATCCTCTTGGTCGTTGTTGAATACTATGAACATTGGACAGAGTGCTGGATCCAGCACTTAATGAAGTGCTATGTGGGCGTCCTGTAAGGTTTGAGCCAGCCAAAACTCCTTTTGAAACCCCACCCTGACCTAGCACTGTGGCAGATGTAGTTGATACATTCGATTGAGCAAACGGTGATCGTGGAGGTGTATTTCCACTTTTATTTAAAGATGGTATACCTTGAAAATTTATCATGCGTGATCCAGATTCAAAGCTTTCATCCGATCCAGAACTCGTACCTGGAGTGTTTCCAATGGCTGAAAATCCAGAAAAGGCGTCCGTACGCTGAAAATTCTTTCCAAGATCAAAAGTCGGTTTAGAAGCAGACCTTGATCCTATCATCGGCTGGTTTATACGCATCTGCGCCAGTGTTGTGCCTCGAAGTAGGGTAGTTTTATTGGTCAAAAACTCTCCATTGTATCTTGATATTGGAGATGTAGGCGATCTGAGAGAGCTTTTGTCAGCTGATCCAGATACAGCATCATTGCTTTTGTAGTTTGCATCACCGTTTGGTTTGATAGACCACGTTTGCGCACGCAATCGATATCCATTGTTTGGCAATTCTTTCTTGGTATCTATAAGCAAAGAATTTACTGTGGTTTGCATAGTCTGTTGTGAACTTTGACTCCGGAGTTTAGCTCCAACTGTCATACGCAGTCTTTCCAGTAAATCTTCCCCAGCAGCTTCGTGTGATTTAGTTGATATTGAGGTTGAGCGAGATCTAGTATCACTGAGGGCTGTAATGGAATTATTTGCACTAATACATGCTGGCGTAGTTGGGCCAGTTGATACTGCATCTACACTCGTGTACGGAACACGCGAGGACATATTCAAAGATGCTGACGACTCGGATTTAACGAGTGGTGGGGATGCCATATAGGTTTCTTTTTGAAAATCGGTAATGGCCGGGTTGGTATCTTTTGTAATTGAGGTGTGTGGCGATATATGCCGCTCGAGAGTTTGTGATATCAAGGATGGTATGGGCTGTTGTTGACCACCCGCAGATACCAAATTTGAGTCGGATCTTTGTACATTCAGTTCTAATTGTATTGAGCTTGTACTTGATTTTTGCTGTACAAAATTGGCAACAGATGTTTTCGAGGCATTGTTTGATCCTTGGGTGAGATTTGAACCGGATTTGGTAGGTTTAATCAATAGCCCCGGTGTGCACGATTCTGGCACATTTGATACCGAACTGAGCAAAGATGCTTTGGCAATCAATTTTGACTGAGATGCATCTGTAAAAGTTTTAGTTTTATCCAATTCTGTCGGCGTTTGTTTAGATTGCAATGCTGGGTTTGTGCCAAAACGAGATATGGTGGCTTTTCCAATAAACTGTGTTGGTGTAGTGAGTATTGGCGATACTGTACGAGTATTCAATAATTGTGATGGATGGTTTTGCTGCGAGTCAGTTTGGAATGGTTTTAGCTGCGCATTCGATCTGGCTCGTGAGGATTCTTGAACATATTAAGATAAATTTAGTACGAATTCAACCATAATTTATAGCTCAAATCGTTGCATTGAAATATTATTTGAAATCCATTATAATCGCAATGAATTCACGACATATTTACCTATTGGTTGCTTGGCATTATGAGAAACTTCAGAAATACTTTTTGATAAGACTTGTAATTTAGCAGAATTTGTTTTTTGTATCGAAATAGCTGGTGCTATCACTTGCTGGGTATCTTTCTTTACATGCAAGTCTGAGGTGCTTGCCGATGGTCGTGAAATTGATCCGCTTAGCGATGCCAAAGGTTGAACAAATCCTTCGCTTGTATGATGCATTTCCCCAAAATCATTACTGCTTTTACGACTTGCAATCAAAGTGCTATATACTTTTTCTAGCTCATCAGTAGATTGTGACACTTTGTTTACTTGAGAGAGCAAGTCATCCTCCCCAGAGCATTGAAGTGATTGATTGGTTGCGCTATTCTCACCTGAGCCATCCTTTTCATTTAGTATCCGTAGTTCTGACGCAGTGTATGATTTATTTTTCATGTTTTCTAATGATGGACCAACGGCTGAATTAGACTGAAGCTTAAACCGCTGATACCCATCACTTTGGCTAAGAATATTGTCGCGATGAGTATCAACTGAAGAAGTACTTGCAAAAGCATTCAAAATCTTGTTGGTCTGTGTCCTTGGTGTATTAAACGATGGCTTATCATTGCTCCCATCAAGCGCCTTGGTCAACGACACGTCTTTCGCACCAAGAACCTGGCTGCTTCCACCCAAAACTACTCGACTACTCGACTCAGAGTTGGTATTTACTGTATTCTCCTGAGTCGGAGTTTTTAGCGATAAAAAAGATGATGGCATCGATTCTGTTGCGCTTGCTATACTGCTGGTGCCTATTGCTGTAGATGATGATGAAAACTTTTTTGATATTTTTGAAAAGAGCGAAAGTATCTTTTGGGGCTGGGGGCGAGCATCATTCTATAGTTAGTTGCAGTAATCATACATTAAATATATTGTATTAGTCGCGGCTCCAATTATATAATTCATATTTCTTGACTAGTGTTGATAAAGCAGACTATGCTTGCTCTATTACTCTTACTTCTGCCATTTCTTGAATTCTAATTGTATGGCACGAAACTATGTCCAAGTAAAGTTCGTGTTGGCAACTAGCGACAAAAGGAATGAGAACGGGAAGAAATTTTACAGCCATATTCACGTAAAATGAGCACTTTTCTGTATTGATCTTGTAATGGCTCTACTTTGCTCCAGAATAAACAATCCTTAAATATTTATTGTTATTGGAGAATGGACTGCACGGAACACTCTGATAGCATCAAACAAACAGCTCAAACAGCTTTTCAAAATGAATTCTCCATTTGTAAAACTACACGGTTGTTCTAGGTTGGCATACATACTAGATGTAGACAGATCGCTAGAGTTTGTGTCAAAGCAAGATCAAATGAGTGATGTACTGTATTGAATCGACAGGAGCAGAAAACTGACCGTGTCAACAAGTCAGATTGTTGTCATAGTATAGGATACACGAGCAATAGATGATCCCGCCATTCTAATCAACAATCTACCAATACTTACAAAACAGCATCAAATCCAACCACACAATGAATTTGTGTTTGGCTACGCTTTTGAAATGCTCAAGCTTATCAGCCAAGCTTGAATTTCATACATAAAATTATGAATTATTCCTGGTTACACTATGGCAATTGCAATTGCATTTGATATTTTGTTTTGCTATAACCTTGTTAAAATCTTTACAGTATTTGCATTCCATACCATTGTCAAAGTCTAAATCCATGATTAGGATAGCATATCTACTTGTACTGCACCAAGCTATTGTTTTATATAAATCGGTTTACTATACAAATCCATCTACAAAATGCCTAGTCCATATTTAATCCAATCATTTTAAAAGCTCGGAATAAAAATTAGCTACAAGTAATGAGTCAAGAGCTATAGTCGGTGCAGCTTCAGGGTCATCTTGAAAACTGATGTAGATGAGCACGTGGATGTGCAGTGTGTTGACATGGCTTGAATTAATGAAACATGCAGCAAGGACATTACTTGATTGGCTAAAAGTTAATGTCTTGTAGTAAATATGCTTGGCTTCAATAGACTCAGTTGTGTTTGTAATACATTCAACAGATCTAAATTTTTCTATTAGCCAGACTGGATAAACTAGGTATTGGCCTTTTTGAAGGAGAGTGGCTAAAGGCATATATTATGCTGAGCACTTGTTTTTCAGTGTGGTTTTGCCTATGCTATTGCAAATCCAGATATATGGATCTATCTGCTACTTAATTCACTGACATTTCTACTTGCTAAATTAAGTTCCCTAGTGCTTATAGATAAAACATTACCACATGCTTGTTTTTATCACCAATCACAACTTCACGTGCAGACTAGCATATACTATAAAGCAAAGAGTAGATGAATGGAATCTAGACACATCCGGCAAAGGTGCAATCGCTCAAACCCACGTTTTGATATTTCACCCTACTGGTTACAAACTATTCAAAGACTATTATGATTTGCTTGATTACCTTTCTTGTAGCGTGCACTACAGTTGTAGCTGGCACCGCGATTCCTGCTCAATCAAATAAACTTGATACGCAGCACCATGATGACATCATGGCCAAACTCAATCGGCCTATGCCGCCTGCAGCCCGCATGGAACCATACCATCCAGACAATAAACCCTCAGTAGATTCCATTGTCCACTGGTATGATCCTACTCGCGGCCAATCATCTACCATTCTCGCTGGAATGCGCATCACTGCCTCTGTTCCATCTGTCAATCTCAACAATGTTCCTACAATGAAATCCGTCAGCTGCACTAAAAATTCTGTTGTAGTCAAGTTTAGCTCTATCAAAGACATTGAGCTCTGGTCCAATTCCAAGGTTCTGTTGATTATTGCATCGATTCATGGATGTGGCATTGACGGATCTAATGAGTTTGTATTGCGCTTGGCTACTAAAATGACAGTAAATGCCGCCAAAAAATCCATCAAATTTGTTACTGTTGATCCCAAATCGGCCGGAGTAACTGGTGCGTTTGAAATGTTTGCCGTTCCTGTCGCACAAGATCGTCAGAGCATACCTACAAAATCTACAAACATGTATCCTATGGCCAATTTGGATCGTGTCGGACACGGTGCAGTTGATTTTGGTACGCCTTACAACAATTCTTTTGTAAGTTGATGATCACTATTATATGATTTTGGATATGATTAGTTGAATTTCTGAAATCTAATTGAAATGTATATATGCTCATGTTTAAAAATGTCTAGATCATCCCACTTAATGTGGATATGAGTATTAACAAAGATGTCAATCTTCCGCTTGGAAATGTTGGCATACTAAACGCTGGGTGTTTTCCTTGTGGTATTCACGGAGTTTCTGCTGTTATTTTCCGTTCGTTTGGAAAACTCTTTGAAAAACCCGAAATGTCAGTTGAATGGACTGGCCATGTTGAAATGGAGGCCAATATTCAATTTAAACTAGATGTTCAAGCCAACGTCCAGTCTTCTGAGGTTACTATTATAGAATACCCACTCACTCCAATCAACATTCCAGGTGTCCTTATCCTTGGGCCCGATGTGATGCTTAATGCACGCGCCAATTCCGCCATCTTGACTGACACTCATGTTCAAGTAAATATGACTGCATCTGTCCCCAACTTTAGAGCGTTTGTATCAAGTGCAGCACCCAAAGACATTAGCGGTTTCACGCCCATCTACACCATGTCATCTGATTCGCACCTTATGATTGATGCTAAAATAAGCATATCGCTTATTCCCAAGATTGCCGTTGTTGCCAAAGTATTTGGAAGTGATTTGCTGCATACATCACTTAAACTGGACAATCGTGCGGATATCAAATTCAATGTTGCTGAAGATGGAAGTTTGTCCACGGGTAGTCAAGGTAAAAAGGCTGAACATGTCAAAGGATGTGTAAGTCTTGGACTGGGAACCAAATTGGTTGGCGAGATTTTTGGTATATCGACAGATTTGGTGACAGTTCCAACAGTGGTATTGGTTGACAAGTGTTTCACTAGCGTATCCAAGTAAAATAAATCAAGAGTCAATGTAATAAAAAGTTGAATATAACAAAGATTGTTTATTGACAATTCCAATTGTCGGTTTGCAGTAACAAACTTGAAGATTTGACCATTTTGTTCCAAAGACAATCGTTGCAGGATAAATACAAATTCCACTGCGTGAACACGACTGACAATTTGGCGTCAATTCAACATTGCGCACGTGGTCCAATCCACTGTAAAAGTGGCTGGAAAACTGCTTTTTGGTTTCAACAAAAATATCCAAATTGGAATCTTGCTGAAACTACTATTGGATTATCATTACCATTGAACTGACTACTATTGGGTTATCATTACCATTGAACTGACTACTAATCAACTAGCTGGGTTTACTGAATTTAGTCCACCATTTGTATGTTATCAATTGATGCTGGATATTCATGTATGCATTGACGTTGTATTAATCATCATTTATTATCGAGTTAGTTTCCAACCAACTCTTCTCATCGCACAACACACATAGAGGATCCAGGCGTACTACTCCAAAGCCAAAGAAATCCGCATAAGTTTTCAATTCATTCAAATGACTCCAGTTATTGCCAAAGAAGAGTCGAGTTTCTCTTCCGCAACACCAAATGGTGTTACCAACCATGCTGCCAATGGTGTTGCTAATAGCAGTACGCCATCCATTACTGTTCACTCTCCGAATGTGAGGTACACTCCTGATCACATTCTGTCCAACTACGTCTATCGAGATGCTTCGGTTACAACCGATCCTTTGACAGGCAACATTTCTGTGATGCCTGTGGAAAAGCACTACGCATTCAAGGTCGGCCGAAAGTTGCCCAAAATGGGTTTGATGCTTGTTGGTTGGGGTGGAAACAATGGATCTACTTTGACTGCATCCATTCTTGCCAATCGCAAGTCCTTATCCTGGCATACCAAAGAAGGAATCCAGCACTCCAACTACTACGGATCGGTATTTCAAGCTTCGACCGTCAAGATTGGTGTTGATTCGGCCACTTCCAAGGACGTGCATGTGCCGTTTTCGGCCCTTCTTCCCATGGTCAATCCCAACGACATTGTTCTTGGTGGCTGGGATATTTCTTCAGCCAACATGGCCGAGTCTATGGAACGTGCCAAGGTTTTAGACTGGGATCTGCAACAGCAGTTGCGTGATGAAATGTCTGCACTCAAACCACTTCCTTCGATCTACTATCCAGACTATATTGCTGCCAACCAAAAGGACAGAGCCGACAATGTTCTTTCTGGAACAAAACAGCAACAGCTGGACCAGATTCGCTCGGACATTCGTGACTTTAAACAGAAGAATGATTTGGATCGTGTGATTGTTTTGTGGACTGCCAACACTGAGCGATTTTCCGATATTCTCCCCAACGTCAATGACACTGCCGACAATCTGTTGAATGCAGTCAAGACCGGCCATTCGGAAATTGCACCGTCCACTATTTTTGCACTTGCGTCGATTCTTGAAGGGTCACCTTTTATCAATGGATCGCCCCAAAACACATTTGTGCCTGGTGTGATGCAGCTTGCTGAGCGCAAGCATGTGTTTATTGGTGGTGATGACTTTAAGAGTGGGCAAACCAAGATCAAGTCAGTTCTGGTGGATTTTCTTGTCAATGCAGGCATCAAGCCGGTTGCCATTACCAGTTACAACCATCTTGGTAACAACGATGGAATGAATCTGTCAGCACCACAGCAGTTTCGCAGTAAAGAGATTTCCAAGAGCAATGTTGTTGATGACATGGTGGATGCCAACCATCTTTTGTACAAGAATGGGGAAAAGCCTGACCATATTGTTGTGATCAAATACTGTCCTGCCGTAGGCGACAGCAAGCGTGCTTTGGATGAATATGTGAGCGAGATTTTCATGGGGTAAGCCAATGTATTACGTGCAGAGTATATAGAAATGCACATGTGATGGTATTAACTTTAAGTTGATTTAAAAAGTGGCAAAAGCACGATTTCGATCTACAATGTTTGTGAGGATTCCCTACTTGCCTCTCCGTTGATCCTGGACTTGGCTTTGCTGACTGAGCTGTTCACTCGGATTGAGTACAAGACTGAAGAAACCGCCGACTATGTTCCTTTCCATTCAGTTCTGTCCGTGCTGTCGTACATGCTCAAGGCACCAGTGGTTCCTAATGGAACGCCTGTTGTGAATGCGCTTTCGAAACAGCGATCTGCGATTGAGAATATTTTGCGTGCATGCATTGGTCTTGCACCTCAGAGCGATATGACTCTTGAACACAAGTGTTTTTAGAGTGTGGCAGATTGATTTGATTGTCTATTCAGTCTACTGACCTTGAGTTTTGTCATGTGTTTCCGTGTGTTTCCATGTAACTCCATGTGTTTAGCAGATTGAAATGATGGACTTTGATAATAAACTTTGCCAGATTGCAAGACTTTTTGGCTGGTTGGTTCAAGCAATTTTGGTTGCAAGTTTATGGGCAAATTTGGCATATTGCAAATTTGACCAATTAAAATCACCAAAATTTGACATTTTATTCCAGAACAGTTAGCAGATATGAAGATAACAACAGATAATAGCAATGGCCACAATGACACTGGTGGCCATGAAATGGTATATCCGCAGTCATGGAGTATTGTACTGCGCAATAACGAAACCAGACAGTTGGTTCTATACGACAAAGAATCGCACACTGTTACAGTAAAGTCATTGCAGTTGGTTCCACGAGAGCAACAGGTACTCGCTGCAAGTGTTGATACCGTATGACAGTACAATAATGGACATTTATATGATGAATGGATTGAGATCGTGTGATAATCGACATGCAATGAACGACTCCATTTGTCTGTAGTGGTTGTGCATCACCAGATTTAAACTAACTCGTTGATTGAATCTGTCGACTATTTCCTGCATAGATGCATCGACAATCGTTTTTTGATTCCACTGCTGAAGATACCAGCGGTAATGGTATGGAGCCTGGACCTACTCATCGCGCGGTTGATGGTAGAAGTTCTGATGTATCCACTTGTCCCTTGTGCAGACAACCACTTCAACACAATATATCCAACACTCAACGACCGCCAGGTTCTGGATCACAAACACAATACACCGATCCATCATCATCAGACAAGTCGTTTATCGATGCCGACTATTTCTGGATGCTATCACGACTAGATCGACCAGCAATTGAACCTCCAACTCGTGTCATGACAAGACAATCTATTCAACCTATTCCAAGATTGGCAAAACCCAATCTGTCGATATCGAATACACCGGCATTTACAGCAGATGATATCCCGTTTTCTAGTTCTGCTTTTCCCGCATCTTCAATTTCAGGTTTGGACAATACAGAATCAATCAATGGGATTGGAATGCAGCGACAAAAATCAAGTCATTTAAATAGCGACAGTTTCAACCAGGGATATTACGATCGGTTTTTTGTCGAGGAAAAGAAACTGGGTCGTGGACAGCGTGGGAGTGTGTTTCTTTGTCAGCATGTAAGATTACACATATATAGATTTGATTTAGTTTGATTTGATTTGGTGTTTAGATATAATCGTGTCGGACTGTAAATATAATGGGGTGCTTGATATTGATGGCTGACCGTGATGATTGGATATGCATCACCAACAAATCAGGTACTGGATAAAGTTCCACTGGGTCAATTTGCTGTCAAAGCCATCCCAGTAGGCACTTCGCATACATGGCTTGTCCGAATGCTCAAAGAAGTTCATCTTCTTGAACGTTTGAAACACATCAATATCATTGAATACAAGCATGCCTGGCTCGAGTACCGCCAGCTCACGCTTTTTGGACCTTCGATCCCGTGTCTGTTTATTCTTATGGAACTTGCAAATGGAGGAAGTTTGGAAGAATATTTACATATACAATGGGATCCTATGTCGTGCGATGACAAGAGCAAGGAAAATGAAACAAATCACAAACAAAAAATGTCATTCAAGGCCAAAGTTGCTGCAAGACGATTCCGACGCTCAATTGGCTCGAGTCCACCAGGACGGAGTGAGTCATTGGCTTCTGCCATGAGTTCTAGTAATTTGGACTGGAATGATACAGAGCACAACGAAAGCACACATACGTGGCCACCACAATCATTGTCAGATTTGGCATCGCAGCAGATTGGTCAAACCCGAGACACGAGTGATGATGCCAGCACGTTTATTCACGGTGGAATTGGTGTTGGGTTGGATGGCAAAAAAGTGAGATATTTGACCGAAAAAGTGATACGGAGTCTGTTTTTGGATATTTGTCATGGACTGGAGCATCTGCATCGACACGGAATCATCCACAGAGATCTAAAGCCTCCAAACTTACTGCTACGATATGCAGACGAGCATCGAAATGGAATGTAGGTTGTATACTCCACATATGCGAAACCATACTGGTCACTAACAACTGGTTGGCTTTGAATAGTCCGCGGGTGCTTATATCCGATTTTGGCGAATGCGAAGTCATATCCGATGCAATGGAGCGTGAACGAACCGGAGCAACAGGAACACTCGAGTTTATGCCTCCGGTATGCGATTTTAGTGTTTGGGTTTGAGTTTGCATAGTATACATGGTTTGATCAACTGATCAACTGATACGCTAATATCGTGGCTGTATATAACAGGAACTGTTGCATAAGGACGTTTGTGGACAGTATTTACCCAACCACTCGCTCAAAGCAGATATATGGTCATTGGGTGTTGTTCTATACTATCTCTGTTACTCATCGGTGCCATATGTACAAGTAGATGATGTGGACCAACTCAAAGAAGACATTATAAGCTTCAAGTCGTAGGTATAGCTGCACTGACAATGATGGTTGCATATATACTGAAATGTGTGTTTTGTGATGGAGCAGAGTCCGGTTTCCAGAAAGTGGCAATCGCGTTCCAGAAGATCTAAAGCAACTGATATGCCGATTGATGAAAACCGATCCAGATGCAAGACCTACTGTCGATGATATTTTGAGACGATATGAACAAGAAAATATGCCAGCAGAAGACGAGACTCAGTCTGGTCGCAGGAATTCTATCATGCCTCGGTTATCTGCTCATCACGGTGATCTTCAATGTGATGCCGTCAATGAAAGTCAAAATTTCGTCAATGTTCCAGACATAACAAAAGTAGCCGAGGTAACAGAGGTAACAAAGGTAACAGATTGATGAATACAACTGTATCAGAAGTTGCAGTAGAGTATGGGTTGTATTCGAGTCAATGTATCAATCCATTATCAAATATTTAGTTACTACAAACCGTGTCTGAGCCAAATCATGCAGCGATACCGCCAGTTGGACTGAATGACATCACACGTGTAAATCCATCATTACAATCACCCACGACGATCCATGTTGGGTTATGGATTATAGCCAAGGTATATCACTGATACTTTGACATACTATTGTGAGTCAATCATATTGTTTATATATTGATGATTTTCAGGTTGGGACTGCATCGTTGATTTGTTTCCCCGAATCGGTTCGAATGGTTGCTCTCAACACTATTATAGCATCGATGCTGCTGGATCTGTATATCATGTAAGTATTGACACTGATATACACTAAAGTTACTTGTATTGTGAGTATATTGATTACTGATTTGTTGATTGAATTGTGAATGGATATGTTGAAACTATTATGGCTAGTGGAAATCCAAAGTTTATGCGATGGATAGCAATTCAAATCATGGCAGCAATGATTGGATATGCGTATCTGACAGGATACGGTTATGGAGGAATATGTATTTAATAATGATCAATAAACTAAAATGCAAATACCATGTATCGGATGAATGATAGTTGGAGTAATGTATATATAACCGAATCAGACTCGAGTACAAGTGGTGAGCAAATGATAAAAGCGAATAGTTGAACTATTTTGAATGCATTTCAAGATAACTGAAATACAGTTTGATTTATTTTTAGGATTGTACAATCTGTAGTAACAATCATGTGCCAAATGGAATTGGTATTTGATGGCAGACTCGGTTTATAAATGGAATACAAATTCAATTGCATATCTTCAAGTGAATGAAATCAATTCTACATTTTATATTTTCGAGTCTAGAAACGATGCCAAATTCATGAATAACTAATTCATGTTTGATAAAATTGTAAATTTTTGCCAATATTCAAAAATCAAGTCGCTTGACGTACTATTGAAGTGTGTTGCATCTCATTCATCGACTGCTGAGTCTAATTCTTGCTATTCATATTGGACATTACTTACTATTATTTTTACTCAGTATTTCTTTTAGATGACAACAACATTCCATCCCAGAGAAGCCAATTTACTGGTCATTGATCCAGGAAGTCTTTACACTCGTGCCGGACTCGCAGACTATCAGAACCCTCCTGCTCTGGTAAGTCATTTGATTGTGACATCAGTATTACTATTGTCATTGCAATTTAGTTACGATATCACTTGCATTTACTTATTTTTGTGTGGTTATATGATGGCCTGTTGGATTTAAAGACGGCGATATCTCGTATATCGGATAAGGAATTAGCTGCTGAACTAGAGGCTCAGGAGATTGCTCAAAGGGAAGCACTACTAGAAACTCAAACTGCATCAAAAGAATTGCTGCTTACTGAACAAACAGCTCAAGACACAGATGCGACTGATATGATGGTGGATTCACCATCCCATGCAGTTGTAGCCAATACTGCAACTACTACAGTAAGTCCAGCTGCTGTTGCAGATGAACTCAGGGTAAATACTCGGCATGATGCCAATGAGAGTGGAAAAGGATCTGCTTCTGATCATGCATCCAGTGCCTGGGTTCAACCCATACAAAACGGACAAGTTGCAGATTGGGATGCACTTCAGGTTTTATGGTAAGTGACATTTACTGGTGTACTGTAGAGTTCAATTCCCATTACTATTGACATCTGGCTGAAAGTGATGATATATTTGCCACAACGTTATTGAAATATTCATCAATCGAGTTTTTGAAAGCAATGTGCTGAACCTAGTCTTGTAATGGCGATCTTGATTGTAGGAGAAAGATTCTAGTAAATCATTGTGGAGTAGAGAGAGCTACAAATATCAATCCAGTGCTACTGACTGTTCCTGTATCTTGGTCTCGTAGCGATCAGGAGCGTGCAACTCGGATCTTGTTCGAGTACATTAATGTACCTGGAATGTTTTTGTTGGACCAACCTGTTGCTGCTTTATACGGAGCGGGTGTCACATCTGGTCTAGTTGTGGATATTGGTCACACTACCACAGGTATATTTTGGCATGCTCTGTCAGTAATTGTAGGATGTGTGCTTTCGCGAAATCTAACATTATTTTAAAATCTGGAATAGATATTTCTCCAGTATTTGAAAATGTTGCGGTATATTCTGCAAGTGTTACTATTGCTGTTGGCGGACAGGACATTGAAACATACTTGGTTCAGTTGATGAATGGCGACGAAAAGTTTGTTGCTTCATATGGCAAGTATATTGGAAGAGATCTTGCTCGTGCATTTATCCAGTCCCCAGCGTTTTTTGCACCTAGCCTGTCTGGTATTGAGCAGCCAAATGCAGAGTTTGATTTCAAGGGCCAAAAGGTTAGACATGAACTTATCCGTATATTCAGTTTGGTTAAACAAGTCTTGATTGACACGCATGACCACTTGCCTTTTAATCCATCAAAGTGCTGACTGTTATTTGCTTTAGATCGATATTGGGTCTTGGGGATTTCGGGCCATTGATGTGTTGTTCAAGCCAGAATTAATTGGAAAGGATGTACCTGGAATCCATGATGCCATGCATTTGGTTGTTAGTAATTCATGCGAGCCAGAAAAACGGTTATTTTTATGGGAGAATATTCTTTTGGTTGGCGGCTGCAGTCTCATTAGAGGTAAATCTACATATTTTCACATTATATGACGATATTGGATCTGTGATGAGTAAATAAACAATGACGATACTCATTCAACTGTACATAGGTATAAAGGATCGCATTGAAAGTGAACTTGCGGTGCTTTTAGCAGCATCAGAGACTTCGAGCGAGTATCAGGCAAAAGATGTAAAATGGATCAAACTTCCCGATTATTTTGTTGAATTCAAGGATCGTTCATGTGATGCGGCCTTTTTAGGAGGATCTATTACTGCCAAGGTATGATTTTGTTTAAACTATTACAGTTCAATGTAAAGAATTGTACACAGCTGGAGTAATGCTAATGTGAATCCATAGCTCGTGTTTACCAGTAGCGGTGCAATGTATTTGACACGAGCCGACTATGATGAATTTGGGCCAGCAGCATCGTTTCTCAAATCTGGATGAATATTTGGCCAAGTCAATACGATAGTTTTCAATATATAAATACAACACAATTCATTGAATGTTTTGACTAAAGTGGGCGGTTATAACAAGTGAAGCATCCATGCTCACGTGACTGAATGAATTTATGTGAAAGTTTGAATTCAAAGTCGAATTGCAGCTGCCGAGATTGTGAATATTTGTAACTGATATTCACTATGCTGCATGATGATGTTTCCATGGATAATAACGAGAACTTGTTTTGTGCTCCACATCCTCAGCCATCTTCAAAAGAGTTGCGTCTTGCTCAGATCTTGATTGATTTGGGTTATTCTTCAACTCCTATTGATACTATTTCTAATAATACTGCTACTGAGCTGGCCAAACAATTACAATGGACTTTTCAATTGGATTCAACACATTCGTTTGTTGATTGGCTATCGGATACATTGAACTCTCATTACCGTATTCACTTGAACTCAGATCCATCCATGACTACTATGACGGAGATTGACAGAGAATTACAGCATATTGGTAGCGATGCGCATTTACTTCCCACCACTAAACTGGAATATATTGGAGGCTTTGATGTTTTGTCGGAAGAAGAAGCATTATTGTATGTTGAAACCATCAACTTTTGAGGATTTGTTTATTGGAATTCCATGATGGGTTGACACTCTAATGTTGTATTCTGGCTGTTTTTATTTAGATGGGAATCGTTGCAGGCCAGTGGAATAGATTACGAATCCGTAAGTGTTCAAAGTTGATTTTATTGTTTTCGAGATTTGTACTTTTTGATATTGTATTGACCTTGTAAATAAACCATTTAATTGGTTTGTAGTGGGAAAAGGACGATCATTCAAGTGAATCTAGACGAGAATATACTCGGCCTGAAGCGGTCTATTCAAGCCCAGCTCAAATTGAGCACATCAAGTATGTGGCCTTGATTTATACATGGCTTAAATATCTGTCATGCTTGTAAGATGCCTAACTCCAATTCCTATTAAAATCAGATCACAGGTTAGTTTATTAGAAACCAACTCGGAGAGCTTACAGAAGCATTTAAACCTGATCAAGGCACAGCGCAAATATATAGTGCAAGTATTACGGCGTTATCAGTGTGCCTATGCTTACCATAACTGTTGCTGACATTAAAATTCGCATCTTTCATTGATATCAATTTACTTAGATCTGCTCATCAAGAAATAATACTAAAACGGGATAGACTTGAACGTGTTCAAGATTCTGTAAACTATCAGCTCAACCTTCAAAATGACCGTATTGTCAATGCATCTGCCAAGGTATTGCTGGGTGTCATCAGCCGATTACCTTTTTGTGACAAGTTGCTAAATACATGCAGCACTGTCTATCAAAACCTATTTTAGCTGGACCTGGCAGTTGATCAGTGCGTGAAAAGCATTTTAAGTGTTTTGGATGTACATAGTGATTTACCAACTTCAGGTAAGTATTGATCTAGTAAAAGTATTTTGGTCGAGCTTTACACTACCTATTCTACTAAAAATAGACTGATTAATGTAATTTTAAATTTAATTGACACTATTTAAGAAAATATGCTGGTTCACCATGCTGAAAAATTGAAAGATGTGTTTGATAAACAGCAAAAAGTTTTGGAAGCCCCACTGGAATGGGTAAGTTTGATGCATTACAGTTGCACGCATCAAAAAGTAAATTCACCTTGATTTTAAGCTGATATATCATTTACATTACACTTTATTCATATATTTAGGCAGATCGCTGTCAGAAAACCCATGTGCACCACGGAGAACATTTCCTACCTTCTTGGGCAATACAAGAGATTAAACGATTAAAATGCATGCAAGTATTTTTTAAATGCTGGGTGGATGAATTCATCTACAAATGTTTGATTGATTACTTGTAGCTTGGCATATAGTGTTAATGCAAACTAGTATTGTTTAGTGAGCCACTTTCACATCGACGCCATTTTGCAGCATTAATACGATTCACTTTTCTGACTAGCAAGCTCGAATACTTGTCTCGTTGCAGCTCTTTGGAGCATCCATTCACTACCTCTGATGTTTTGTCGACTGACTTATTATCCTCTCTTGACCAAGAGCAAAGTGAGCTGAAAAAACTCAGAATAAATGTACTGGAGCAGCTATGGACAGAAGCAGCAACACGTATTGAATCTAGATTTTACAATGTATTGTACCAAAACAAAATGGTACAGATAGACTCAATGGTTGATCAAATGCAACAGGTATAAAATATGTTTAAATGCATTGACGATGCTGATTTTGGGGACTAATAGTAGTAATTTCTTATTTTATATAGTTGATGCAGAGAATGGAGCGTCGGTTTGCTCAAAATCAACTTGTATCGATTTTGTTGAACTCGGAAGCTGTAAAAATTAAAACAAGACAAGAAGCCATAAATGCATTGCTGGGACGTCTGGAGCATATTGCGGCATCTACTAAATCAGTTTTAGTATGAACTTTTGCTATTAACAAACTCTATGGTTTGATTATTGTCTTACAAATGTTTTGCCATGTTTGTAGGAGTTTCTTGAAAATCCAGTGTTTGCCGAGCAACAACCCTCGCCGTATTACATTGCTGATCACGATCGTATGGCTGTGGCTTTTAACAAATTAATTCCTCTCACCACTTCATTTGATGCTTCGCTTTTACAAACAGATCTTGTGGATACAGCTACGCATCGCAACACAGTCATGACGTCTACCAATGCACTGCTAAAAAGATTAAAGGCTCTACATCAAAAACACGTTCAATTGATGTGCCGTTTTGGGAATGCTATCCCCTCTATATCGTCTTGTACAGATATACTGTGAGATTTTTAATGGGTTATCTTGTTAAAATGCTTATTACATAAAAGTTGATAAACTCATCCGTTTTCTGATACAATAGACTACAAGATTGCTTTACTCTCTGCAATATGGTTTATGCGGAACCACATGCATCGGTGGTGCTGAGTGCTCCTAGAGAAGTGTTTGATCAATGTGGACGTGTTCGTAAAGCAGTGTCAGAACTTCAGCCCTTACTCCAGCAGGCAGCCAAAGTGGGTTAATTGCTTTTGTAGTATTTTGCTACCTTGTTCTGGTTTAAAACTAGCGCTTACATCCTCATCTTTTTCACGTTCAACATTTAAATTATGGAATGGCTACGATGATAGGTGATCCAGGACACTACTGAAACACAATAAACGTATATATGCTTTATAGACAAATACAATTTAAACCCCAATCTAGTATTTAAAAATGAAGCTCCCAATAAAGGAGCATTGTCAGTTTAATTTAAAACCCCCTTGAGGTTTGAAATTCTTGTTGCATTCCAAGCATTTTTTGTTGCTGTTGTGATGGTTGCTGACTCAAAGATATAGATGAAGGTCCTCCATTAAGAGCACCTGTAGCAAATGGGTTATGCATAGTGGTAGAAGTGGTAGCCGAAGACATTATGCTATGTCCGGTTAGATGAGGTGTCATGAATGCTGCCGTTTGTCCAGGCACTTGTAATCCCGGTGTTCCCTGTCGAGCAAACGGATTCATGGCATTTATGCCTTGACTGTCAGTACCAGTTCCTGCCATAGCTCCAAATGGCGCGTTTCCCGAAATCCCTGTAGACATGCCATGTAATCCAGAACCGATCTGAGGAACACCCAAAATAGAATTATGGTTGCTAGCGTGTACTTGAAATGCTCCTGTGCTAGCATTGGCGAAAGAATTACCACCTGTACCAGAAACAACCCCAACAGAGTAATTCATTGAGTGAGGAATCGTGTTTGAAACGGGAATGGACTGGGGGGGCAGAAGCAAGGCAGTGGAAGTAGCCGCAAACCGAATCGCTTGATCTCGGGATTCAACGTCACCTCCTAGCCGTTTTAAACGATCCAATAAGGGACTCTGGAGTGTTACTCTTTTATTTTACTCGAATGAGTGGGGAGTCTGCCCCTATCCTTTCTCACACATACCTCCATTCTTACTCAGCAAATATATATTACAAACTCACCTGCACGCATCGCCATCGGACTGTTGGGTGTATTTACTCCTTGCATGCCTCCAAATTGCGGTAATCCCAGTCCGGCAAACGGATTATAAGCGGTTGATGCCCCACTATTTCCTGTCGTGTTATGAGTTGCAAACCCACCTGTAGATTGTGCTGCAATAGGTTGCTGATACATACTACCTCGGCCAAAACCAGCAACGCCAAACGGATTGGTGGGATTAATTGGAAGTTCTGGCTGTGACATGTTGCGTCCAAACGGATTATTGGTTGCATAAGGTGACACGCCTATATTGGTATTCGTATCCATAAGCGGCAATTTGGGAGCCATGTTTCCAAGCTGGCTAAACGGATCTAGCTTTGGTGTGGCGGATGATACCATGCTAGATGCTTGCATTTGTCCCATATCGCCAAAAGCCGTGAATGTATTTACGGGAGCTGGTGAAGCAGGAGCAGCAGGCAAAAATGGATTATATGCTGATACAGAAAGTGGATGATTTGGTTGAGGCGTATAGCTTGAAGCAGAGCCTTGCATTCCTGGATTCATATAAAATGCATTACCAGAAGCTTGCGTATTAGCAACACTAGGTTGTTGCATCCCCAGAGCCTGTTGCTGTTGTCCTAATACAGTCGATCTTAAAAGCATATCTGATTCCTGCAACTGTTGTTGTAATAACTGCTGATTATGCTGTACAGTCAAGAAAGGATTATCACTAGACATGACTGCACCAGATTGATTACCAAAACGATCAGCATTAGCGCGCTGAGAAAATCCATCATTGGGATCCCAAAATGCATCAAAATTGGCTGCAGGATATTGGGCTTGAGATTGAGCTGTACTAAATGCACTCATTTCTTGATCAACACTAGAGAAGAAATCAATGAGCTGTACATCTTTTTTCTCTGGTTTGGTTTGTGTAGAGTCTTTAGAAGCTGACGCTGTATTGGTAGATGATTGGGGTGCTAGTTTGATAAATGCGTGAATTGAAATGAGTATCGCAATAAAAACAGCGAGTGTCCAAGATTGCACGTATAATACCTGTTCTATCAGACTTTTCTTTCTCCAGTCTTCGTTGTTTATATTCAGCCCGTTTCTCTTCAAAATCCGGAGCACGAAGATACTCTTCCAAAGATGCAGCCAACATCAATGGAGGCTATATAAAAATTCAGCAGTTCAAATCCCAATTAAAAATAAAGCCGAGTCGTCATCAAAAAGCAATGTTTGAATAGTATTTTCTTGGGATAATGGGGTTTAAGCTTACGTGGTGAAATATAGGCACATCGACACCGGTTTCTCGACGCACTTTGCGACCTGTTTCAAAAAACTCGAGTGTCTTTTTTGTCTGCACTGAAAACTTTTTGTAAATCTCGAGTGCCTTTGCTGCATTTTGTCGCTCCATTTCAAAGTAGGATCCTAGATAGACATAACACCATTTATAAAGCTTGAGTTAAAAGTAGTGTAATTTAAACAATAGAATGTCGCAATCAACAAGATCAAAATTTTGAATAATGGCCAGTAGTAGATATAGTAAAACTCACCAAGAATCCGTAGAACCGCTTCGTTCAATAAATGAAATAAGCTCATCATATCCCATGTCAGCAATCTAAATGCCTGAAGAGTGACAACCTGATCCAGATCCTCCACATACCACTGTCGTTGAACGATTCCAAAGCATGATTAGTTCAAGATTACAGGCTAAATTCAATATAGAAAAATACTTGCACATACAGAGCATTTGAGTAAAGCATCAATGTGTCGCTGAAGCAGAGAAATATCTTCCAAAAGTCCATCCTTGATTTGCAGTGTACGGAATTTCGCAATGGCAGTATCTTTTTCAGAAATCCAGTCTATTTTGACTGCTTTAAAAACGGACACTCGTTCTTGTAGATAGTTGGAGTATGTATCTATGTTTTTTGACTGAATTGTTCCTATCAAAAATACAGGCAGATTTAGCCATCATGTCATAGTATTTAAACAATCAAGTACCACACTACCCATTGGATGACCACTTTTATCACGGAATCCTGCAGTACTCAGTTTATCAGTGTTGGAAGACAAATAGCCCATAACCCTATTTGAATCACCCTCTTTAATCAACACATGGATGAGAGTCAATGTCTTGAATACAACCTAAGTATTGACAGTGATTCTTGGTTAGTCCAACTATGTTGTAGTCAAGCCAGAGTAAATAATTTAAATCAATAATAGAGGCTGTATTACTATTGAACTAACAGCACTGCAGTCAAACATACAATCCAGTTATTTTCTCTTAGTCGTGGAGAAATGGCACGGAACAGCTCAGACATGGATACACCGTGTTGGTAAGTGATGTCGACAAGCACTAATAACAAGACTCAATTAGTACTCAATATATTAAAGTAGTGTCAGCCAAATATGATGTATTGGCAACCGCTCTGTAATCAACAACTGTCAATAACTAACATCTGACATGTTTAGGTTTCAAAGCACGAATGATATTAGTAGTCAGCCTAAGCACAGCATAGTTGTAGTCCATCCCAAACTTTTGGCTGATAAGTCAATCAAGTCCTAAATGCAGTGATGCTCTGTTTCGATTGGAATCTGACGAGAATAGCGAACCGACGCCGCGTTCAAAGTGAAGTTGTGGAGAGTTTTGTGGAGTTGCGATGACTTTCAGTTGAGGGTGGTCAGTACTCACGTGGTAAATAGCATGCTTGCAGTGTCTGAAGGGATCGATTCAGTTGCACAAATTGTTCTGCAGACGATTTGAGCCATGAAGATACTGCAAAGCATCGATTTGTTCAGTTGTGGCATTTTCATCGCAGGCATTTGTGGTCGTATTCACGTAAAATCAATCACTTGCAGCGACTTCAAAGTAATGGTTTGAATACTTTGTGCCTTTCTATTACACATTGATCTTGTAGGCACAACGTTCGTCGTATGATATACACAATCAAACCATCAGTTTGAACTGGAGTAATCTCATCATTTGACATGGCCATACATTGTACAATGACCAAATTGATGCATTGCAATCCAAATATTGGTTTGATTGTTGCCAAATCTATACAAACTTTGTATTTTAATCAGATACATTCGCGTTCTAGTTCAACATATTTTAGGGATGCAACTTTACATGCCAATCACTACAAACAGTATCAATCAACTAAACAGTGTATATGGCACAATGCCAACCAATAAACTGATGCCAATCATTTCATGAGACTGGCTGTTTGTTATACACACTCTTATTTAGTGTTGCATTTTATGTGAATACGACTGTACTGTAGATTCAGTCGTATCAATTGAATTGGGGTTAGTATTTTCAATGACTTGCATCGATTCGTTGCAATCTAATATGTTCAGTGGATTATAGATTTGACGGTATCGCAGTTTTACTAAAGCTTACACTCGTGCTCGAGCAAATATCAAATTGTTTTTACTCGTAACCATGTACGCATATATATGCTTGATCGTTTTATTGATGGACATTTCTTGAATGACAAACTGCATATGATTTGATACACATCAGTCATTAGATATTCTATTATCGGCCAAACCCTTTAGCACAATAATCTCTGCATTTAACATCTGGTTCTGCTTTCAAGTTTTTTAACCTGAAAACAAACTCTTCTAATTGCTTTTTAGCCATTTGATTTGCTTTTGATGTTTCTGTTGGTGACGTGACTGATCCATACGTTGCAGCCTCCATTGCAATTGATTTAATGTCATGCAATAATCAATTGGCTTTTGAATTCGAGTCAATCCGAGTTGAGTGAAACAGTTTGTAATTCCAGATTATCATGGTTTGTATTCAATCTATGTGATGATATATACATGGAGCTTACACACAGTTTGACCACACGAGACAGCGACTGTGGTACGGTATCCAATGCCAGCAATATCCCGTTATTGTGAGACATTATATATTGCTGCCATTCAACAATAACATGTGTGTATATATGCGATTTGAATAAATGATCGTGTTACAACCCCTGACTATCCAAGTACATATTTGAATTGGCATCTGGAACTTGGTTGCAGGACTATCAGAGTCTATGCATATTTGCATGTATAGTTGCCAGTTTATGCTCCAAATTCAGTGACAGATAATCCACCAACGCTGTGTAGGTAGATTGCAATATTTGGGGTGTTTTCAATGCATTTTGTCCAGTAGTGTCTGGGATACGCACTGTCGAGTTATTGTGATGCCACATCATGGTTGTAAGTTGATACACGTTGGTATTCATCACTATCATTCACTCATTCATCACTGACATGCTCTTGATCATACCGATCTGTGTTGAATGCGTTGCATAGTATTGAATTGTTGTGCTGAATGCAAGTGCTGGTTTGAACGTGCTACATCTGAGCGCAGTTTAGTCAAAATCTCATGTTGAATACTAAACATGGCATCCGAGTGATACAATCAAACGTGTTTCACCATCTCTCCAATTTTGGATTTGTGAAACCTCGATATTATACATTCCATCATTCATCAGATTGTCTACCTTGTCACGTCAACGCAGCTCCGATCGTACTTGAGTCTACATATTGTCCAAACTCGACACTCCATGTTAGTGTATGTTGAAACATCCAGATCTTTGAACTGGTCATGGGTGGAAAACGTTGACTCGGATCCCCATACGGAACATTGATCTCGTTTGACACACTATGCATGTCCTAGCTGGATACGGTATAACATTAGCGCAACGAATAATGTATGGGTTGAGTTGAGTTGATAAATCATCGCCAGATTCAAACACCTCCATACCATCAATACCAAATGCATCCATCGACGCGCTGAATGAGATCTGGTTCAAGTCACTGATGTCACTGGTGTCACTGATGTCGCGATAATGTAGTGCCCTCGACAATTCAAACCAAGGCATTTGCTGTTTGACAGTATGTATGTAATGACTTGTTTGCTGCCAACTTTGAATACGAGTATGTCAGAGTGAACTGGGATTGCATTTGATGTTCCATGTGTACGACTAGGTACTGCACAATATGTTTACAATGATGTGGTGCTAGATAATCGTGTCAATGGTGTCAATGACTCAATAGTTGATGATGTGATGGGTGTAATACATGGCCACTGATCATGTCTATACACAGACACTCGTTTTACAGGAAATGGTATGGTAGGAGCACATTCAACTGTGACATGGCTCTGCATAAGTACCATTCATTTTAGGATATGTTTGAAATGGCGTTGATTAATGTTTAAAATGGGTTGATGCATCTAAACTAGCTTTGAAATCAATTTATGGAACTTCACGCTAATGCATTATGAATAGCCTGCGACCATGATGAATCTAAAATCATTAGTATCGACTTGTTTGGGTAAATGATGGGCAGGTTTGTATGAATTGGCCAATACTGAATTCTGAGACTGTCAAGTTACATTTTAATGATACAACAGCCTACCCAACAAGCCAATACTGGGTTGAATCCAATTTAATCCAATCCGATTTAATTTAATCCAATACAATCCAATTTAATCCAATGATCTGATTTTGAAATTGCGCGGGTTGCACGAGTTGCCAAATTCAGCAAGTTGTGGCTAAAGAAATGTAAATGGCAATATTATGGTCTTGCATCATCTTGGCAATGGTGACTGTCCAACAAAGCTGTCTTGTTCATATGGGGTTGTATTTTACTTGGCTATCATCAAACTACTTTGAACTGTTGTGTATTTGGAATGAAGCATGGTCGACTATATACTTTGAATTATGACGTTTCATGCATTCAATAATATCATTCTCGTCAATCAGATCCAAAACAATGTCAATATCCGTATTAATCATGGATTGATTGTTACCATTAAACAATAATGTATTATCTGAAATATTAAATTGAATTGTATTTTCAGTATCTACATTTTGCAGCATATACCCAAATTGAATATCAAGCCAATATCCAATGTTTTGATTGGTGATTTTTCCGGTATATTTTGCATCAACTCTTCCACATTGGTGAACATGTGTCTTGCACTGTATTGTTTTGTATTTTGGGTGGAAAGGATGTTTGTTGATATGTCTATTAAACTGTCGCTTTAACTTGCTTGCTTGGTTCCAATGCTCTATTTGTAGTTGAATCAGTTGCTTGTACGCCTTTGTTGCTTCAACTCGACTCCTGAATCCTTGGATACGTTTTGTAAACCGCAACTTGACTTTGACGAGTTTAACATCAATATTCACCGTTGATCCAACCATTTTCATGATATTGTTATTGGGGTTTTCCTAATGGCAACAATAAATCAACGACAAAACTCAATCCGAGCATCTCGTAATGGACTCTGTATGAGCCAATTCAACCACTATTTTTGTCCAAATCAGAATTACTTTGTAACAGGTTTCCAACATTTTCAACGAGTTTAAATAATAATAGAAAATAAATCCAATCCAATTGTTTGTTGATACAATTCCAAAATGTACTTTCTTGGGTTTATTCAAAACCACTTCAATGACATTACACATCACAACCACATCCTTAAGATCCAAGTATCTACAAACTTTGGTCGTGAACTCGATCTTCATCAAACCTAAAAACGGTCAAAAGTATCATGTTGTTGAACGAAATCTAACCAACCATCTTGTGAAAGTAGCAACCCACTATGTGTGCAATGATATTGAACCTATTACTCATGAAATCATATCTCGATATATGCTCAAGTCGGACAACCCAATCAAAGTGGATCCCAACATGTTGGAATATCCAGACGGATACTCTTAAGCGGTAACCTATGGCAAAGCTAATTCTATAAAAAAGCACCAACTTAAAATCCCAAACAATGGATGGTATGGATGCTGCATAAACTAACAAGCATTGTATAACAAATAAGCTATACGCAAGGTGAAACTTATTTAAGGCAATGACTATCGTTCCCTTTATACAAGAACTGGGAAGCTTAGGACCCTCAACGGCGAAGCTTAGAGTGAAGATCTTATATCTCCACTCTCTCCCTTAACTACTTCTTATTTTACTATAAAAGCTAGAATGCTTACTTTTATCAATAAATAACTCTTCAAACTATTTCATCTTTCTAACTACTTTATTACATCTTTTCACTACTCTTGAAAAGACTAAGTTTGCTGATCTTGATTTAAAGTGCAACTTCCTCTTACACTTCTGATTTGTTCTCTTCTGATAACTACTAACAGTTACAGATTATATTCTACTTTATACTTTATACTATTCCATCATTAAAACAAATCAACGAAGCTCTAAATATTCTGACAGGTTATGAGCCCAGAAGAGAGCACAAGAGTCAAGGTCGCGGACGGCTTATTCATACCACTCCTGACTAATACAAATTTCCAAGATTGGAACAATGGCATTCATGCTGCAATGAGCAGCTTTAATCTATGGGAGCTTCATATTAAAATCGCCCCACCAGAAGAAAAGACCAATACATTCATCGTGAATGATTACAAGGCATATAGCATACTTGCCACCACTACTGGCAAAGAAAACGATGACCTAACCCATAACAGTGAAGGAGCTCCACTAAGTGCGCACGATGCCTACAAAGCTATCCATGCCCACTATTCTACTGGAAGCACATCCTCACGCATACAACTATTTGCAGATTTAAACGCCATGGTTTACGACCCGGATCAAGGCGTAGAAGTGCTTTATAACTCTATGATGAAATTCGCAAGAAACTGGCAAATCAAAAAAGATGCTATCCTGACGTCGAATTCATAGAGATGATGATAAGTCGACTTATCGTGGTATCCCATCACTGGGGAAATCTACGGACTCGCTACGACAGACTGTCAGAAGAGGAGTTCTCTACCACAACTACAAGGAGAGATCTTTTGGCCGAAGAACGGTCACTAATTTCTGCAGGAGTACTACCTCCAATAACTACTGGTGAACACGCACACCAGGCAAACACGAGATCAAATACAAAGCTCATGTCAAAGAATTCCAATCGGAACAATGCAAATCAAATGCAAAGTAGTAACGGACGACACACAGCTCCGCAAAATCAAGATTCTAAAAGATCACCTTTCTGGCCAAACGGAAAGAGAAAAGTCCTATGTAACAACTGTGGAAGACTAGGCTCCCACACAGAAAAAGACTGTAGACTGCCTACCCAAAACAGCAACTACTACAGCCAAAATAATGATACATATGGGTTAAATGCTTGCGACATCTCGAAAACGCAAGATCATACAAGTACGCTCGAAACACCTCAAGACGAGTTTATGTTTCAAGCAACAAATGGTACAAATGGCATGCAGGACAAGCTCATACTAGATTCAGGAGCAACAGCTCACATGATCTGTCACAAAGATTGGTTGACCGATTTAGTCCCAATCACACGTGAGATTCACTGTTCTGGTGCAGAAAAGCATGTGGCAACTGCAAAAGGAACCTTGACGATCGAGTCCGAATACAACGGAAGAAAGTCAACGATTCATCTGGCAGATGTCTTATATGTGCCGACATTCAAAGTAAACTTGCTCTCGGAGACTAGCTTCCTGGACAAAGGCTGTGATATCGATATCACAAGATACTCTCGGACCATATACGCTGCTAACAAGAAGCCTATATTACTGTGCAACCGAGTTAAAAATCTAAGCATCGCCGACTGTACCATTCACGCACCCATTCATCAAAGCTACAGATCACAAATTGTCGATGATAGCGATAACGATGATGCATATTTTTCATCGATCGCTTCCCCAGCTGTATCTCTAGAAACATGGCACAAAAGATTTGGCCATTTAAACACTGATGCTAACAATGCATTCTTAAACGGGGTTATCACTGAAGATCTTTACATCGAATTACCTGAAGGATACAACAACAATATCAACAACAAAGATTCGGGCAGAACTGTCGGAAAACTACAAAAAGCCCTATACGGACTAAAACAGTCTCCTCACAAATGGAACGAAATTCTCGTCCAAGAATGTACCAACTTAGGATTCATTCAATGCATCTCGGATCCATGCATTATGATCAAACGTGATCAACATCTATTCGTCATGATCGCCATATACGTTGACGACATATTATTCGTCGGAAACAATCGACCATATCTTGACGAAGCTAAAAAGGACTTATTCAAGGTATTCTCTATGAAAGACCTAGGACCAATCCATACATGCCTCAACATACGCGTTATAAGAGACAGGCAGAACAAAAGGATCAGCGTATCTCAAGAACATTATCTAAAGGAGGTACTGACAAGATTCAACATGACAGATTGCAAACCTGCATGTACTCCATTTGATCCTGGAATAGTTCTGACACCTGCTCTAGAAACAGAAAATACTACTGACGCGCCATACAGAGAAGCCGTTGGGTCATTAATGTACGCCATGGTTGCTACAAGACCTGATCTAGGTGCTGCTATCGGACTAGTTTCCAGATATTTGCACAAGTCAAACGACTCTCATTGGACCGCCGTAAAACGTATATTAAGATACGTAAAACATTCAATCAGCTACTCTCTTGTACTTGGTGGGGATTCCCCTACTCTAACAGGATATTGCGACGCTGATTGGGCAGGAGATGTAGACTCCAGAAAATCTACTTCAGGCTACGCATTCTTTATTGGAAATGGATGTATCTCGTGGAGATCAACAAAACAGACCTCAGTGGCTGTATCTACCATGGAAGCCGAATATATTGCAGCAGCTACGGCAACTAGAGAACTATTATTTCTCAGAACTCTGCTAAAAGAACTAGGATTCGAACAGCTAAATCCTACTATACTTTACTCTGATTCGCAATCTGCAATTGCAAATACTAAAAATTTGGCTCCAAATCATGCTGCTACAAAGCATATGGACGTGAAACTAAAGTTTCTTCGCGATCAAGTAACAAACAAAACAGTATCGGTCGAATACGTAAAAACAAACGATCAAGTCGCCGACATACTTACCAAAGGATTACCACGGTTCGCCTTTGACAAGCTTTCAGACCTACTCGGACTTTACCCTGTTCAAGGCGTGGTGGGGTGTTGGAATATCCAGACGGATATCCTTAAGCGGTAACCTATGGCAAAGCTAATTCTATAAAAAAGCACCAACTTAAAATCCCAAACAATGGATGGTATGGATGCTGCATAAACTAACAAGCATTGTATAACAAATAAGCTATACGCAAGGTGAAACTTATTTAAGGCAATGACTATCGTTCCCTTTATACAAGAACTGGGAAGCTTAGGACCCTCAACGGCGAAGCTTAGAGTGAAGATCTTATATCTCCACTCTCTCCCTTAACTACTTCTTATTTTACTATAAAAGCTAGAATGCTTACTTTTATCAATAAATAACTCTTCAAACTATTTCATCTTTCTAACTACTTTATTACATCTTTTCACTACTCTTGAAAAGACTAAGTTTGCTGATCTTGATTTAAAGTGCAACTTCCTCTTACACTTCTGATTTGTTCTCTTCTGATAACTACTAACAGTTACAGATTATATTCTACTTTATACTTTATACTATTCCATCATTAAAACAAATCAACGAAGCTCTAAATATTCTGACACAACAAACTCTTGAAATCAAACATTCAATTCGTTGATGAAAAGTATCATTCAAAATCAATACAAGCCACTTTATCATTGAATCAATGAGTTGCTGAACGAGAGTTACTACGATACATTGTATTGTGTGTATATTTTACATTCTGGCTTAGTACTTTGATCAAAAGTCATCATCACACTGTAACGGACGCTCAGATCAATGTAGACCGAATGACTCATCATGTATTTAGCGATTTAGATGTTCTTGGTAAAGTGATGGGAAAACAGCACACATTACAGCATAAATTGTATCAAATGGTAATGAGTGCCGATGTAGACGCCAAATATGTTAAATATATCATACTATGAATCCGTAATCTTGATGGAACCCAGCACCATTTCTTGGGTCAAGCAAATGCTGGAAAAATACATCCAGTTCATCGTTTGCCATGTCGACACTTGACTTGTTGTATCTGATATTCCAAATCTACCGCATACAGTGGTATTGTTGGTGAATCATCAATTACATTCAAAGTATGTTTGATGGTTATTGTGGTATTATTTTCAAACGATTTGCTGATTTGAGGTAGCCAGTAAGTTATCATGATTGTATTGTTTGGATTTTGGTAAATATTGATTATTTTCATAACCACCGACTATTTACTATTTTGAATACTGGTATCTGGCCATGGGATATGATGACAAATGACTTTAATGTGTCCAATTTCAATTTCAATTCTGATTGTGATTGGGATTCCTGTTTTCATGCAATTGGCCAACGATTTTGAACATTCATTTCCGTCGACCCAAAATACATTACATCCAGTTTTGAAACAAGTCCTCAAACAAGGGTTTGATGCAAGTTCTGTACAATAGTCAAATCCTGTTGTTCTGGATTTGCAATTCTTGTCATGATTGTGTTTTGTCTACAGAAATACTGATGCTTTACAATTATCATGCTCACAATTAATCATTTGTGATTTGATGGTTCTTTCCAGCATCATGTTGTGTAAAACTCGGACAGTCCTACAAATCGGACAGTTCCATTGGGTTCAAGATATACAGGATATACAAAGTGATTGGCATCCTGACATTGAATCAAAAGTGTTGTAACAACTTCATGGCAAATGGAGCAAGTGAGTGTTTTGATGGAGTTGGTAGCTTACATGGATTTCATGGATTTCATTGATTGTGATTTATAATAATCGTACAGAAAATATAATATTGTATTTTGACTATTATTGATTGACATAATGTTTGATGTTGGACGATACAATCGATACAATCAATACACAGATTGAAAGAAAGTTGTTCATTCAGAGTAGATTAACAAGTGATTTCCACAACGATGGACATGATTGACATGATACCGAGTTGTCTCACCACAGTGTAAAAAGACTGCACTATCAGTTCCACGATCATTGGTAGCAACATCATCATCACTGGAATCTGAATGTGTCGTCAATTGATGAGACATTGTTGGTTGACAAACTGTCTCACTGCAATGGAAAGAGACATTTGAGTTGCTTTCATTATTGCTTGAATTCAAAAGTGTCAACATCAACTGTTGGTATTCACACTCACTACAATGACAACTATTGCTGTAACAGAAACCAGTCTCTTGTAATGAATACACAATTTTATCGAGTATTTTCAATGATCAAAGTAGCACTCGATTCCATCCATTTTTCGATGCTCTTACTCTGGTAATCGACAGGAGTACAGCCATCGTCATCATCATATGGACAATATTCATCATCAGATTCTACACCACCAGCAATACACCAAATGAGACATGCTGTCTTGTGTAACTCTAGTGCGTTCCTGTTTGATAGTCGAGTGAGATTGTTGTGAATGAAATACAATATCATTTCACTGTTGGATTCGACTGTTTGTCGATTGTCAGTTTATCTCTTTTGCCTTGTTCTGCGGATAACTTTCAAATCTTCAATTGTCTCAATCCACTTCTTGTGCTTGTCACTTGTTGAGTCATTCGTCTCATTGATCACTTTGATCACCAGTTTGTCATCCACTACATCCACATATTGCTTTAGTTTACCAAATTGGTCATGGCACTTGATACACAACAACAGTCCGTTCTGTATTTGATGTTTCTGTGTCAAACCAGCTCGTTGCAGGATGGATGATTCGTTGTATGCCATTCCAATGTTCTTTTGGGATATGATGTGTGTTCCTTGCAAGGACAGCTCATCCCAGCAAAACAAGCAGACACTGTCTCTCTTCTCAACTGCCTTGTTCAAGTCCTTGTGCTGTAGCTCACTCACTTTTGCAACATAGTCCAGATCATCAGCAGAGTTGGTTCTTGATGTTGGGTTTGATGAAACTGGAGTGTGACAGCTGGATGAATCGTTGTAGTCTTTGTGGAATGGCAGTATGTAATACCCAAACATGTCATCAATGAATGTACAATGATGTTTTGGGTCTGCCAACTGGATCTTGGTTGAGAACTCTTGCTGCTCTGCAAATTGGTTGGCAGTCAGCAGGTTGTGCAGTCGAGTGATGTGTGAGGTTTCTCCCTCTTGGATGATTCCCAAAAACAAACCTCGTTTGTTGTCATCCTGCCATTCAGACTTGACTCTGTGTTGGTATGGCTTGAGTGCTGATTTGGTAGTATTCATTCAACAGTTGTGTTGTTGCTGTCTTTGTTGTTTTAATATTCATTTGATGTTTTTTGACAAAAGAATGAAACTCGAACCAACCAAAATAATTGCAGTCAACAATCAAATTGGACAATATTCACCAATAATCTTTTAAACTCGTACAGTTTGTACAGTGTTGTCATAAAAGTCATGGTTTGGCACATTTTCATCAAGCTATCAGTGAGTATCAGTGAATATCAATCAACAAAATTGGTCTCGTTGGTTGATATACTATTATAGTGTAATCGATTGAGTTGAATTGACACTCGATTGAACAATACAAATAAACACATGACAAATTTTAAACAATATTCAAAGTGTGTGAATTTGAATACATGACAAATTAATACAATTTGACAGTTGTAATTTCACAAAAATGCTTAATTTAACAGTTGTAATTTCACACAAAAATGCTTAATTTAAACTATTCAAAGTGTGAATTTGAATACATGACAAATTAATACAATTTGACAGTTGTAATTTCACAAAAATGCTTAATTTAACAGTTGTAATTTCACACAAAAATGCTTAATTTAAACTATTCAAAGTGTGAATTTGAATACATGACAAATTAATACAATTTGACAGTTGTAATTTCACAAAAATGCTTAATTTAACAGTTTTAATTTCACACAAAAATGCTTAATTTAAACTATTCAAAGTGTGTGAACTTGTTTCACATTATTCACATGACATTAAATTTTGGATTTAAAGTCCAATTTTTCCTTTCTTTTCTTCATTACATTTCATTCCACTCTATTCTATTACATTTCCTTTTGCTCTTTCTTCTACTCTATTCCTTTCTATTTAAACAAACTCTAATGGAAAACATACCATTCTACATTCAATACCTTCACAACCAACCTGTAAAGGTTGAAACTCATTATATCGGCGAACTAGAAAGAAGAAGGCCACTGACTGACGTTGGTGGCCTGGTTGCAGCTTACAAGACTGCCACCACTCCCCTCCTTGACGGGATTTCCTTAGCACACCTCACCATCCACTCTGCTGTTGATGGTCCAGCCATTGCTGGGAATGTGCTCCTGGCCTCTATTCAAAATCATATTGGTTCCTACGAACATCCACTCATCATTAAATCCAAGAGTGATGCTAGCTCAAGCTTATCGGGTGTTGGTCCATCCCGCTCTTACAGGAGATTTGGTCAGACCGAAACTGCTGGTGCTGCCGAAAAAAATGTTTCTTTTGAGAGCAGAGTTCTCGAGTCACTCGACTCATTGCAGGCCGCTACTACAAAAAACAGCAGATCGCTGGAGCCTCTTGTCCAGGACTTTGTTAAAAAGTTCTACTACACAAATGACACGAGAACCAAAGTCTCAAGAAGCTCCGTATTCAAAAATAGCCTGCTAAAGTACTATTACGGCATTGAAGAAAAAGTTTCGCATGTCAAATGCATGATTTCAAATGCCCCCCTGCCTTCAACCGTAGTTATTGCAGGGCATCTATTCAAATCGTGCTGGGCTGCATCTTGTCAAGACCATCTTGATTTTGAGGACATCGATAATCCACGCAACGGTCTACTGATGTTCAAACCGTTCGAATTTGCATTCGACAATTCACACATCTGCTTCCTATACGACTCAAAAACGGACCAGTTTAAACTCAAGATTCTGAACCCTTTGCTCAAACCAATGACCATCAAGGAGTACATAAAAAGCGAAAAGGAGATCAATGAAAATAGCTTGTTGAAATCCAGAGATGCATGGATATCTGAGCTTAACCAACAACAGGCCATTGATATGGATGCTGCCATTACTGCTGTTGATAATCTCATGGTAATTCTTGATATGGGATTCGCTGATTTTGAAGGGTGTCCAGTGCTCTCTGGGGCGAATGGTAACAAGTGCTATGGTCGATGTCTGTCTTTTCAGGCGTCAATGTCGCAGATTTTTGCTCTGAACAAGGGCTGGATTAAAAAAGAAGAGGTTAAATCACCAAGCATGTTCACTGAATTGGAAGAAAATAACAAAGAGCGGATATTGGAATGGATGAGTAGTTTGTCGCAGGACAAATTATTGCCAACGTCGGCGATTGATGATTGAACCTGATTCATGGCTAATTCGTCGAGTGTTTATAATGTGTTAATAAAACCAGTCATATATCATTTGGTGTTGTTAACCTGTGGTTTGGTGATGGTTTGATTGCAAGTGATTCTTGGACACAACATATTGCAAACCAAGCAACTTGACTACTTGAACGATTCAAACGACTCGATACTAACCGGAATTCAATACAATTGTTGAATAGCCCGTGTAATATCAGATCTAGTCAAGTCAACAGACACGACACTCAATACAACTATATACAGCAAAAATGCGTTGGATTCATTTGTGATTGCATACTCATCAATCTTGAATGACAGTGTTTGTGCAGTTTTGGATATAGGTTGTATGGATATTGCAACAAACATGTGGTATTATAGTATGACTGACATATACTACTATTGGATCAAACAACATAACAGTCAAATATAATGTCAAATATATATGTGCATAGAATGATCACCAAACCTGATCGGTCGTGTATCAATCATAAACAACTACCAATTAGCAACAAGTGTCATTCGTATACATTGACAGAATCACTACAGACAACACCAACAATTACAAGATCATGTGCAATATATCAAGAATTGTGACATGGTTTCAATAAACCAACAACAACTGAACAAATGACATTGCAATGATTATTCACAAAACAAGGCAATCAAACGACAATGTTAGCGACGATTATGTTGGACAATATTCAAATATTGACAGTCAAACATTGGTTAACCAACAGTTGTACGATTATACAACTGATCCGTGTATTGACAAGTGATCAACATTGATCCAGTCATGGTTAAAACGGTGTATCACAGGACTTGAAAGTTGACAGTATTGTTGTGGTGTAATATTAGCAACTACGCACAACTTGACATGAATGACAGTGTTGATATTGAGACTGTCAATGTATTACAATGTATTGGTCAACAGTGATTGCAATCAATGACAATATTGCAGTCCGTTCAATCCAATTGTTGATTGGAACAATCATTATCCACTTGTCAGATTCAGCATGTAAATGAATGTTTTGTAACACATTTACTAATCCAACAATCAAACTCAATCTGAATATTGAATATTATAATGTAATCAATTGAGTTGAATTGACACTCGATTGAACAATACAAATAAACACATGACAAATGTTTAAACAATATTCAAAGTGTGTGAATTTGTCTCACATTGTTCACGTGATATCGAGTTTTGGATGTGAGACAAATTCACGTTTTGATCTTTTTTTGTCATTTCATTGTTCCACTTCATTCTATTCTATTCACTTTATTATATTCTATATTCTATTTCTATTCTTTTACAAACTCTAATGGAAAACATACCATTCTACATTCAATACCTTGACAATCAGCCAGTTGGTTTGAGAACTCATATTCTCAACACCAATACTTTTGTCTGGGTTCAAACCCTGTTTACTGTTGCTAACTTGGTTGCTGCTTTCCAAGCACTTCCCAACTCTCCTCTTGCTTCTGCTTTTGTTGGTGATATCACTCCATTATGTGATGGATGGAGTGGAGACTAGCTATAATTCCTGGGACCCTATTGCGAGCACCAACCAGATCACCAACATTATCAAGGGGAAAAGGCCGCAAAGCAGTCCTTTCATTATTGATGAGTTCTCAAACCAACTGGCTGATTGTCAAGGTATTGAATGTAGAATGGTATGTTTTCCATTAGAGTTTGTAAAAGAATAGAAATAGAATATAGAATATAATAAAGTGAATAGAATAGAATGAAGTGGAACAATGAAATGACAAAAAAAGATCAAAACGTGAATTTGTCTCACATCCAAAACTCGATATCACGTGAACAATGTGAGACAAATTCACACACTTTGAATATTGTTTAAACATTTGTCATGTGTTTATTTGTATTGTTCAATCGAGTGTCAATTCAACTCAATTGATTACATTATAATATTCAATATTCAGATTGAGTTTGATTGTTGGATTAGTAAATGTGTTACAAAACATTCATTTACATGCTGAATCTGACAAGTGGATAATGATTGTTCCAATCAACAATTGGATTGAACGGACTGCAATATTGTCATTGATTGCAATCACTGTTGACCAATACATTGTAATACATTGACAGTCTCAATATCAACACTGTCATTCATGTCAAGTTGTGCGTAGTTGCTAATATTACACCACAACAATACTGTCAACTTTCAAGTCCTGTGATACACCGTTTTAACCATGACTGGATCAATGTTGATCACTTGTCAATACACGGATCAGTTGTATAATCGTACAACTGTTGGTTAACCAATGTTTGACTGTCAATATTTGAATATTGTCCAACATAATCGTCGCTAACATTGTCGTTTGATTGCCTTGTTTTGTGAATAATCATTGCAATGTCATTTGTTCAGTTGTTGTTGGTTTATTGAAACCATGTCACAATTCTTGATATATTGCACATGATCTTGTAATTGTTGGTGTTGTCTGTAGTGATTCTGTCAATGTATACGAATGACACTTGTTGCTAATTGGTAGTTGTTTATGATTGATACACGACCGATCAGGTTTGGTGATCATTCTATGCACATATATATTTGACATTATATTTGACTGTTATGTTGTTTGATCCAATAGTAGTATATGTCAGTCATACTATAATACCACATGTTTGTTGCAATATCCATACAACCTATATCCAAAACTGCACAAACACTGTCATTCAAGATTGATGAGTATGCAATCACAAATGAATCCAACGCATTTTTGCTGTATATAGTTGTATTGAGTGTCGTGTCTGTTGACTTGACTAGATCTGATATTACACGGGCTATTCAACAATTGTATTGAATTCCGGTTAGTATCGAGTCGTTTGAATCGTTCAAGTAGTCAAGTTGCTTGGTTTGCAATATGTTGTGTCCAAGAATCACTTGCAATCAAACCATCACCAAACCACAGGTTAACAACACCAAATGATATATGACTGGTTTTATTAACACATTATAAACACTCGACGAATTAGCCATGAATCAGGTTCAATCATCAATCGCAAATATTGTCAAGCGTGTATTCCTGGTTTAGTTGATGATGATCCGAGTATGCGGTATTCGTCACAGTTTGATTTGGTCCAAACAGGTTTTGTAATGGTTTCAACAATGTCTGATGAATGGCATGCTACAATCGCAGTATATTGATATTACCGCATTATACAACTGTTTGGTTGACCAACCGACTCGAATGTTGGTGGATTACTATGCCAATCGACTGTTTTGACCTGATATCACCATACTTGACATACCAACACATGCGACATATGATGGAGTGTGTAATTGCAGTTTGATTGATTCAATGTTGTGTTACGACATGTGTTACAACATCAGTCACCATGTGTAATATAGTTTGTATATCCAACAACACATTGGAGTGATTGATTGTCGTTTCGATCGATCGAATGTCAATATGTTTGTACAACAGTTTGGTACAACTGACTGTCCATGGATTATTATCACACGAGTCAATGCTGACCTGATTTACGATATTCAGTGTTGTTGGAATATCAACACAACATCAACACCAAACATCAGATCGACACTGCACGTTGATGTTGATGAATGCAACATGAATATTGAAACAATGCATCATAATGCGTACAAGTCGCAGATTGCAGTTCAAACTCAATGCAAAGTGCACATTGTTACAGTTTGGTCATGAACAAAGCGATACACACAATGTGCAGTTCATGTCTACGACTCGACTGATTGGTAGACAACGACCATTTGAATTGTTGAACAGTAAACTGATCAGTAAATGACCATCAAACGCATGGCTTGGTATCGACATTCAAGCAATCACCATGATTGTAATATTTGCAAGTTGTCCACAAGTTGTTTACAAACGACCATCAATTGACAATGACATGCATGTCCATGTGCATAGTTGACTATACAATATACTACATGAACCAATATACATCATGATATAATTGTTATTTATCAAAACACTCCGACACACTAGTCAAAGCGATCATCTTGTTTGACACGCTGTATTCAGTACCATTTGATTAGTGTCATTGAGCAACAGACTACGGATTGTATTGCACATCTTCAAATCCATAAACAATATCAACAGTAAAGTTGCATGACAACGACTCATTCAGCACTTTGAGACATGATGTCGTAGTGTAACATTTTAATATAAATGCTTTGGCATTTTGTTTGGTTTTTGGCAGTTGCAGGCATTCCGTTTGGTCAATTCCATTGATTATCGACTACACAAGTATGTTGTCAATCTGGTCGATTCATGTATTCAAGACATGTTCCAAACACCTGCGTTGTTATTTGATCCAGTCGGCAACGCGATCGTGTTCATTCATGGATTGTGAATTAAACTTTGGTCACCACTTGTGTCTTGTTATATTCCAAATGTCATCAGAATGTATTGACTTGTGCAATCTGTGTTTCAACGATTCGTGGTTGCTGTTTACATGCGTGCAAGGCAAAAAGTGAGCTACATAAAATACCAGAACAACCCACGGAAAACAATCACAAACGAGAGCAAGGAATATTCCGATGTGAATTTCTTTTTGATTATACATCATCCACTACCAATATCAATAAGTTTCAATATATCGGTTGTAAAACGATCATATTGATGCAGTATTGATCATCAAAATGGTGTTTTTTGAAGCCATTACACCATGACATTGACTCGACACAACTATTGCTGTAACAGAAACCAGTCTCTTGTAATGAATACACAATTTTATTGAACATTTTCAATAATCAAAATAGCACTCGATTCCATCCATTTCTCGATATTCTTACTCTGATAATCGACAGGAGTACAGCCATCATCATATGGACAATATTCATCATCAGATTCTGCACCACCAGCCATACACCAAATGAGATATGCTGTCTTGTGTAACTCTAGTGCGTTCCTGTTTAGTAGTCGAGTGAGATTGTTGTGAATGAAATACAATGTCATTTCACTGTTGGATTCGACTGTTTGTCGATTGTCAGTTTATCTCTTTTGCCTTGTTCTGCGGATAACTTTCAAATCTTCAATTGTCTCAATCCACTTCTTGTGCTTGTCACTTGTTGAGTCATTCGTCTCATTGATCACTTTGATCACCAGTTTGTCATCCACTACATCCACATATTGCTTTAGTTTACCAAATTGGTCATGGCACTTGATACACAACAACAGTCCGTTCTGTATTTGATGTTTCTGTGTCAAACCAGCTCGTTGCAGGATGGATGATTCGTTGTATGCCATTCCAATGTTCTTTTGGGATATGATGTGTGTTCCTTGCAAGGACAGCTCATCCCAGCAAAACAAGCAGACACTGTCTCTCTTCTCAACTGCCTTGTTCAAGTCCTTGTGCTGTAGCTCACTCACTTTTGCAACATAGTCCAGATCATCAGCAGAGTTGGTTCTTGATGTTGGGTTTGATGAAACTGGAGTGTGACAGCTGGATGAATCGTTGTAGTCTTTGTGGAATGGCAGTATGTAATACCCAAACATGTCATCAATGAATGTACAATGATGTTTTGGGTCTGCCAACTGGATCTTGGTTGAGAACTCTTGCTGCTCTGCAAATTGGTTGGCAGTCAGCAGGTTGTGCAGTCGAGTGATGTGTGAGGTTTCTCCCTCTTGGATGATTCCCAAAAACAAACCTCGTTTGTTGTCATCCTGCCATTCAGACTTGACTCTGTGTTGGTATGGCTTGAGTGCTGATTTGGTAGTATTCATTCAACAGTTGTGTTGTTGCTGTCTTTGTTGTTTTAATATTCATTTGATGTTTTTTGACAAAAGAATGAAACTCGAACCAACCAAAATAATTGCAGTCAACAATCAAATTGGACAATATTCACCAATAATCTTTTAAACTCGTACAGTTTGTACAGTGTTGTCATAAAAGTCATGGTTTGGCACATTTTCATCAAGCTATCAGTGAGTATCAGTGAATATCAATCAACAAAATTGGTCTCGTTGATTGATATACTATTATAGTGTAATCAATTGAGTTGAATTGACACTCGATTGAACAATACAAATAAACACATGACAAATGTTTAAACAATATTCAAAGTGTGTGAATTTGAATACATGACAAATTAATACAATTTAACAGTTGTAATTTCACACAAATGCTTAATTTAACAGTTGTAATTTCACACAAAAATGCTTAATTTAAACTATTCAAAGTGTGTGAATTTGAATACATGACAAATTAATACAATTTGACAGTTGTAATTTCACACAAATGCTTAATTTAACAGTTGTAATTTCACACAAAAATGCTTAATTTAAACTATTCAAAGTGTGTGAATTTGAATACATGACAAATTAATACAATTTGACAGTTGTAATTTCACAAAAATGCTTAATTTAACAGTTTTAATTTCACACAAAAATGCTTAATTTAAACTATTCAAAGTGTGTGAACTTGTTTCACATTATTCACATGACATTAAATTTTGGATTTAAAGTCCAATTTTTCCTTTCTTTTCTTCATTACATTTCATTCCACTCTATTCTATTACATTTCCTTTTGCTCTTTCTTCTACTCTATTCCTTTCTATTTAAACAAACTCTAATGGAAAACATACCATTCTACATTCAATACCTTCACAACCAACCTGTAAAGGTTGAAACTCATTATATCGGCGAACTAGAAAGAAGAAGGCCACTGACTGACGTTGGTGGCCTGGTTGCAGCAGTCAAACAAGCACTTCCATCGAAACTTGGTGCTATAGACCCTGACGAGCTCACCATCCATTATGTGGTGAATGGGGTGGAGACCAACTACAACTCCTGGGACCCCATTTCTGCTCTCGGAACAAATGGGACTGTTGGATCCAATCCACTTATCATCAAGTCCAGCAGTCGTATGGCTGGTCAAACTCAAGGTATTGTACTTTTATGAAATCAACCATATTATGGATAGTCAAACTCATTATTGTATTTTCATCAACAATAGACACTGCCATGGATGTCGATTATTCTCTAGAAGCCGTCTACAAAAATCTTCGTCAACTGATAAAATTGGATGAAGGCAAAAATGTTTTTTCCACTCAAGACTCGATGGAGGACATTGCTTTGGACCAAGGCATTCTAAACCTTGATATTCAAGGCATTAATGGAGTTCCCAATTTCCTGTACTCGGAAAAGATATATTCCGACGAAGAGAAAATTGAGATCGAAATGCCAGTCGACAGGCTGCTTCAATTCAGCTATAGAAACATTGTCATGATCGGTGTCAGTGGATGCGGAAAGACAAGAACCTGCTACGATCTATGTCGACATTATTGGGGACTGTATTTCGACTGCTCGATTGATCCTGATTTCACTGCGATGACTGAGAAGTTGGCACAGTTGGCACCTGCCAAAAAAACAGAGACGAGTCAACCAGAATTTGAACGCCAATCTAAAAGACTGATCCAGTGTTTGATTTCTGCTCGTATATTTGTTCTGAAAACGCTCCATGAAACAATTCCCGATCTTGATTCTTTTACATGGCTATGCATTCAAAGAAGTAGACGAACTGGTGGGCTTTTTTGTAGAGTATTCGAGCATCTATCTGAGCTTCCTTGGTCTGCGTTTGGTAAAGTCTATCAAGAGTTGAGACTATGGTTCCTAAAAGACGGTCGCGTTATATTTGACGAATCACAGCATATGTTAAGTCTTTTAAAGTCGGGCTATCGTTCAACAAAATCACATCAACAATCCATCACTGCTGGAGAGTTTGATTTTCCTCGGTCGCTGTTTTCGTTTTTGACCAGGACTATTATCCAAGATGGCTTCAACAATATATGGTGCGGAACACAAATGCGAATCTGCACCATGGACTTGATATACTCTTCTGCTGGACTCAAACCAGAGGACGTATTTGTATTCACCGACTTCAACTACTTGAAACCATCCGAGATTTTCAAACTACTATCGATGTGGTTAAGGATCGATATATCAAAGAATATTGATCTTCTTCAAGAAATCTCACATTCTCTTCAAGGTCGCCCGAGGCTTGTTACTTCGTTCCTACACAAATTGATCAACTCGACTGACATCGATGGCTGTTATCGTGGTTATATAGAAGAAATGACGACAAAATCTGGCATGTATTCGCCCCATTCATCATTTTACTGTTTCTGGAAGGACCGAATTGACTGGAGTATCAAACCCATTAAAAATGCCGACTCTTGTGCTGCTGAAACTAGATCGGTATCGGAGATACTTGTCAAATTGTGTATTTCGTTTTCGTTTGGTGATGGTTCGAGTATGTCGTATTCGCCAGAGCTTGATTTGGTTCAAACAGGTCTTGTAATGGTTTCAAAAGTGATTGGCGGATGGCACGCTAGAATGGCAGAACCCATTGTTCTTACTGCAGCAGTAAACTATTTTGCAGACAAAAATACTCCAGTATTAATGGACTACTTTGCCAATCAGCTGTTTTCACCTGTAGGAGTACCAAACTTGTCATGTTCAGAAAGGGGATATATGATGGAGTATGTAATTGCTCTCCGATTCATACAAGGCTGGTGGTTACAACCTAAGCTGAGAGAGTATCTACCTCAATGGGCTATAAATTTGAATATCACAAAACCCATTGGAGTGATTGATTGTCGCTCCAATAAATCGGATGTCAATATGTTTGTACAACAACTTCGTAGAACTAACTTTCCGTGGATTGTTTTTCCACCGGCCAATGCTGGACCTGATTTGCGATACTCGGTTTTCAGCTGCAATATCAAAACGACATCAACGCGAAGCTCCGATTCAGCAATGTACGTTGGCGTTAATGAATGCAGGAAGAATATTGAAACAATGGATCCTAAAAATTGGTACAAGTCGCAGATCCCAGTTCAAGATCAATTCAAAAACGATATCATCAAGTCAAAGTTTATCCATATGCGATTTGAATTGCCATATACAGCGCCATCGATGAAATCTGGTTTCGAAAGTGGTGAGGACGGAGACAATTACATAATATGTGTCGATCTGGATTCTGATTTTGCGACTAATTTTTTTGGAAGTTCTTTTGTGAACAAGTACAAACGGTTTATCAAATCTCAGTTACCGAATAAATAAAATGTGCATTGGCTTACATTATTGTCATTTAAAACATAATATTGTGAATTTAGGACATGAATTTGTCAATGATTGTCAACTTCATGTATACATATTGATGTGGAGTGAACCAGCAACATGCAGTATTGCTGTGTGAACAAGGTGTATATCCTGATTGAACTACCAACAATGGCTATTGCACACAAAGTCACCCAATATCCTGCCAATTGTGATTGTGATTGTATTCCACATCCAATTATAGATTGTAATCAGTCACAATTGCCGTGTTTGATCAAGTAATGGTTTGCATTGATCATGATACCATACATCACGATATTGCCAGATCACTGCACACAAGTCATGATCAATACAAATACATTACTGATTGACATTGATCGACACCATAGATGCAGTCAGATAGCACAATACTGTTGGAATTGAGAGTTTTAGTGTTTCAAGCATAGTGTTGACACCATTGTGACAACCATTATCATTAGTATAAAAGCTATATGATGTAAAACGACATACACCATATCGACTATAATATGATCAATGATATATTTTATTGCATAAATAACCAGTTTTGTTACTATATATATTCAGTCTGCTAAAGTGGCTTCAACCTTGCAAGACCTGTAAGCGGCGCAACACGAACAGTGCTCCTGCTATTGATACAAGTATCGAGCGATCTTCCAAAAAACAAAAGATCAACTGCGAGGTTGACGCAGATTAACCCCATCCTCCGCGAAATCCAAAGCGGAGATGGATGATTTAAAGTTTGAATTTATTGAACCATCTGGAAAGCTTCAATTTTACCTATTTCTGCTTATGATGGTATCAAAGCAAGTTTTGTTCCTGAAACGTGCAATCATTATTCTTTTGAATTAAATGCAAGCGTATCGTAGTAGGAAATAATAAATATTTGACCATTGCCTATTCCACAAATAATAGTTGCAAGATAAATTCAAAAACGATTCATTTTGAACATGGCTGTAATTTACTTCAGATTCCCTGTTAGTCTTACTCGGCAAGAGCGATAAATCAGGAAGCGTACTTTGATCAAGAACAGCTTATCACAGCGACTTCTTAGCCTGTGTATTTAGTTAAAATGGCTAAACTAGGCTACAAATGGTGCACGATTCTCCTTGGCAACCATGTCGTTGAACATGTAGGACGACTTCATCTTTGTGCCAGCTATATCTGCCAGGAAATTAAACATGTATGGAATTTCTGCAACAGCATCTTTAGGTCCTATTGTAACAACAATCATGTTTTGCTTGGCTGGATTAAACTCTTTAAGCGGTTTAGATGCAATCAGCAGACTAATGTTATCCGCTACGACACTGGCCTCTAGATCATTGCATTAATAAAAATATCGGTCAGTCAATGATGCCCAAGACAACCAGTAGCAGTTGGAAAGCAATGACTTACGCTGTTTGACCGAAATTGCAGTTAGAGGTGCACCAGTAGCAGCTACGTTTCCTAATGCAAAAATACATGGATACTGATCGTCCATCAACTGCAAGGTCTTCTTGACAAGAACCAATCCACGACTGTTGAGATGTGGCTTATCTACGGATGTTGCAGGAAGTGTAGACATGGCACCCGAGTTGGGTGTTCCAAACCCAATGGTGAAAATGGTTAGATCAGACTCGAAGGTCTTGTTGTTTTGAGTGGTTAGTGTGTGTGTGCCTGTTTTGATCCCTGCCTGCATGGTCTCTGCTGACTCGCTGGTTACTTTCTCTTCAAGAACAACATTAACACCAAGATCAGTAAGCTTTTTTAAAGCACGAACATGAAGATTAGCAGAAGTATCTCCAAATGCAAGCTGGCTTTGTGAATGAATCAAAACGACCTTCTTGGTCTTGTACATGTATCGGATTTCGGCTGCAAGCTCAACACCGTATGCACCACCTCCAATAATGTGGATCTGGTTGGCCTTGGATACCTGATCGGACACTTGTTTGAGATAGCTTTGATGCTCGGCAATTGACAAAGATAGAGCGGTCCCGACACTCCCATATGAACTCCCTGCAGCATATACTAGATAGTCGTATGAAATATGCTCACCAGATTCAAGAATAACTTCGGTGGGCAGAACCGACACCACTAGGCCATGAACAAACCTGCCCATCTCAGGCTTACTAAAGAATCCCTCCCAGCCAAAAAACTGCTTAGGGCCAAATGAGGCATCCACCAACCCACGAGGGGTGCCAACAATGTTGAACCGTTTTTCATACTTGTCAATAAGAGTGATGCTAATGCCGTTGGCAGCACACATCTTCATCAGTAACGTAGCAACAGTATTGCCACCATAAGAACCACCAACAATGACAATGTTCTTTTGAGCGTTTGACATGTTGAAATATGCAAGTTGCTTGGAAAGGTTTGATAATTCAAATTCAGATTTTAGCTACAATTCGTATTGCGGTGGTGGCAAAACCATTCTGGCCAATCAAATCTAATGCGAAGCCAAACTAATGTATTGAAGATATATTTGGACAGTAAAAGACTCGACTACTGATTCAGCCTTTCCCAATCAAATTCTGCAATCGTTCACTTGTTGAGAATCAATACTCCTGCCAATCAATATCTACTAATGATTTGAATTCATGCATCAAATTTTAAAATCCGATCACATACAGCCCAAAACATGTCATTGCCCAATTCCGCATCAGTCTGCGAAATTACATCTTCCACCTTTTCACATACTCTACTACATAATTCGGATCGAGATTCACTAAATTCAAAAAGTAATTTCAGCTATTTTGAATCTATAGAACAGACAAGCGTGTTGATATGGTAATCATGCACATACCAGAGATTAAAAAGAGTTTGTACTGATACTGTTGCCAAATCCCATTTTTGTTCCTCAGAAGCCTGCACAAATACTTCAAGCAATCTAATGGGTAAAATAAACGTTACAATCTACCAATTGAAAGCAAGTATATAATTACGCAATACTAATATTTAATATCACTTACTTTGTGTCACCATTATTTTCCAAAATAATCGATTTAAAAATCTCTTTATGAGCATGAAGTGTTAAATTCATCAATACTCCACAAGCTTGATATACAACTGCTGCATCTGTATGATCTAATAAAATGGTTGCCAGATCGCATACTATGTTTATCATAAATTAGTCATTGCAAGCATCATTTCACAACGCAAGAAATATCTTACCTCGAGATGCTTGATATCCTCGAGTGTCATGGATGCGAGCCAAATTGGCATACGCTCTGCATGCCTCTACAACAACCTCGGGATTATCATGCATAAGTAATGGCGCTAGATCTAATCAGCATATTGAAATTTTGATTTGTTAAATACAGTAGAGTGAATGGCTCAATATATCAAATTAACAGCACTTGCATTGAATCATATCTGAAACACGCAGGTAAAGACTGCATGTTGGATGGATTGAATAGCTCAAATTGGCCAAAGCACCAGCAAGATTCAATAACAACTCTTCATGATCGACAGTGCTGGGAACTCCTATATACCATACCAGTATAAAAATCAAAATACACGTTAGATTTTAAACTGCCAACTATTAGAAATGTAATAAGCTTACCGAGAATATCGATAATAAAGTCTAGCTCAACCATATCAGTCAGTTGACGACCGCATGTGCCATCAATTGCCAAATTTGCAATCAAGCGGACAAGCTTTACAATCACATCAACTTGTTGAGTGTCAGCATAACTGGAGTTTGGTATATTTTTATTACCGCAAACCTGCTTCAAATATGCATTGGCATATGTACTAAACAGCGAAACGATATCTGCCGAGCTTGCAGCAATCTGCTTGTGATTATCTCCCAAGACTGTTGTCAAGTTTCCAAGGATAAAACAAAGTCGAGCTACGATCGCCTGTGTACAATCATGGACAAACAGTTTGCAGTATTGCTACAAGACGTTAGTAACATTTCTATTTAGATGTGATGAATTGCATTTCACTTTGAAGTGATTGTAATAGTAGCCAAACTGCACTATCAATATATTACTGTAAAAAGCATCAAACATACCAATTTGTTCTGGTATCTAATCAAGGTGCTCAAAAACGAATCAATATTGTCAAATTCTCCCATAAGTTTCGCACCGTCTGGGTTTATAGACAGTTTGCTATGAATTTAAACATGGAGTTAAATCAGCTTTATCACAGCATTGATATCAATCAATGCATGCCTTTAGTACCTTAGAGTTCGGCATACAGACAACACTAGTTCTTCCTCATGAACCAATCCATAGTCACTATTCAATAAAAGACACAGAGTATGCAATGTGGTATGTTTGGAACCCTTGACTGGATTTGAAAAGTTTGAATCAAGACAATTGGCTGATGCCATGTTCCTCAAACAACAGCACATCTATAGTCAAGATCAGTACGCGTTGGAGTACTCATACACTCGATATATTTAAACAAGTTCCAATTTGAATGGCATGGAAACTTACAAGAGCGAGCAACTGGCAAAGTTGAGTATATTCTTGATCACTTCTATTCTTTACATCTGCCTTCTGTTTAATAGATTATATTGATCAACGCAAGGTATTACGTACAAGAATATACACATCACTAATCGTGCCAGCTGACCTACATTAATCAATGTCAACACAAGTCGTCCTAATCGCTCTACCCCCTCAATGCTACCAATGTGTTGATGACTTGTTGAAGAACAAGAAATGTTTCGTAGTACACCAAGGGCTGTAATGACTAAACTGCATCGAGGACCAAACAAGGTTGAAATATGTCGTATGTTTTTTTGGACAAAATCTAGCAAAAAATCTATTCAAACACTCATTTAGAAACATCATTTTAAATTTTTAAATACACGACTCAACTCAGTAATAACTTACCAGCAACCTTGTGCGTTTGAAACATTGCATCGTTTTTATCGTTTTTAGATAGCTGAAAAAGCAATTGACAAGCATTCGTTAGCACATGCTCATCAAAAGTCAATTTCAATATGATTGATGATGCTGCCACTGCAGATTCCGTGTTGTCTGAATTGTGCATCCATTGGATAAGTGTTTGTAAAACTGTTTCTCGCCGTAGTTTGTCCCGATGTTTGTTTAAAAAATGAGTAGATCTGTTTTCCAATACTTTGGATGCTTCAACAGTATTTTTTCCAGTAGATTTGTCGAGTACATTGCAATTTTGATTAATAGCTTCAAACTGAGTAGACATTTTGGATGACCGTGTGACAGGAGTCCTTAACCAATGCATATTTTGCAATTTAACCAGCAGTTCTTGAATGCACACTTTATTTTGCCTGATTGTGGTCTTGGATAGTACTTGAAGCAAAGATTGCCATTCTGGATCCAAATCAGCAGACTGGTTTGATACAAAAATTGAAGTAGCTGGAGCACTGGTGGCCTGGCTTGATGATTTAACTATGCTTGATTTGCGCGGAGAGAGTTTCAAGTCATTTCTTGCTAAATCTGGTGGAGTAGGCTGGCTATTCTGAATCTAAATTAGTTTTAAACATTGATTTAAAAGTGTCAAGTGGTCAGATTGCTATCAAGATCATCGCGATTGAAATACAAAGTCATACCAGAGCAATGTCAAATTGCTGACTTGATGCATCTTGGGTCTTGACTTGATCTGAATGGTTTGAAATATCCTGCTCGTAATCAGGTTCTTCCTCATCGTCTCCATCGTCACTAAACTCTAATGAGGAATGCCCCAACTCCTTTGAACAAGAAAAACTTGGCCGGGATTGATCTCCACTATTATTTATACTGGTATGTTTTTGATAGTATCAGCATAGTGCTTTAAACTGTTTGAAACTCTCATTTTCTTGGAAATCTATCAATTACCTGCTATTCTCTTTTACGGTCGGAAAAACGGAAGGATTGGGCACAATGGGAGGTTGTGGAAAAGAATCTGTATTAAAAATTGGGCACAAGCGATGCGAAATAGGGCTTCTAGGCATTGAAGGTTTGTCATCTTGATGGCAAGATAAACCACTAGGTTTTTTCAAGATAGGATGCTCTCGGTCATTGATAGCTGGTGTGAATGGTCGCGTTGGATGCTGTAATGAAGCTCTAGCTTTAGATATAAGCTCACTAGCAGGAGCATAGGGCAAATGTGCTGTAGAGTAGAATGGAATGGTGCGGGACGGTTTTAGATGAAGTTTTGTAGAGTCTGGATTGCTACTATGATTTGTGAGGGTTGAACGTCGTGCCCATGGTCGCCGTTGAAAATGCTCCACTGTAGCCATTTGCGCAAGTTTCAAATTATTAACAAGGAATTCAAGTAAGTCTTTAAAGAATGACCAACTATTTTACTGGATACAAGTCAAAGTATATTCAAGTTTACTTGAAAACATTCAACCGATCCCACGCGACTCAACCCAGTCGGCATATTCATTCCTGAACACGACCTGATTGCATACTATTTCAACAGACATCTGGCAAGTCACTAATTTTAAACCCTGAATCTCTTAAATAGCCTTTTAGTCTAAATACAACAACAAAGAATTCAAATGTTTGAAAAAGCACAACTAAATGACTTTATGTTCTACATCAATCCCAAACAGTCACCTCTGGACGAATACAACACTAAATCCCAAATATCAATCTCCTCAAAACAAAAATGCCAACTTAATGTGTTGGTACCACATTCTTGCCACTGATTCAATCTTAGACTGCTTGTTTATCAATCTGAACCCAAATGCTACGACCAGCAATCACGGTTTCATTGAGACTCAAAGCACGAGTTGCATCTTCTTCGGTTTGAAAACGCACAGTTCCAACTCCCTGAGACCTTCCAGTTTCCGGATCTATACGGACATTGGCAAGTTGCGGCTCTGCCACACACCTAAATATATCCTTGAGATCTTGCCATCTCATATGGAAGGGTAACTGAAAAATGTACATTTAAAGCAAAGTACAAAGTGGCAAGTATCAAAACGCACAAATTAACAAAAAAATAAATGTAGCTTGACATAAAATGCTGGCATCAGGCAATCAGAGACTTTAGGTTACAGCAATACAAGTATAGCCAACATACATTTCCAACGAGAACTTGAGTGCCTTGCAAAGCCTCTGGAATACCCCGACTTTCATGACTGCCGAATTTATCCAAACGAACTTCAATTTTGCGACCACGAAATTCGGTACCATTTAATTCTTTAATAGCCTTGTTGGCATCCTCCTGCGTAGCCATGGTCACAAATCCAAAGCCACGACTGCGTCCTGAGCTACTTGTGACAATTTCTGCTTTAGTGGGAATACCGACCGATCGAAATAGATCCTTGAGCTCCTGCCAAATCACGCTGTATACAAGGTTGCCAACAAAAAGAGTAATACCGCTGTTTTTCATTGCATAGTTTTCACTTCTATTTCCATAACCATGCTCATGTCTGATGTGACCAGTATCGTGCTGACCTCCGTATTGAGTCAATGGTGCTGGAGAGTCTAGTCTAGTAGTTCGGTGACTATGTTCATGATGCTCACCTTCTTTTGACTAAAGGGTTGAGGTATACACAAAGCATCAGTTGATAACCAAGAAATGAACCATACGCAAATCAGCTCAAAATTGCAAATCGACATTCGATTCATACATGAGCTGCATGGTAACCAATAGCAAACAAATCAAATGGCAGACTTACTGCTTTAAAAACGTGGCGATCTTCACGAACTTCCAGTTGGCGTCCAGATAAAATGTAACGATTAAACATTTCTATCAAAGATTCAAACAAAATCAGTTGAAACAATAATCACAAGCATAAAAAGTTGAACTCGAAATACTTACGAATGGCCTTTGCGGCATCTTCTGGAGTAGTCATAGTGACGATCCCAAATCCACGAGATCGACCAGAGCCATCTGTTGGGATATGAGAAACGGCAACATCGCCAGCTTGTCTAAACAGATCCTTTAAATCCTGCCACGTTATAATGAATGGCAGATTTCCAACAAACAGCGTGGTACATTGATGCTTCAAACCTGCATTAGTTTCGGTTTTGTGAGGTTGTACTTCTGTCGAGTGTCCAGAACAGTCGTCATTGGGATAAACTGCGTGATGAGTTTTCAAGGAGGGTGAAATACTGTCGCTGTTGTTGCTGTAAAATGACGAGTCTTGAACACCAGAGGGAGCCACAACACGAGTTCCAGAATTTAAATCAATTGATGCAATGGCATCACCCACGTCAAACGTCTGCAAAGCGTTGTAGTCGCCTATCGTTGAATGATAGTCATGATCGCGTTCAGAATTCCATCCATGAGAATATGAATTGGTTGTGGGAATAGCAGTGACAGAATGATACGTGCCTACAGCACCATGACCATGATGTGCTAAAGTAGCAGAATGCAAAAGAGTGGGAGCGGCCAAGGCGTGGGAAGCAGTAGTATGTACAGCTTCTTGTTTATATGGTTGATGCTGATGAGGAGAATTATTCATATGATACTGGACACGCTTCTTGGTGAGAAAATTATGACCATCATGCTGTTCGCTGCCATGACCGATATTCGAGCGATTGACACGATCTATGCGCACCTCAATCTGGCGTCCTTTCAATTCTAAACCTTGAAATTGAGTAATAATCGATTGGGCAATTTCAGGAGTGTCACAATATACAAGACCAAAACCACGAGAACGACCATTCCCATGACTCATAACCTTGACACTGGTCACTCCGGCTAATGGAAAAGAAATTGGTTGTAATCAATCAGTATTGAATTAGAGCAATAAAACAATGGATTTGAACACATGCACATCAACTTCTGCCACTTGTAGTGATAAAACCAGATCAAAACGACATGTTTTGATACTGAATCCATCACAGAATGTGCATGCCGCTGGAATCCAATTTTTGGGTCAAACAAAAAGTATAGTTTCCATGCTAATGGCTCACCAGTTTTATTAAACACATCTTTTAGATCCTTGGACTGCATAGTAAATGGAAGCTATAGAATTTGGAAAATAAAATGAAAGCAGGTATTGTATAATTAGCACCACCAAGATATTAGACGAGCATCCAGCAATCGCAATTCGTTGAAAAGCAATTCAAGTGAACTATCTTGTCAAACAATAGTACATGGATTGATGCAAATAGTTCAATGTTGAATTAGATACCAGCATACATTTCCAATAAAAACTTGCCGGCCAGCAACCGGTTGATCATTTCCATGATGATGCATCAGACCGCTTGACTCCATTTCCTAAACCTATCGATAGCGGTATCAATCAAGCTGAATTAGCGTAGTAAAGAGTATGGTTGGATATAACTAGGGAGAATTAAACCCAATGCAATGAATATATCAGTTTCATCAAATAAGAATCAAGGCTGCATATCAATATTTAAAGCGACTTGAAGAATCAATGGGTTGGAGTAGCTTGAAAATAGTACCAAAATAAATATAGATTGTAGACAAGATTATGGATGATTCTACTGATCAATAGTCTACCAATGCATCGCACTCTACCTCCTAATCGTCACCAAACCACTGCAATCGACAGTCTGATTTACAGCTGTATTCACGTAAAATGAAACTTTTATATTTATCCTGCGGTCAGAGCCTCTATTTTGATCGAATAAAAAATGGTCAAATATTCGTTGCTTTCTTACTGCAAATTGGCTGCTTCAACATTCTCGATTCCTTGTGTCTGGAATTGCTCAACAAATACATTTTTTACTATACCAATTCTCAGCCGAGTCCAAGAATGAACAATACGGAGGAATGTAACAAAACTTTGTCTCGCGCCGTTTGTCGAATGGTTGATACATCATGTTTAATCAAATAGCTGCCTTGTGGAATGTAATATTGTCTAGAAAGTATTGAGTATTGTAACGCTTATTGCCCCCTTGATTAGTCTCCAAACACAACGATCGTCATATGATGGCTGTTGTGTTTATTGAAGAGTCGAGGATGAGTATTCATTTCTAATGATAAAGCGCAACGAATATTTAACCATTATTTATTTTAAAGCAAAATAAAGGTAATCATTGCAAGATAGATACAAGAGTGTTCCATTTTACGTGAATACGGTTATAAATAAATAATATTCCAGATGCCACAGCAAGTGTAGCATAAATAAAGACTAATAGGTTTAAAATAGGAATAAAATAAGAAATAATTAGAAATATTAAACCGAATCACGAACAGTTCAACCAGGTTGAGCAGCCTTGAATTTGATATTTAAAAGCTGTCTGCTTATAATGTGATGAATCCAGTCACGGCCAAAATGGAGGAGAATATTAAAATGATATGGTCAATGCCATATTCGCCCAGCCTGGAAGTTGCCTTGGATGTAATGATTGATCCACCATGTGGATAGTATGATTGATCAATGGTGGGGACAAGTGGTACATTCATGGGTTGTGCTCCAGAAGCAGAGAATGGAACGACTTGACTGATAAGAGGTCGGCCTGGTGCATCTATAAGAACTTGAAAGGGATTTACCTGACGACCAGAGGCAATTTGGATTCTCAATTCTTCGCATCTTACTCTGATGCTCTCACATAATGTGATGGCGTTTGGGTTTCGGAAATTCATGGACAGCCATTGCGCAGGTAGATTTTGTGGACATTGATTCATGGGAGTGTATCCGGCAGGAGGTTGGAAAGGCTGGACAAATTGTTGGAATGCTCCTGACCCCATGTTACCACCAGGAGGAACAGAAAGACCTGTATTAAATCCACCAGGAGGAGCAGAAAAACCTGTATTAAATCCACCTCCGGACTGCATGGGATCATTAGGAAGAGGTTGAGAGAATCCAGGCTGAGGTGGAGGACGATTGCCTCCTGCACGAGGATTAGAGTACTGAACGCAGAGACTTCGCAGATCGAGCACATCAGCCAAAACACCTTGGAAACCAGAAAGTGGGCTGTTTAAGCTGCAGGTCATATTCATATGATCAAGACCTCCAATCTGATATGCACTATCGGGGCGATAGTTGGCCCATCCTGCCTGAGCATTGAACCACATCCAATCAATGTGTCCATGATGGGCAAAGAAGAAGGGATCAAGAGGACTCAACATGGACTGCATTTGACCATCCTCCATAGGACCACCACCAATCAAAACATGAACTTGGCCATGATAGAGCTCAAGTCGTGGAGCATAAAATGCAAATCCACCGTTAGCAATGGAATCGGTGTACATCTGTGAGTAGGTGTCAGTTGATGGCAGAATACCACCGAGATTGGGGAATTGGAAATTACGAATGAGTGGTCCGTTGGTAGACCTAAACGAGACATCGCTTAGAAAACCATCACGAACAGGTCGGCCAGATCTGCCCAAGTATTTCCAAATAATAGAGTTTGTGGGAGCTGACCATTCACTGGCAGAATCCCAGTAAAAGAAAGAAAACTCGGGATTGATGGCTTGCAACCTTCTTTCGGTCCATGACATGAACATTCGATGCCAAAACAAAAATTGGCAGTTTCCATGAATCATGCTAGCAACACGATTATGAAGTTGTGCACCTGCTTCCCAAATACTATACCCACTACCGTTTGGATCTGGCATCATAGTAGCTTTACGAATAGTCTCGGTGTAAATGGTCCAATCTCTTTCATTCATGTCTAGAAATTTATGATGCATTAAAATAAAGGTTCAAGTATTGATTAGTCAGAGCACAATATGAAGGCATTCAACATCATTTATTCAAACGATTGCCATCTTACCATAAAGCTCTTTTCTAACTGTAGTTCTTGAGCATTGTGCGACTACCAACGAGTTTTGGAAGCCAATTGCAAAAGTGGCAAAGGCTGCCATCGTCTCAATAATACGCATCTATAAAGTATATAATTACCTTGAAAAATTTTGGGCAAAACTGCTACTTATGACCTTCGGAGGCACCCAGATAAATCAAGTACTCTGTGTAGACTGTTCATGAATCAGAATCAGGTGTACATTCTATCGCGTCGCTACACTAAGAGCAGATGTTCACAAGGAGTGGCATTGAAGCAGCGTCTGGCTTCGGTAAATCGGCCCATTCAAATATTGTCACCATATATTGATGCTGCTTCAACAACACCAGGTGTTATTCTGTGGTCGACACAGACCATAATTTGACAGCCACTATAGCGTATATCCTCATGACATGGAGTACTATTGGCAATACAGTGCATGTTGCTTACACGGCCGACATTCGTGTAAAGTAAAACATTAAATGAGAGCACACTATTCAGTGAATTTGGCAATCATTTGATGACACTAGCTGACTATTAGTATTTGGCATCCTTTAAACTCCCTGACAAATTTTACTGGCCCTTCTCGATGCTCATTTTTGTATTAGCTAAACGAGTGCTCACATCACATTCCTGATAAATCTCACACTTGCTCAATTTTCAATCTTTCTTTCCTAAAACCAGATACTACAAGTAAGCATTGGATGACTAGTATGTAAACAGCAGTTTCATTTCTGGGATATGCAGTCTGTTTTCTTGAACTAGAACGCGAGCGTACAAGATTTTAGAATACCACAAAGGATTTGATTGACAATATCAAAAGTCGAATCAATATTTGCATTGCAATGAATGAGTATGGATGAATATGGGCTTAAGCTTGTCAATCTTACAATACATGGTTATGCCAAAGTGGAGAAAGGGTAGTCCAAAACTATAGCTTGACTTTGTGAATCATGATGAACGTTGTGTACTCGAGAAGCAGCGCAGTCAATTCTAGCAAGGCTGTAAATATTGCTGTGTAAAATATGATTCAATTGTTGGTGAATGTTGGTCATTCCAAGTCAAAATCACATCTTTTTTGTGCCATTACCCAGCGCTATAGTAAGCTATCTAGTGTTCCTGGACAAGCCAAGCTTGAATATATATATCTCAGTATCAACTAGGACTAGCAACAGAAATGGTGGTGAATAAATGGCAAAATGATTAACTTGTGTAGTCATCTGCACATGCACGAAAGCTTAATATATTGATTCCGACCACAACTAAATATGCTGGCGTAGTTTGATTCAGCCAAACTAGCCTACTAGTCTGATGTAGTTTGTTGAAAACTAATATGGTAGCACCACCTTGGTCTAACGGTCTTATTATACAAGCCTACAGTATTGCCAAATTACTCGAGTTTGAAAAAACATGCCAGTATATATTCTATGCACAGTCAATCGAATATAAAGTATCTCAGCAATCTAGCATATCGACTTGGAATGCCATTTTAAAACCAGAAAACCCATTAATACGAGTATTCTGAATCAATAATATCCAATAGCTTTAGCTTGAGCATTTTATTCATAGCGGCATTGACTTGAATGTAATCATCACTGGAGTGAATGCATGTGATTATTGTATCAACTCACCTATACACCGAATCAACCATAAGCATTAGGATAGGCATTGGCAATTAGGAATACCTGCAGGATGAATACATAATGTTCCACTTTACGTGACTCCCTTTAAAATGCTGGCCGCCCTTGGCTTATAATAAGCTTTAAAGTTGATATATCCGAATACTTGTTTTGAAACATGATCGATTCAAAAACCAATGTCCTTGATCTATCAAGAGCGGAGTAATGCGCATCAAATTGAATTGTATCTAAATGTGGAAATATTCAGCGCTCGTAAATGCTAGGCTGCCGAGCAAACTGCCTTGACAAGTGATGGTTTAGCCAGTTGTGTAAGCCAGGTGGCTATAAACTCTCCAATAGACTACCAACCCATCATTTTTGGGGGGCTTATCCGGTGGGTTTATATCGATGGGATGGCTATTCAGAATGATACAGATGTTTTAACTCTGTTGCGCAAGAATTTCTGGCCAATGAGATACACTTTAAGCTCCAGTGCTTTATAATACTGGAAAAATAGCCTCTGCCTCAGTACTATGGTGTGTGCTGGTAAACTAGCTCAGCATTTGGTAAATATGCCCCATTCAATAAGTTGGAGCATATAGGTGTAATTGTTTGAATCCCTGAATTCAAATTCGCAAAATAATGCTTGTTCAATAAAATAGGTGGAGAAACTTATGAACATCAGGAATAACTCTCATATCAAATACTATTCAGTAGTAGATTCATACTATGGACTTGACCCGTGTTAAGGATGTGGCCAAGACTCGGATTTTGTCAAATATCCTGCCAGTTACTGCAAGATTACGGCCACGTGTTGCTTCACTTGATCAATTACTACATCAATATTGATCAAGTTAAACTGTATCCTACAGAAAAGTTTAGATGTACAAATTGAAACTAGACCATTGATAATAAACAGCACCATTAATTAAACAAGACACTACGCCACCATGTATTGCAATAGTATGACACGCCTGCAACAGTTTTTGAAAGTGATTTACAAGATCAATCAAACCTAGTGTTTTTGGCCACATGAGGATCAGCTAAGCAGCTATATATTCTAGAGTTAGGGATCTCATTCAATTATGTCAGGAGTATCTTTGTTCTCATGGTTACGAATCATTAAATAATCACTATTTGACACTCTACAAGTGGCTGTTTACCCGCCTTATCGCCACATCTAAATATGAGCGCATTATATCCAGTGGGTGACTTTGCTACCTCAAGAGACGATGATGGATAAACTACTATGGGTAGCGTCAAAGTAGGAAAAGGCAGTGTAGAGCGTCAGCCCCAATGCATTTTTATTTACGTCACTGATTGGATAGTGTGATATTGCTGGAGTTTCCAAATTAAGTAGGGTCGAGATGCCATTCGGATAGATCCAATAGTGGGAAAATATGTAGTTGCATAGATTATGTTCATTAGAAACACACCTAATCTTGCATTAAAGCAATATATCATTGACCTTGCTTTAACTAGCGACTTTGTGTCCAAGTGATATGCTGTCCCAGTCCAAGCAATTGCATTTCACAGCTAGTTTAATTAAGCTTTGGCCAAACAGTTGAATAAGGGCGGGCTGTTGATAGCTTGGTGTTGGATAATGTATTACATAATTCAGGGCGTTTGCTGCTGTGGATGCCAATTGACCTGAACCTATGGCAGTATGTATACTATCAGGATCAATACCATAGCCTTTTAACTCTGCCCTTTCATTACCAATAGCGGATTTTTAGAACAGTGGTCTGACCAAGCAGTGGTGTTGTTAGAGTGAGCATTCCTCGGGAAAATATAAAGTGCTTGGTATGCGCATAAATAGTTACGAAAAACAATAGTCTGCCTATTCCCATATAAAAGCCAGTTGAATATCTCATGTTCCCCACATTCAATCATTTCCACAATCAGCCTCCCCACAACCAGCCATACCTAAAATAACGTACTTGAATGTTTCAAATAAAAATAGTGCTGACGTTGCTCCTGGTTGGAGCCTTTGCAACTGCCAACCCTCAAGCAGATGCCCATAACGGTCATCTGTACGCTCGAAACTGTCTTGAAGACCAGATTGTCAAGTCTGAGCAGCACTTGTTTGCTCGTGATACGCAGCATGCCGAGTTTGGATACGAAGGTAATCTTGGTCCTACATTTTGGGCAGCTCTTGATCCTTCGTACACGACATGCTCGACTGGAAAACATCAATCTCCAATTAATTTCGAGGATAGAAGCATGCTTCAGAACCCACCCCATAAACTTACTTTGAAGCAGTCGCTCAATAGTCTCTCAGTGGTAAATACTGGTCATACAGTACAGTTCAATGTTCCTGCTGGTTCCGGGTTTTCTCTCTTGGTTGGTAACCAGCCAAATGTTCCCCAAAACGTATATAACCTTGCGCAATTTCACGTCCATCTTCCGTCAGAGCACCACAAAGGAAAGCGACAATATGAGCTAGAAGTCCACTTTGTGTATACCTCTCCTAGTGGTCAACTTGCAGTACAGGGTTTTTGGTTTACTTTGTCACAAACCGGATCAAGCAGCAGCTTTCTTGCTTCTTTGCTGAAATCCCCACTTCCTAAAACGACTGGAAGTACTGTTTCTATCGGATCTGTGGACATGTCTTCGCTAAATGCAGGACTCCAAAGCCCTCGCGCTAAGTTTTGGAGTTACAGTGGAAGTTTAACTACTCCTCCATGCACAGAAAATGTTGCCTGGTCTGTGTTGGACGAACCCCTTCTCATGTCTGTTGGGCAGTATCTAAAGCTTAAAGAATTAGTGCTTTACAATTCGCGTATTACTGCTCCTGTTGGAGCTCCCAACATGATTCCTCCAGGCTCCTTTAATGCTGCCGGTTTTTCTAGTACTGAAAATCATAGCGGAAATTCTGACAATGAAAAACGAAGTGGTGACTCGAGCAAACCAGAAGAGCTAAATACGCAAGCCAAGGCAATGTACTCTAGCCAGGCTGGTCAGGTTTCGTCGGGTGCATTGTCGCGATTTGCTCGTACAACGTCCAACACCCTCATGCCAATAGGAGTTGCTCTTTTCTTTGGAGCCTTTTTTATGATATGATTATAGTAACGCTTCTCTCCTTATCTACATCTGTATCTCAACCTACGGGTTTTTTACTGTCACATTCACGTAAATGAAACTGAATAAATATTTCAGAATATACACTAAGCAACTGGTTTTGTAAAATAATAATTCTTGTCAAGTTGACTCGACAATATTGTAAACTTGAATTTTAGTTTACTAATTGTTGTACTACTTTTTGTATATGTGGATGAATATTTGCATCACAGTTGCAGTAGATTTCATGTCTGTTTAGTCCTAACCCTTTTCTACAAACCAACCACCATTGGAGAATTGGATGAAGACAACATCCATATTCCTGAAACGTTTGATTTCGGGTTTTCAAACTAGAGCGCGAACTATACGAGTTTTAGGATACAACAAAGTAGAGTTTGAAAGCAGTCGAACCCAATATCTGGATTGCCACGAGCTTGATTTCAAACTTGCGACTGTACAATGCATTGCTATGTCAAAAGGGGATAATTTCAGTCCAAAACCATGGCTTGATTTTGTATCATATGATGGATATTGTGTTTTGAAAAAGTTGATTCTTGGTAGGAAAGCGCGCCGAATGTTTAACCATTGTCTATTTCAAAGCAAGAGGCAAGATAATGTTTTATTTTACATGAACATGGTTGTTCTTGCAGTGCCACGCTTATCTATTTCCAGTCTTGATATGTATGCTTTTTACTGGTTGCTGCATAAGAATAAACTTTTTTTTTTGATTTGGGATTTATTAAAAATTGAATTTACATTGTGAAAAGTCCTAGCTTAGTTGGGAGTGCTATCAAGTTCCTTTAATACCCGATACATCATGTCTTTGCTTGTCCAGTATCCAAAATGCGCCTTCATTCCGACCAGGTATTGATGTACCATGTTATCAATTACCGTTTCTTGAACGAAAAAATCTAGCCGCTCCGCAGGAACATATTTCCTCTTGGTATGCGAATTCAGCGCATGGCGCTGAGAAGTTGCATCCTTGAGGGTATCCTCACAATGATCAGACTCTGCACCATCAATTTCATCATTTCCCCCTTCGCTATCAATGTTGGATTCGGGTAAAATATCGCTACCATCCTCTACACCAGATTCCAATTCCATTGTGCGTTGGGTTTGCTTAGCGGCTGCAACAAGTTCGGCAGTCAATTTATCTCCCATTTTTCTCACATTAGAAATAACAGTGGTTGCACGATGTGCTTTAGTTTGGGCTGATTTGGACAAGCGCTTGGGTGATATGGGTTGTGGTTCAAAAAATGCTTCTGTGGCATGGCTTTGATTACACTTGTCAGCAGTATCAGCGCAATCATGCTGTGATTGTGTAATGGGTATCGCTTTTTCAGATACTGGCTGATGTTGTAGTGGGGTTGATGCACAAATTGGCGAAGTTTTTGGTAGAGTGGGTGACAATGTGGAAGAACTCGAAAAACTCCGACGAAGCATATCCGTAAAATCTTCCACTGCTGCGGTAAATGTGAATGTGCTTTGGCTTGGTGCTGAAGCATTTATTGCAGACTGTTCAGTTAGAGTGACCATAGGCTGCTTTTCAGATTGAGGAAAAACCTCGCTAGATATGTGGCTTTGATCGTTATCATCATGACATTGAGTGAGTGATGATGCTTTTGAAGGATCTCGACCGAGTTTTGAAATAGGGGTTCGAATAAATCTAAAAAGCGTATGCTCGGTTTCTGTTTTGCTGCAAACATCGTCTTCGTGAGCAGTATCACATTGATCAGAGGTATTTTGTTCCATTTCATCATGCTCAATAACTTGCACATCAGTTTTACTGTCGTTTTTGGCCAGACTCTGCCGCCAAACAACGCTTCCATTCGCTGCTTTTTCGACAAGCTGTTTTTTATGACAAGGACTTTTGGGTTCATCCGAATTTCTAAACTCACTTCTTTTTTGATCGTCGTCGTCCTCACTTGCACATGTTTCACCAAAAGATCGCTTTCGTTTATGCGATGTCAAGCTTAAATCCTCCTCGCCAGCCCAATTGGACACCATGGAATCGTACATGACAGACAGTTGCTCTCGTGCACGAGTGAGTGCGGGGATAGATGGAAGTACAGGCAGTGGCAAATTGATGGTGGGAAGTGATACATTTGGAAGAGCAAGACTCGAAAAGGTTGGGAGTGTAAGAGATGGTAAGCTGCCGGTTACATTCATATACGGAATAGAAGGAAGGTCTGCAAATGTAGGAACACGAACGCCAGATCGCATCGCAGATAGATCCGGAAGATACGCAGAAATAAGCTCTTGATAATATGAAAGTTGAAATGCACGGTTGCTGGAAGGTCGCTCAAGGAGTACTGGTGAGATCTCAATGTAGCGTTCGTCCAACAATGGCTCCATCCGATAAGCCTTGGATGAAATCAAAAACAGTCACGTATAAAGAGCACAGTAAAAATGTCATTTTTAAAATCAGGCACTAGTAGTACATATGGATAAGCCAGACATACCATGGGATCATACAGATGGAAAATATTTAAAAACTTGATCTTTTTGGAGATGCGATAGTGGTGTAGAGACTGACCGCGCATTACCAATACAGCAGGCAATGGAGATCCAAGTGTAAACAGCAGCGCAGGAGTAAAATCAAGCCTCGGGTAGATAATTTCAAAGTGGGTTTCATGATGCGATCCTGCCACTTGGGATGAATACTGACTATTTTTCTGTATCTTGTCATTGGCTGGAGAAATGGATCGAAGCACTTTACTTTCATCCTGTAACTGGTGTGCATCTGGAGTTTGCTTTGAAACTGGCGCACTATACTTGTGGGACCTTTGTTTTTGCTGCTGTCGCCAGTGCTCCCAAGGGGCACCAGGTTGATGGGCCAATATATCGTATGTAATAATACCACCAAGAGAATGGCAAACAAGAGCCACTTTACCTTTGAAGTCTGGATATTTTTTCATGAATGCTGCATGTGCAGCATTCAGACTCTTGGTCACAATATCTACAAGAGTCTGCCCATGAAATGATGTAAAATAATAGAGCACATCTGCCAGAATATTGTTGTTGATTTGGCGCAAGATTGAGCATGTTGGCAATGTAATTGTTTTAATCCTTCGATCGACTGTATCTAGCCCATGAAGCACTGAATGCCATTCTATGAAACCAAGATCAAAACCAGTATATCAAATAAAATTAGAGAAAGGCTTGATGGAATTGATGCGTTTTGGGAATATGCAACTGTAGCTCATAAGACACAACGATTTAGATTCAATCCAATGCATTTACCAACACCAATCCATTCGACATTCAATGACTTGTCTATAAACTCTTCCAGTGCTGTTTCCTCGCAAGTTCTCCTAAGCGAAGCTACTGCAAAGATTTAATGTCAGAAATAAGCGATTACAACTGGAACAGATTCAGCTTAAGCACATGCATATCCATAGTAACTATTCAATGAATTGATATTCGACAAATGGCTTACAGTTTTCTACAAACCGCCCAGTACCTTCCCATTGCTGACCCATGCCATGCACTACAAAGCAAACATGATCTATCAAACCATAAAAAGACCAGATACAGTCATGCATGAGTGAGTCAGATTTGCTGTTGATGACAGCAGTCTTTGATATACAGCCAGTAAGAATAGCAAGCTTTTTACCAGGAGTTGTGGGTTGATCATCAGAGATTTCCGTGCTGCCATCGACACTTTCATCACTAGCAATGCTGGATGTAGCAACATGACAACTATCAAATGTATCCGTTGATGTCATAATTGGTTTGTAATAGAAACAATGGAACAGCAATCAAACTCGATTCATCAAACTAAAAGCTAAGCCAGCTCACTAAACTCATCAGATCCAATCTTGTATACAAACTCGATGGTTTCTATCGATCCGCTACACAAATACTGTTGCATTCTACTAATGACTGTTAAGATTACCACAACCTTCATTCAAAAACCTCAAGCTGGTCCCCAATCTAAAATCAGGCAGATGTGATGTGTGCTGCAGCTTCAGTCAATTGCGGCTTGGACTTTTCAATAACCTGCAAACACTCTCCAAGATTGTTTTTCCATAGCAACATGCGAGACTGAAGCAGCTTCCATTGTGGGACTCCAAATACACGTTGGGTTGCACGACTAGACAATGTTGATGTAGATTGTTAGTTGAAAGCAGTCTTGAACTGCACATCCAACAGCCAATCCTTCAAAAATCAAAGCGTTCATATTCATACCTGACCAAAATGGTTTGTTTTAGCTGATTGATCTTGGCATCTACAAGACCTGCACGAATTGCTGTTTTGATACCATTAGTGTTGGATTAATCGATATAAACAAACATAAACATGGCCTTCAATTGATCAATACTCGAACAAAACTCACCATCAATAACCCAAAATTCGACATCATCCTCTGACACATCAAGTGCTTTTGAAATAGTAGAATAAGACACTTCTCCCTGCAAGTGTTCAGTCGCAAGTGTAGCAAGTGACAGAATACGCATTTTTCGAATATTGGCATCTTGTGAAAGACCTACAGATCAACAGTACAAGCAAGCTGGATCAGCAATCCAAATACTTTCAATTCATACTACAAAAACAATCAATATTAACCTTGTTCTCGCACAAATTTGGGGTTTTTGGTAACAAATGCTTTGTATTTAGTAAGCGACTGATCAAGAAAGATCTTGGCAAGCTCAAAGATCTTGGTAGACCCGAGTGCCTGGACAGCAGTCAAACTCAACACATCCTCAAAGTTGAGCACTTCGGGGATAGATATGGCTTGAACAAGAGCCTTGACAGCCAAAGTGTTGATTGATTCTGTATTGACTTCTTTGGTTAAGCCTTGGTATGTGTTAAGGTAGCGCAAGAGACAGCTCTGTGCCTGAATCAAGCTATAGACGAATAAACTGTAAGATCTCGCAGTCTTTAAATTACGTTTCTACAAGTACAATCCGATGCATTGCATAATCACTAACCATGATTCTGATTTACCAAGCTCAACACTCAGCAAAAGATAGAGGGCACGACGATCAACAAGAGTTAGTTGCCATTCAGAAATCCAATCTTCAAGATAGGTAAGTGTGTCAACCACTGCATCCAATTCATCGCCTGCTGATGCAACCTGGACAATCGTCTTGTATGTCTTGAATCTGCCGTATGAGGTGGATTCAAGGGAATTGTACATGGTCGAAAGGCTAGACATGTTTAATAATTGTAAATGTCAGCCATAGTCGCAGTAGTAGATCAGAATCTATAGGATCGGATTATCTTGAAAACACTCCAGAAATCTAAAATAAACTCACATGGCTAGATGGGTTGATGCTTGCTTGGGATCTACTTTTGAAAATCCTTTAAGAACAAGATCCAAGGCTTTGTCTAGTTGTGTAGTATCAGATATACCGCATAATAATGCAATAACCAAGTTCATAACACTCTCTGGATTGAAAATACCAAAACCACATCCCGCAAGTAATTAAATAGTGGTTGGCAATAGTCAAGCATGAATAAATTGTTAGTAAAGTAATTCCTGATCCGGACCATATTTATCGGTAGCAGTCCAAGCCATTAATCAATGAATGCTTTACTTGAATCAGCAATCTACAATAATCAAAACTACACTCACCACTCTCAGCCAAAAGAAGCAATGATGCAGTCTCGGCAGCAAAATAAGATGAAAGCTCAGCTGTTTTTCCTGCATCATTCAAGGCAGTAACAGTATCTACAAACTGCTGACCAGCTCCACCTTTCTGCTTTGCGATCAGATTGGCGAGTTGCAGAATCTATTGTATAATAGTGGAAAGTTCATATCAGAAATGCGATGTCGGTTTCTAATCTATAAAAGTGAATAGTAAGCCATCATACCTGCTCAGAAGAGATGAATGCAAGTTTGCGGATAGTCATTGGAAATAAAGAAGTTGCTGAGCAGTGGGGAAAAGAATTGCAATTGTTGGTTTGAATTGTCGATTTTCAATTTTGCAAAAAAGAAAAATGTCGCTTGTAAAATTAGATGTTAAATCCAAAGTATGCCATTCATCACATTCATTTTGCATCGGAAACATACTCGAGTAAACAGGAATTCACCAGTGTTTCACTAGCGTATCCAAGTAAAATAAATCAAGAGTCAATGTAATAAAAAGTTGAATATAACAAAGATTGTTTATTGACAATTCCAATTGTCGGTTTGCAGTAACAAACTTGAAGATTTGACCATTTTGTTCCAAAGACAATCGTTGCAGGATAAATACAAATTCCACTGCGTGAACACGACTGACAATTTGGCGTCAATTCAACATTGCGCACGTGGTCCAATCCACTGTAAAAGTGGCTGGAAAACTGCTTTTTGGTTTCAACAAAAATATCCAAATTGGAATCTTGCTGAAACTACTATTGGATTATCATTACCATTGAACTGACTACTATTGGGTTATCATTACCATTGAACTGACTACTAATCAACTAGCTGGGTTTACTGAATTTAGTCCACCATTTGTATGTTATCAATTGATGCTGGATATTCATGTATGCATTGACGTTGTATTAATCATCATTTATTATCGAGTTAGTTTCCAACCAACTCTTCTCATCGCACAACACACATAGAGGATCCAGGCGTACTACTCCAAAGCCAAAGAAATCCGCATAAGTTTTCAATTCATTCAAATGACTCCAGTTATTGCCAAAGAAGAGTCAAGTTTCTCTTCCGCAACACCAAATGGTGTTACCAACCATGCTGCCAATGGTGTTGCTAATAGCAGTACGCCATCCATTACTGTTCACTCTCCGAATGTGAGGTACACTCCTGATCACATTCTGTCCAACTACGTCTATCGAGATGCTTCGGTTACAACCGATCCTTTGACAGGCAACATTTCTGTGATGCCTGTGGAAAAGCACTACGCATTCAAGGTCGGCCGAAAGTTGCCCAAAATGGGTTTGATGCTTGTTGGTTGGGGTGGAAACAATGGATCTACTTTGACTGCATCCATTCTTGCCAATCGCAAGTCCTTATCCTGGCATACCAAAGAAGGAATCCAGCACTCCAACTACTACGGATCGGTATTTCAAGCTTCGACCGTCAAGATTGGTGTTGATTCGGCCACTTCCAAGGACGTGCATGTGCCGTTTTCGGCCCTTCTTCCCATGGTCAATCCCAACGACATTGTTCTTGGTGGCTGGGATATTTCTTCAGCCAACATGGCCGAGTCTATGGAACGTGCCAAGGTTTTAGACTGGGATTTGCAACAGCAGTTGCGTGATGAAATGTCTGCACTCAAACCACTTCCTTCGATCTACTATCCAGACTATATTGCTGCCAACCAAAAGGACAGAGCCGACAATGTTCTTTCTGGAACAAAACAGCAACAGCTGGACCAGATTCGCTCAGACATTTGTGACTTTAAACAGAAGAATGATTTGGATCGTGTGATTGTTTTGTGGACTGCCAACACTGAGCGATTTTCCGATATTCTCCCCAACGTCAATGACACTGCCGACAATCTGTTGAATGCAGTCAAGACCGGTCATTCGGAAATTGCACCGTCCACTATTTTTGCACTTGCGTCGATTCTTGAAGGGTCGCCTTTTATCAATGGATCGCCCCAAAACACATTTGTGCCTGGTGTGATGCAGCTTGCTGAGCGCAAGCATGTGTTTATTGGTGGTGACGACTTTAAGAGTGGGCAAACCAAGATCAAGTCAGTTCTGGTGGATTTTCTTGTCAATGCAGGCATCAAGCCGGTTGCCATTACCAGTTACAACCATCTTGGTAACAACGATGGAATGAATCTGTCAGCACCACAGCAGTTTCGCAGTAAAGAGATTTCCAAGAGCAATGTTGTTGATGACATGGTGGATGCCAACCATCTTTTGTACAAGAATGGGGAAAAGCCTGACCATATTGTTGTGATCAAATACTGTCCTGCCGTAGGCGACAGCAAGCGTGCTTTGGATGAATATGTGAGCGAGATTTTCATGGGGTAAGCCAATGTATTACGTGCAGAGTATATAGAAATGCACATGTGATAGTATTAACTTGAAGTTGATTTAAAAAGTGGCAAAAGCACGATTTCGATCTACAATGTTTGTGAGGATTCCCTACTTGCCTCTCCGTTGATCCTGGACTTGGCTTTGCTGACTGAGCTGTTCACTCGGATTGAGTACAAGACTGAAGAAACCGCCGACTATGTTCCTTTCCATTCAGTTCTGTCCGTGCTGTCGTACATGCTCAAGGCACCAGTGGTTCCTAATGGAACGCCTGTTGTGAATGCGCTTTCGAAACAGCGATCTGCGATTGAGAATATTTTGCGTGCATGCATTGGTCTTGCACCTCAGAGCGATATGACTCTTGAACACAAGTGTTTTTAGAGTGTGGCAGATTGATTTGATTGTCTATTCAGTCTACTGACCTTGGATTTTGCCATGTGTTTCCGTGTGTTTCCATGTAACTCCATGTGTTTAGCAGATTGAAATGATGGACTTTGATAATAAACTTTGCCAGATTGCAAGACTTTTTGGCTGGTTGGTTCAAGCAATTCTGATTGCAAGTTTATGGGCAAATTTGGCATATTGCAAATTTGACCAATTAAAATCACCAAAATTTGACATTTTATTCCAGAACAGTTAGCAGATATGAAGATAACAACAGATAATAGCAATGGCCACAATGACACTGATGGCCATGAAATGGTATATCCGCAGTCATGGAGTATTGTACTGCGCAATAACGAAACCAGACAGTTGGTTCTATACGACAAAGAATCGCACACTGTTACAGTAAAGTCATTGCAGTTGGTTCCACGAGAGCAACAGGTACTCGCTGCGAGTGTTGATACCGTACGATAGTACAATAATGGACATTGATATGATGAATGGATTGAGATCGTGTGATAATCGACATGCAATGAACGACTCCATTTGTCTGTAGTGGTTGTGCATCACCAGATTTAAACTAACTCGTTGATTGAATCTGTCGACTATTTCCTGCATAGATGCATCGACAATCGTTTTTTGATTCGACTGCTGAAGATACCAGCGGTAATGGTATGGAGCCTGGACCTACTCATCGCGCGGTTGATGGTAGAAGTTCTGATGTATCCACTTGTCCCTTGTGCAGACAACCACTCCAACACAATATATCCAACACTCAACGACCGCCAGGTTCTGGATCACAAACACAATACACCGATCCATCATCATCAGACAAGTCGTTTATCGATGCCGACTATTTCTGGATGCTATCACGACTAGATCGACCAGCAATTGAACCTCCAACTCGTGTCATGACAAGACAATCTATTCAACCTATTCCAAGATTGGCAAAACCCAATCTGTCGATATCGAATACACCAGCATTTACAGCAGATGATATCCCGTTTTCTAGTTCTGCTTTTCCCGCATCTCCAATTTCAGGTTTGGACAATACAGAATCAATCAATGGGATTGGAATGCAGCGACAAAAATCAAGTCATTTAAATAGCGACAGTTTCAACCAGGGATATTACGATCGGTTTTTTGTCGAGGAAAAGAAACTGGGTCGTGGACAGCGTGGGAGTGTGTTTCTTTGTCAGCATGTAAGATTACACATATATAGATTTGATTTAGTTTGGTTTAGTTTGATTTGATTTGGTGTTTAGATATAATCGTGTCGGACTGTAAATATAATGGGGTGCTTGATATTGATGGCTGACCATAATGATTGGATATGCATCACCAACAAATCAGGTACTGGATAAAGTTCCACTGGGTCAATTTGCTGTCAAAGCCATCCCAGTAGGCACTTCGCATACATGGCTTGTCCGAATGCTCAAAGAAGTTCATCTTCTTGAACGTTTGAAACACATCAATATCATTGAATACAAGCATGCCTGGCTCGAGTACCGCCAGCTCACGCTTTTTGGACCTTCGATCCCGTGTCTGTTTATTCTTATGGAACTTGCAAATGGAGGAAGTTTGGAAGAATATTTACATATACAATGGGATCCTATGTCGTGCGATGACAAGAGCAAGGAAAATGAAACAAATCACAAACAAAAAATGTCATTCAAGGCCAAAGTTGCTGCAAGACGATTCCGACGCTCAATTGGCTCGAGTCCACCAGGACGGAGCGAGTCATTGGCTTCTGCCATGAGTTCTAGTAATTTGGACTGGAATGGTACAGAGCACAACGAAAGCACGCATACGTGGCCACCACAATCATTGTCAGATTTGGCATCGCAGCAGATTGGTCAAACCCGAGACACGAGTGATGATGCCAGCACGTTTATTCACGGTGGAATTGGTGTTGGGTTGGATGGCAAAAAAGTGAGATATTTGACTGAAAAAGTGATCCGGAGTCTGTTTTTGGATATTTGTCATGGACTGGAGCATCTGCATCGACACGGAATCATCCACAGAGATCTGAAGCCTCCAAACTTACTGCTGCGATATGCAGACGAGCATCGAAATGGAATGTAGGTTGTATACTCCACATATGCGAAACCATACTGGTCACTAACAACTGGTTGGCTTTGAATAGTCCGCGAGTGCTTATATCCGATTTTGGCGAATGCGAAGTCATATCCGATGCAATGGAGCGTGAACGAACCGGAGCAACAGGAACACTCGAGTTTATGCCTCCGGTATGCGATTTTAGTGTTTGGGTTTGAGTTTGCATAGTATACATGGTTTGATCAACTGATCAATTGATACGTTAATATCGTGGCTGTATATAACAGGAACTGTTGCATAAGGACGTTTGTGGACAGTATTTACCCAACCACTCGCTCAAAGCAGATATATGGTCATTGGGGGTTGTTCTATACTATCTCTGTTACTCATCGGTGCCATATGTACAAGTAGATGATGTGGATCAACTCAAAGAAGACATTATAAACTTCAAGTCGTAGGTATAGCTGCACTGACAATGATGGTTACATATATACTGAAATGTGTGTTTTGTGATGGAGCAGAGTCCGGTTTCCAGAAAGTGGCAATCGCGTTCCAGAAGATCTAAAGCAACTGATATGCCGATTGATGAAAACCGATCCAGATGCAAGACCTACTGTCGATGATATTTTGAGACGATATGAACAAGAAAATATGCCAGCAGAAGACGAGACTCAGTCTGGTCGCAGGAATTCTATCATGCCTCGGTTATCTGCTCATCACGGTGATCTTCAATGTGATGCCGTCAATGAAAGTCAAAATCTCGTCAATGTTCCAGACATAACAAAAGTAGCCGAGGTAACAGAGGTAACAAAGGTAACAGATTGATGAATACAACTGTATCAGAAGTTGCAGTAGAGTATGGGTTGTATTCGAGTCAATGTATCAATCCATTATCAAATATTTAGTTACTACAAACCGTGTCTGAGCCAAACCATGCAGCGATACCGCCAGTTGGACTGAATGACATCACACGTGTAAATCCATCATTACAATCACCCACGACGATCCATGTTGGGTTATGGATTATAGCCAAGGTATATCACTGATACTTTGACATACTATTATGAGTCAATCATATTGTTTATATATTGATGATTTTCAGGTTGGGACTGCATCGTTGATTTGTTTTCCCGAATCGGTTCGAATGGTTGCTCTCAACACTATTATAGCATCGATGCTGCTGGATCTGTATATCATGTAAGTATTGACACTGATATACACTAAAGTTACTTGTATTGTGAGTATATTGATTACTGATTTGTTGATTGAATTGTGAATGGATATGTTGAAACTATTATGGCTAGTGGAAATCCAAAGTTTATGCGATGGATAGCAATTCAAATCATGGCAGCAATGATTGGATATGCGTATCTGACAGGATACGGTTATGGAGGAATATGTATTTAATAATGATCAATAAACTAAAATGCAAATACCATGTATCGGATGAATGGTAGTTGGAGTAATGTATATATAACCGAATCAGACTCGAGTACAAGTGGTGAGCAAATGATAAAAGTGCAATAGTTGAACTATTTTGAATACATTTCAAGATAACTGAAATACAGTTTGATTTATTTTTAGGACTGTACAATCTGTAGTAACAATCATGTGCCAAATGGAATTGGTATTTGATGGCAGACTCGGTTTATAAATGGAATACAAATTCAATTTTCGTATTCTAGTTTATTCTATGCACAACAATCCGCGATTAACATACTCGACTGTCAAGCCAGATCTACTATTCAACTCAACCATTATAGCCATTGTCCATATGGATTGTTGCTCATCCAACCAGCCATCTCGTATGCGGCATTCTACTCACCACTTCAACAAACCATCTCAACAGCCAACTAACTCCATCACTGCTCATATTCCTTATAGCAAACTTCCTCGCCAGCACTATCGCAGCATGATGTTTACTAAACACCAGCATTATCACCCAAAGAACTACAAACGGAACAAGTCCAACTACATCCACTCTCGAACAACCAACGTCAATCCTAATCACTGTTCTCTGGGTCATCCTTGTCCTCCTTTATGGAAGACTCACTCAAGGACAAAAACCTGTCGCTCTTGTTCATATGCTTTTCTGCCACCTCCATTGCAGACACCCTTGCTTAATGTGAAGCCTCGTGTAGTGACGCTACAGACATTTAATGGCTGTGCAGCAACTGATGCTATTTCATCAGATAAGCTGCAAGAGAATCTTGTCGACAGAAGACAGTATGAACTAGGGTATGGTTCGCTTCTGTGTTCCAATACTCCAGATTCACCTCCTTATATACCCAAATCCATTCATGATTGTAATGCTGAAGTTGCACTTGATGATGAAATTGACCTTGCTTTTAATGATCTTGATCTACTAGACTCATTTAGTCCTGCCACTCCATACCAGTATGGTCGTGCTACTAATTGCTCCACGACTCCAAGTGTTGCTGCTGCTTGGTTGGATGGTGGCTAGACTATTCTATAAATGTATAGCTCGATTGGGTATTAGTAGATTCCTGATTGTTAGATTCAAATAATCCACGCATGATGTAGTATTTGCTTGTCGATTGCTTTGTTCATGCATATAAACTATAGATTAGATGGTCGTTTGTAGGCTCAGTTTTCATGTCATTAAACTCTCCAAGTTTTAGATTTTGCATTTCCAAATAAACAGTGCTTTTGTTCTTGCTGCTCTGTCCTAATACACATCAATTTTATTCCACAACTTCAAGAATCTACTCATCCAGCTGGTATCTAACAGTCACAGTGTTTAATATTTCACAAAACAATGCGTCTTCATATTCACTGTTTTTTACTAAAGTAGCCGAGTAATGTTCCTTTTTGACCTTGAGCAGTAAAACTAGGATTGGTTTTGGACTGAAAACTAGATGCATTGACTTTCTTTTGTAAAACAGCCGATCGCAATAATCCATCAATTTGACGAGTTGTTGCAGTCGTAGACACTCCATTTTGCAAGTCGGATTGAGAACCAATCGGTCTAGATTGACGACACACTCCACCCATTCTATCAGATACCAAATACGGAGAAGTATGTTTTGATGTCCCTGATAAACAAGAGTTGGATCCAGTCGAGATATCAGAGCCGTTCTTGCGTTTCATTCGAGAAGCAAGTTGCTCAAATTGACCAATACTGGCTCGCTTTTTTCCCAGCATTGCGCCAGGTCGAAGTACATCCAAACTACTCAATGCATGACGAACTGTAACAACTTGTCCATCATTCAAATCCGACAAGTCACTATCCATAAAACATGGATCGGCACTAATACACGGCAAATACGCAGTTGAAAGGCAAAACAGTTCAATTTACAAACATCTCAATATTCAATATAAACAGCATGTTTGAACCTATTCAACGTACCTGATATTCTGCTTAAATGTGCTTTTTTGATGTAGTGATTGATTAGATTGGGAAAATGTTGTAGTATGCGTATTCTTCGAGGACGAGTCTGACACGACAGTGGAAGGTGAGATCAAACAATCCTTGAACCGATCTCTACTGGGCGAATCAGTCGTCTGTAGCTGCGCTTGTCGAATATTCATCAATTCCTGTTCCAAAATAGCAACTCGATCCAAAAGTGGTGTATCGCATGATGTCGATGTATGCATAGTAGTGTTGATTAATTTACCTGCATTGGATTTGTGTGTCAAGATATCTTTAGCAGATAGTAAGGTATATGATGGCTGGCAAGTGGCAACCAGCTCGTGTTGTTTTTTGATATCCAGATGGCTTTCTTCCAATCGATCATACTACCAGAATAAATGAAATCAAGTTTAGTAAACATACTACAATAGTCACGATATACAGAGTCAATTTCATTAGCGCACTTTTGCCTTTAAACTATCTAGCTCCTTACGAGCATAATCTCGCTCCTCGCGCATTTCATATGCGCGTGTTTTGTATGTTTGCGAGTTTTTGTGGAACGTTTGGATTTTTCTAGGTGATAATAAAAGCCAGTCTTTAGTTGTATGATACCAATTATGGTCAAATTCAAATCAACTTTGCTTCAAAATCATAATACATGAACAACAAACCTGTGATATTCTTGTAAAATATCCTTTAGATCGGCAGCATTGTCCATTAAAGCAATATCACTGGCTCTACCTTGCCAATCCTCATTGTCTATAGATTTGTTTAAATCGATGCTTTCCACTCTTGTAATTAAAAACTAAATGTGATTAATTGCTGTGATCATCAAATATGTCCATTCCACAATCAACCATTCGTGTAGCATACGTTTTATAGGCAGCAAGTTTTCGCTGGAGGTTTTCCGAATCGCTCTTATGACGACCAATGGTTTCTACAAGCTTAGCATGATACACTTTTGAAGCAGCTTGAGAAAGTTCTGCATTCAGCAACTGTTGTTTTAGATCCGTATTGATTTTTTCAAGCGAATCCAATTTTTTTTGAAGAATAGCCATTTCCTTTTTCGAAGCTGCTTGAAATGACTTGATTACGTGTTCTCCTGCTTTTAAATGTTCAAGATCGTTGAGAATATGGTTTCGATCCGTGATGGTATCTTCAAGATCGCACTTGAGTGACTCTATTTCCTCTTGCATTTCATCAATAAGAATTTGCTTTGATGCCAAATCTCGATGCAAAAATGCCACGGCATTATCTGAACAGGCTTGTTCATGAGATCGTGTGGCATCAGAGGATAGTCTGGATGCAGCTAGAGGTGGTAATGAAGAAGATGGTTGTGCTGTAGACAAAGCCAATGGAATCCAAAAAAGTCCGTTTGGAAGAAACACAATCTCGGGTAGTGTGGGTTTGATAAACTTGACTGGTTCTCTGCAATTCGGACATACACGCTTAGATCCACAATTTAACCATCGAATAATACTATTGATACGAAAACATGCTGGTTTAGAAATACGACCCAAACATATTCGTGCGTGTCTTGAATGGATCATTTAGATTACTTACCATACAGAGTGAAATACATGACTGCCTGTATATATTAAAGTTTTTAATGTAATTTTTGGGATTGTTCAAGTTTGATAGTGGCAGTTTAAATCCATGCCAGATATTGAATATTTAGTCATTACAGTTCTAATGGTGTATGATGATTTCACCAGCCAGTTTACATCTAATCAAACACAACACAGCTTAAACCAAGTCACCAGTTGAAAATGGATAGACTACTTACATTTTGGCAAGATGCATTGCTGGGTCATCTGTTTCAGAAATGACTTGTCGAGTTCAAATGTTTCGGACTTTTCCTTTGTAATGGATTTAAACAGCGGTTCCAAACACACAGTGCATGAATGAGGTTCGTTTGCAGGATGAATCATTGTAGTAGAGCGAATATTTCAAAAATCATCAATAGTGTTGAGCAAGTTTAGTCAACGTTTGCCTAAATTGGTTGTTAACTAATATTCCAACTGCCAATGTCCAACACTGCGAGCAGCTGAGAAAATAAACAAAATGTCTGTACACTTGAGAATCAACGATATAAAATAGAGTTGTATCAGCTAATCCAATCCACGCTGGTAAGATTTCGATTATTAGTCAATATAACTATCAAAATAGTTGATGAATGTCAAGATTCTGTCCTGTTTTAAACATCGAGTTTGACAAATTGCAATTCATTAATATTGATGGTTGTGAAATTCAGAAAATATCCAGATTTGATGCAACTACCAAAGCCATTTCAGACATCGCTATCCAAAAACAACAACTTCAATAAATATGCGACAACATCTACGCTCAAAGAATTGCCCAGTAGTTTATATTGTTGCGATCTAGGCACTGAGTCTGGGAATTCAAACGTATGCAGCATGCCAATTGAACCATTCAATACACCATCAATTGGAAATCCGTGCAATCGAGCAATTTCTCGGGGAGTGAAAAACCGAGGACGAGATGCTACTATTGCCTTGCCATCATCGGAAGCAAATGTGGCCTGCAACTCCAAAACACATCACCATATTAGATATTGATATCCAACATACTGCATTTACAAATACTCGACTACTCACATCAAGGTTGGCTGTTTGTAGAAACGATCCAGATCCAATAATGTGATGGGATCCATATGCCTTGGTAAAACATGAGCAGCGCGTATCAGTTGGTTTGACCAGATCGAAACGGAATGTTTTCCTTTTAAGAATATATTGTTCAGGAACAAGGAATTCTGATATATCACAATGCTGCTCCAAATAGGTTGATATTGCTGGAGGGATGGGCAATGCAATGCCGGATGATTCCGAATCTAGCCTTGTAATCATATGTGATGTTTGCAAGCAAGACAGGTTGGATTTGCCAGTTGAAATGCTACTGCGTAGTTTAGCCTAATTCATATCAAATCATATTAAATCGGATCAGTATCCACTGTGGAATTGGCAGTAACAATACAAACCAAGCATATGAGACTCACGGCAAGATAATATCTTCGACGATCGTTTGAAATACCAATTTGAATAGGACTGATTAGGTACTCCTTGACATCGTAATTGCATTGGTCAAGAGCTTGAACCAGTCGAGATCGGCATTCAGAAGTTTCGAAATTGGGAACATTTTCCACAAACACAAATCTGGGAGGGATTGCAATGTGCTGGAGTATTTCGATAATACGCAGCAAAGCAAGTGATCGATTGTCTTGATGATCCAGACTTTTTCCACCTTGAGTGAATGGCTGACAAGGCGGAGAGAGCAGCCAACAATTTGAATCATACTTTTCAATGTCTTTAGCTGTGAGTGTGTCGATGCTCTTGTTGGATGGTTTGATGCCAAAATTGTGTTGATAACTAAATATTCAAGAAACCGTCAGAATGTCATCCCTGCTTGGGATGAGCAACAAACCAATACTGTTCATTTGAAATCCAGACTAACCAAGAGTTGGCATGCTCATTCACGTCAAAGCTTGCAAGAACAGTAGCAGTAGATTCTGCCCGTTCTAATCCATAATGCAGACCGCCTATTCCTGAAAAAAACTCTAATACTCGAAGTGGTTGCTGCATCTATAAATATTTCGAGATTAAAACCAAAGCTGTCCATGTTCAGTTTTAGTCACATTGCTCTTTGCCCAAAACTCTGGCTTCCATCAATCTATCGAGTAACTGGACGGAAACTTTTTGTAGTTATCGAGTCCATTCACTTTTTGGTAGAAACATTGCAGGCACTAATTAATCAAACATCAGAATGCCACACTTGGTCGCATCCTTTGGGTTCGTGCTATCAGCAGTCATTCTTGTAATTGGTAAGTATTTAATCTGCCTCGGACTCTTATTCAACGCAATACAAATGCTGGTCAGAGTTTCATTATCAGACTATCGATTCAGTCAAAATGTCACTGCTTTCCGATTGACCTGCTGGAATTCAACGAAGCTCAAAATCTAGAGTTGGCAGCAATGCAATCTATTTATACAGCATATTGACCAGTAATGGAACGGTTTAACTGACTGTAATACACTTGCATCACTTTTGAATTGCTTATCTGGATTGTGATCCATGTACAATCAGCACTGCTGCTCTCTGCGTGGTTCTTACTGGGAAAAAATGGCAGATCTAGTTTGCTAGGAGCCGTAGGAAGTACGAGTACAAGGGACACTGTTGTAATAGCTGGGCCATCTGGATCTGGAAAAACTGCACTGTTTTACAAGGTAAATCAGCTCTAATAGCAAACAAATGTTTTATTTGTATCCATGCTAATACTTTGAGTAGCCAATAAGCTAAACGCACTCTGCTGTTATTTCTGTACAACCGATTTGAAATGATTTGGCATTTTAGCTTACTGGCCATCGGTCTATTGAAACATGCGTATCTATGCAGGAAAATGTAGCACCGCTTGCAAGCAATGTGAGTTTATTATTTAGTTTAGAAACTTGACTGGTATGAGGTTGTGTGCATAACTGATCTTGTATGATTTATACAACTAACCAGCAAATCATTGTTTTGTATGTCGACTGCATTTGTCAATTTTGTAGATGTTGAATACAAAACTTGTTGATATTCCAGGTCATTTAAGATTACGGTTCAAGTTTAATACATTTTTGCCCAGCGCAAAAGGGATCCTGTTTGTTGTGGATTCATCCCAACTTCGCAAGGAAGACATACTGCGTTCAACATCAGAGTACCTCTATGATGTTCTTACAAATAATACCACCTTGAATAGCGAATTGCCAGTACACATCCTGTGCAACAAGAATGATGTGATTTTATCACTTACACCTGCACTTGTAAAGAGCATGCTGGAACAAGAAATGTAAGCGCGTTTTATTTCCAAACCGTACTCATGGCTGGTGTGATGATTCATTGATGTTTTGTTTAATATACTGCTGTATAGTAACCAATTACGCAAAGCACGAAGCTCTGGCATTGCTGCTCAATCTGAAGGGGATGAGGATGTAGCATATTTAGGACACGAGGAAGATTTCAAATTTGAACATCTTTCCAACGAGGTTACGTTTGCATCAATCAGTTGCAAACCGATATCGGCTGAACAAGACATAGACAATTCGACTGACTCCAACAAAAATATAGACGATGTGCAGATGGTGTTTGAAACGATTGCAGAGTGGTAAACTAATACCATGAATACATGTGAAGCATTCTTGGTATTATCTGAAAATGTGGATTTTGTTTTTAAAGTGCTTTATTCTCGTGCAAATATAGCTTGTTTATGCAATCTTGAGTAAACTGTAGTATGAAAACAGGATATGTTACAGATAAAGCACAGGAAACTTGGTTTCACAATGCAAACAATCGTGCTGTCAGGTATATTGGTATCAAAGTATTAGCCATCTAGTATAGCAAATAGTGGTGCTGGATTGGCAACAGTAAAGAATCGAGCACACATACTGCATAGTCAGAATAGAATGAGAGTTGTCATTGGAACTAGTGTAATCTTGATTGTCACAATATTTATTGCAGAATATCAAATCTGGTCAAGCATCTGCATACTAGTATCAAGATTGAATGCCATCAAAAACATCGAGCGATTAGAAACATTATATAATATAAAATTAAACTATGGCTTTGAGCTGGAACTCTCATTTGATATAAATATACATTTCCAGATATTGAGTTTGACCGTTATCAATACAACTCTACTTGTATCTCAATTTTACGAATACGTTTGCGTTCTAGTTCAAGAGATCAAAGATTGTATGCCTTGAGAATGCAAGTTGTTTTCATGCCAGTTACTGAATACTTGGTTTGAGAGTTGCAGCTTGAACAAGTATCAAGAATATGAAATTTACTAAAACTGTGATGTGAATATCCACAGATGCTTATACAAAAATAGACAACCAATTCGGTCAATTAATTGACATGACATTAACAGTCAACGATTGATTATGTATTTGACATAAAACTGCTGTGAATCAAATGCTATTTTTGCATCACGACTTTCCCGTTTACCAACAAACTGTCAATTAAGCCAAACATGAAGGTGATCTTTTCACAATTGTTGCAATATGCATCGACTGCTTATGTCCCGCAGACTTATTTGTTGCAATGGCTTGCTTGCTTCTACTTGTGCTCGCACAAATTTACTAACTATTACAGCACTTGGCTCTAACATGATTAACGCTGCTTCTATTCATCATAATCACTCTTTTTTATTTACCTGCAAACGTTCTATACAGACTATTGCAACTCATTCTGGAAGGTTGTTTGATCTGTTTAGATCATGTATTTTGTAGTATTCAACTTGCATGACCTGTATTTTAACTCAATGTATATACAATATGCAATATTCAGTTTTCACGCAGATGAATCTCTTGCTGTTTACATGCTTAGGTTTGAATCCATGTCTATATAGTATTACTGTTTATTTGATATTAAAAACTGATCTATTTAAAACATGATGTTTTGTTCAGGCTGCTTCCAGAGTACAAAGATGCTAAACTTGTACGTACTAGAGATGCTAGTGTGATTGAAAGTGCTGATATTGTTGTGGATGTTGGTGGCATCTACGATCCTAGCAAGCATCGCTACGATCATCATCAACGTGAGTTTGTGGATACATTCGATAGCGATCACAAGATTCGACTATCAAGTGCCGGACTAGTGTACAAGCACTTTGGTCATCGAATTATTCGTGAGGTTCTTGGTTGGCATCAGGATGAACAGGAAGATATAGTGCATATGCTTTACATGAAGGTCTACGATGATCTAATTCAAGAGGTAGGATCGTTTGTAATGTGTTGTAACATTTAGCAATGTTGCATAGTTTCAGTGTCTCACCTTTTTTGAATTTATTTTAGTACGATGGTGTAGACAATGGAGTATCTAGATATCCCAGCAATCTTGATCCAGCTTACAAGGAGAGCACTACAATTTCTCATCGTGTCTCTGCTTTGAATCCATGGTGGAACCAGTCTGTTGACGATATGGATGAGCGATTTGCCAAGGCAGTTGCACTCACTGGCATGGAATTCACTGACAAGGTGCAACTAATTTAACAGTATGAATTTGAAGGGATACAATTGCTAATATGTTGTTTTTTAGGTATTATATCTTGGAAATGCTTGGATTCCTGCTCGTAAATTGGTGCAGGATGCACTCAATGATCGCAAAGCTATCCATCCATCTGGGCGTATTATGGTTTTTGATCAGTATTGTCCATGGAAGGAATATGTGTAAGGATTTATGTGAATCAAATCTTGTTGCGATTTTGGCATATTCTCATTATTTTGTTCAATTTAGATATCTCTTGGAAAAGGAAAACAAAATTCCTGCCTCTGAGCAGCCTCTTTATGTTCTCTACCCTGATACTTCTTCCCAATGGCGTATTCAAGCAGGTATGTTTTCATGCGTGTTGATTTCTTAGACTTTTGATTAAAAAACTTTAATATCTAGTTTCTTGCAATCCCTCGTCGTTCGAGTCTCGCAAAGCGCTTCCTGAGTCGTGGCGCGTAAGTTTTACCTTTGATTTGCATTGAAACGATTGATTGTATTATATTTAGAGTGTATCGTATGTCTAACGCTATTTGACTAAACCAAAATATACGACTTTGTTGCAAATTGTATTTATGTAATATTAGGGACTTCGTGATCAAGAACTTAGCACACTTTGCGGCATTGATGGATGTGTGTTTGTTCATGCCAGTGGATTTATTGGTGGAAACATGACAAAGGTATGTCTTTTGCTGTGAGTGTAGGTATATGACTTGTTTAGTCATTTGCTTACTGACATGATTCTGAGGATAGGAGGGGGCACTGAAGATGGCAGTACGTGCACATGAAATGTGAAGTAATATTTGAATAGCCAAAATCATGATGTTATGATTGCTGGGACGTCTTCGTGAAGTCTGGTAAATGCCATAATAAACAAACATGCATTAGTTTCAATTGCAGTTGGCAAGCTACTTGGGCTTTATATTTCAAGAGCACTTTCTAGACATCTACTACTGCGTACAATGTATTACCAATTGAATAGAACTTACTTTTTCCAATAATCCCTGTTTGATTGCAAATTTGAGACTGCAGGAAATTTTCCATCCTCGTTCATGTACTGATCCCATACCTCATAGAGCGGTAACACAATATAGTCGATGAATCCAACTTGGCATTTGCTGATCACTGTTGTTTGACGATCCATAAACATTGAAATGGGCAAACCTCGCTTACGTTCCTCATCTCCCTATAAATTAGCATTTGTATTTACATGTTAACAACATTCCCAGTTAACATTGTATAGGCGTGTTGTAACCTACTTGTTTAAAGAACTCTTCCATAATGTTTTCAGCCCATTTTGTGCACAGCGGCAGACTTTTGGCTGCATTATTGATATCACTACACTTTATTGCAATATCCATACACAACTGGCGGTCTTTGGGATCTGTAAGTTCTAAACCTAACTCACCATAATTGTTATGAAATATTTTAGCTTTTTCATAATCATGCAAATCATGGCACGACAAGGCCATTACTTACCTGCACCGTTAACTTTGTTTTTGAATTTAGCAATATATTCAAAATGGGCAGTCATGTCTGTGGCCAAAATCATTGAAATAATTGACGCACGCAGTGTTTTGTATTTTTCGGGCGACACACCTGCAAGCACATTGCATCCAGGCTCATTTAGCATAATATCAAATCCTCTTGCAGTATGATAGTGTTCCAAAACAGATATGTCATTATATCTGATTGCTGCTTGTGATGAGGTTGCAATCATAAATGCGTTGTTATATCCAGGGTGATCTACATCGTGCATAGCTGCTGCAATGATTGACGCAAAGGCATCCTATTTTCAAAACAATTAAGCTTTTACAATACAACTGTCTTTTGACTAATCAATTTGCCTTACTTCGCTTGTCACCAGCTCATTGAGCCCCAATACAGTAAGGAAATAATGTAATGAATGCATAACATCTGCGGCATGTGTGGAATTGTGATATGTGTTGGCCTATGGTTCAGACATAGATTTACAATTAACACGCTTGCAAATCAGTACTGATCACCAATAGAAAATAACTCACTTGATAGTTTGCTTCTACTTTGCTCAAAAATTCACGCATTACTGATTCTCCTACATTGAATGTTGCTTGAAAATTGTAGATTTCAAACAATGCCATGCCTAAATGATACAAAGGCCGACCTGCCATTGCAAATTTATCAATCCCAGTAAAGATTAATCACATTATCAGATTTGTGAGCGTGTCAACCGAGTCAGAAAGTATATACCTTTGGTGACTCTTGCTAGTTCAAAAATATCAAACTCCCAGGTGTCAATGTTCTCCAACACCTCGACAATACTAGGATCGCGTGTTCTAATTAAGTGATATCCAAGCCATTCAGTGATCTTGACAGCACCAATTGTTTTGAAAACAAGCCATCAATAAACCACAAAATAAAAATGACTTACCCAAGAAATATTAGTCTGGAATGTGTCAATGACAGCATACTGGCGTAGTTATTAGTCATTAAATTATTTGATTTCAAGTCCGTTGTCAGTTTTGGTGCTTCATTTTGGTGGATCATGGCATTCAACCATTTGTTGACATCCGTATCCATTGCATCTTTGTTTACGTTCAAATTGGGTAAAAAAAGCTGGTTTGACGATAAAAGAGAAATCACATAATCCAGACTCTCCATTACGTCTGCTTCAAGATCTTGAATATTTCAGTGCCCAAAAACAGTGAATTAGAGCAGTTGACATATAATCAGCATTTTAGATTTAATTACAATGATTAGTAATATACCTCCTTTGAATTGAATATCCCGGATAACTTTAATGACCTTGGTAATTGGCGAATCCAAATCAAGATTGTCCTTGACATGCATTCTAAACCCAACCAAAATGTAAAACAAATATTAGAGAATCCATGCATTCAATATACTACAGAAAATTAGCGTCAATTCATCTGAATCTTACTGGGCTAGTAGTTTTTTTAAATCCGCATTCTGAGTCATCAAATTTGACACAGCGCGTCGCCGATCAATAAGACGATAGGCATATTCGCAAACGTGTCGATGAAGCATAAATGATGATGCACATATCAGCAGAATACTGACAATAAATGTGACTTCTTGCTCATAAAAAACTGGAATAGAAATAAGCCAATCGCATTTTGATTTGTCCATATTCGGAATGTATAGATATGGACATGTACATATCGATTCTGACTTTTCCAAGCAGTCTATTGCAGGATTTGAGTTTATTGGATTGACACCAAGAGCCGAAAGATAAAATGTAGGTGTGCTCAATGAAGGAAAAATGACAAACGTTTCAACCAGATATATAACTGAACAAGCAAAATAGTGAATACACAAGTATGGTATCCATCAAGCTGTATATTTAACATTTCAGTTGAATTCTTACCAATAAAACATATTGTAATACCGCCTAAATGATACTCAAGTTTTGGACGACTGATTTGAAGTGTGATTCCCATGATTGAGGCATACCATAGACCACACAAAACGGTATGAGCGTTTCCTGTAAATGAATGAAACAAGGCATATGGATAAAATGAAAAGTAAAGCGGTAAAATGCTCATTGGATTTGCTTTGTAAACCAATCGACTAAGTTGCCATGTTATATATGAAACAAATATGTCTAAATGGTGGATTAGCTTTAATTGCAACCATAATAAAAATCATTTATGAAAAGAGATTTTGGTAATCAAAACTTACATGTAGGTAATGCAGGATAATATAAATTTGAAAATTTTGAGAGAGTGGACAAGATAAGTATAATTCCATGCCATGAGTAATGTGCTGCCAGCTAATAATTGAGCGTGTTAGATTCTACGTATCGTTTCAAGCCTATTTGGCTCATATATAAACTATACCTGGGCTTGTATTGGTCCTTTAATACTTTCAGCACCATCGCCATGGTCGCTTGTGTATCTTCTATTGATAATGAGTCGTTTAAAGCAATATCAGTATTTTGGTCGAAGCTGTACCATCACTAGACAGAAACTATATCATATTTTTGAAACGCTGGCTCATTATAGTTTATGTACAAGCAGACTTTCAAAGAATCACTTTGAATTAACAGCATATCTAATACAATGGCTCGCATATTCAGTTTACATCTGATACAGTCAACGTACACTTCAGAGTCGCCTCGCAAACGCGCACTTCGATTCATAGAAGTGATACTATACTTTCCAACTCCAGGTATGGTATACCGAGGCATGCTAGACATCTTTGAGTTATGTACTATTTCATTGCTTTTGATGATGGCGGACGGGTTTTCAACGACAGCAGTCTTTCTATTAGTTAGTGTTGGTGAGACCATTTATTCACGTCACAAATAGCCGGTACTGGAATGTATGAAACGTGTTGCGTTTATATCTTGGCGTTTTCCTTAAAGTGTCTAGATTCATCGCTGTATTCACGTAAAATGGAGCACTTTTCTGTATCTTGCATCGCCACCATTTTACTTTGGAATAGATGATAACTGAGTATTCATTGCACTGTCCTTTGTATATTGACTTGGATATTCTCAATTCAATCAACACAATGTTCATACACATCAAATTATAGTTTGGAATCAGTTCTTTCGTCTTTGTTTGCATGACCATACATTGTATGATCGCCAAGTTTGACACCAGGCTCGTCCATTGCAATCCAGATATTTGGTTCCACTGTTCGGATATTGCCAATAAAAGTTTGGACATATTCCCTACCGATTTGTCTGTCACTCACAAAAGTTGGTTTTTGTTGTAATATTACCATCAAGATCATTGATATTGTTGACCAAGATATTTGACAAGGTTCACAAATGCGCTTACAAGTCTTGTTGTCCAAGTGTTGAAACTACAGAGTTGTCAAGACAATAAATGATTTGATGTGTTGGTTTAATGACAATACAAAGGGTTGACACAAGTAGAAACCCATACATAAAAGGACATGTTTTGAATGCTAAAACCACCAAAAACTGTTTCTATATAATGACTCCAAGAACAATATCGTCCAGTAAATTTGACACCAAACACGAGACTGGCTGTTATGCATCTTGGCTTGTTCAGTGTTCCATTATACATAATAAACGGTCTCAATCTATAGACTTGACACGAGAAAATTTCACGTGACAGAATTGAGTAAGCAGGAAAGATTAATCCGAGATTCCTGATTAAAACCATCATTAAATGTAGATTCAAGTGTGGCAGATCAATATCCAGTTTATGAATACAATCTACTTTGAGTAATAGAGACAAGAGTGCATTTTATGATGAGATTCACGTAAATATAGTTGGAGAGTTACAACTAGTCTGCTTAGACAAGGTTTCTGATTATCAAACTTGTGGCTTTGCAAGATTAATCGGAGGTTTATTGTATCCACAACAAACAAGATGATGAAAATGGACACCCAGAACGCATTAGACCATTTCAGAGTTAATTTCAAACGATACGCAGCGATGGAATGAAATAAATACAATTCAGGTCCAATAATCGACTCTAGAACTCGAGTTGGTGTCGAGATTCGATTGCTGACAATCAAAAATCAGTACGACGCGTCCAAAAAGGCTTTGACTTGTTGCTCGACACTCATCCACGCTGATACCAAATATTGATTGAATCTACTCGAGTGCTAGAGTTTATTTCCTGACTTGTTATTGTTGCATGAATGCAATGAACACTGCTATGAATGCAAATACTCCAGCTTCTCCCACAGTCTTGTCTGACATTGATTTAAACGCTAAAGAATCTATTCCTCGAGGCCTAAGTCTAGGCAGTTTGACACCTGCATGTATGTCATTGATACTAAAATGGCTATTTAGGAATGACTTGACTATACTTTTTGTTTGATATGTGGTACAGAGTGGGAAATGCCATTTGCTATTGCAGGACAAGATAATCACAGACTTATGGTTCAACTAACAAGCCTGTTATTCTACTATTCGATAATGACAGCCTTGAATAGCAGCAATTCTCGTCGCAACCTATTGTCTATCGCAACGAATTTGTCTGCTCCTAATATCAATGCTGATGCAACAGTTGCATTCAACTCATCAACTACTGTTGCTGCTCATAATAGCAAAAGCTTGTTGTCTAGTGCTCCGTTGCTCTCTGACACTGCATCGCCCACTACTGCATCCGCCAATTCACTTATTCCAGGCGAACTGTATACCCTGCTGACTAGATTGCCCTTTTTTGCTGGGGTTTCTGAAACGGACGAGTTCCTGCATGAGATCTGCAAAACCATGACGGTGAGGAAATATTCCCCTGGTGATATTGTGATTCACCAAGGCGAGGTTGCTCGCGCCATGTTTTTTATTATCAAAGGTTCGCTTAAAGTGGTGAGTGAGGACGATGAGGTTATTTTCGGAGAGCTGAATCATGGCACATTTTGTAAGTAATGGGATTCGATACAGGATGATATGTATAACGGCCAAGACGGAATGGATCTGACAATCATTTACCCCAACTTCAAACGCAATGTTATTTTAATACAGTTGGAGAGATTGGAATACTATTTGATATTAAACGAACAGCAACAGTTATTGCAAAGGTACCTTGTACTTTGGTTATTCTTCGATCTGATGTCGTGCACAAGAAACTCGTCAACTATCCTGAAATAGAACGTGTTTTGAAAGCTGCTGCTCAAGATCGACTTGCACTCATGTCACAGGAATTACAGCGTGTAGGAAGAAAGCCATCCATTGAATTGCAAAAAAAGTTTTTAGAGGAACTAAAGGTAGTTTATTGCACTGTGGATCAATAAGATCTGTTTTGTTTTGATGAGCGCTATTGAGTATTTTTAAGCACTCACAGGCCTAGCATTATGCCATACCCTAACTATACAGGATTCACAGCTGGCGCCATTGGCATATCCTACTTCTCGAAAGCAATCTATTAGAGTGGATATGATGGATGTCATGCCTAATATTACTTTTGAACCAAGATCCAGAGAGCCAACATCGGAAAGGTCAGACGAGGACGTGGAATCCAGCTCAGGGGTTTCTGTAGAGAGATCTTTGGATGTACTAGGTGGTGAAGTGCAAACTACAACTCCAGAGCCCTTGACATTTCTGCCACATACTCTGAATATCGAGTCGAATGCCATGTCATCGCAGGCTATGCTTGCAAAAAGGCTTGATAATCGACGGCGTGTATCTGTTGCCGTATGGTCTGATGATAAACTGATGAAATTTGCACAAACTATTTCTGGTCAAGCAGCAGCCCGCGAAACCACCATGAAAAACAGTTTCAAAGCCGAGCCTGAGCACCCTCTCAGCCCCAATCTTTCTGAATTCATTTTGTCTTCAAACTCGGCTGATACACATGAATCCTTCACTATAATGGGCCTTGGTCCATCTTCTCTTTTAAATGTATTTCGCTACTTTGATTTTCGACAGCGTATGCGACTACGACGTGTCAGCAAATACATGACAGCCTTTTTACTTGAGAAAGCACATAATCTTGTTTCACATGTCGATCTCTTCAAATGGCACAAGTCTATCAATGATAAAACTCTTGAAAATATCATGCGTTTCTGCGGATCAAATGTCATAACTCTGAATCTTAAAAGCTGTTGGCAGATCACTGATCAAGGACTATTTCATATTTCCCAGTATGCAACTCATCTCCAAACCCTGGGACTGGCAAGCTTATGGGATATTACAGAAGTGGGATTGGCTTCAATTTCAGAACACTGCAAGTACTTGCAAACTATTGAGTTGAGTAATTGCAGAAAGCTATCTGATCAAAGCATTTTGAACTTGCTTGACAGGTGCCAGTATTTGAATACAATTGGACTGAGCTACTGCAAGAGCATTACTGAAGCAATAATGGGAAAATCAATCTGGCAATCAATTAAAAAGGCAAACTTTCAGCGATGTACAGGCATATTTGACAGTGGATTTTTAAAATGGCAGTGCTTACCGTGTCAACCTGCCGATCTTGCTGTTCAATCTATGCAAGGCTCCATCGCTTTTGAACCCGGGCTTGATTCTGATCGAGTTTTGGACAATAATGGTAATAGATGATGGGCTTGCTACTTGTTCATGCTGTTATAATACTGACAAATTGAGTGATGTTATTTTATGATTTTTTGACTATTTAATGCAACACAGCTGAAATCAGTAACTTATCAATGGATAGCGCATCCACAGATATAGCTCCACAATTTTTTTACAGTAGTGAAAGTACAGATTCAAGTATAAAAACAATCCCAATTGCCGCTTTACCACCATGCCAAGTCGACCAGACATTAAACCATTTAGCACAACTAGAGCTGCTTCAACCAACCACTCTACCAAATCCGATGCCATATACATTTATGCTCGAGGAGCTCAATCTAAGTGATTGCTCCTTTCTCACAGATCAGACCATATCTGTTCTATCATGGTGCTGTCCGCGATTAAAAAAGCTCGGTTTATCATTTTGCTGCTCACTCACAGAACAATACGCAGATATCCTTGTTCAAGGATGCAACGAAATCCATTCATTGGATGTAAGCTATTGTGGGAGTGCTGTGACGGATGCATCACTTGGAACGCTTGCGCAGGGACTTCCCAGTCTTGGGTTTTTGAATATTCGGGGATGCGTGCAGGTTACTGATGCAGGAATTAATCATCTTGTGCAAGTCGCGACCAAACTACATGCTGTAAATCTTACTCAATGCAAGTCAATTAGCAAAGAAGCAATCCAAAGAGCCTCCAAAGTATGCGAGTTGGTGTCAAACCAAAGTTTATTTGAAGACTTTGTGACATGTTTGCAGCATGATTACGACACCCGTACTCGGGCGACTACTGCATCCACATCTCATCATTTGTCCGCATCACAGCCGTATTCACGTAAAACGGAACACTAAACAAGGATGTCAAAGTATAATAAACAGTCTCATGAAATGATTGGCATCAATTCATGTCAAATTCACTGGGTTTTCCTGTTGTTTGGCATGTATTCTATTTTAAACTCGGTGATCGTACAATGTATGTTATACCAGGAGAATGATCTTGGTTCAAAACTATAGTTTATGTGAGCATCGTGATGTTTGTTGTGTTTATTGAAAGACTGCAGCCAGTTTGAATAGGAGTCACAATGGATATTCAACTACTGTATATTTCAGGACAGAATAGTATTGCGTTTTACGTGAATACAACCAAGAAAGGTCGAACAAGATCTACTGCCATGGTGTTCAACTAAATGTGCAAATTACAACATTAACGGTTAGAAACACAGATTTTTAATGGTATGGCATAATTACAAACAATACACATAGTGTCAGTGATTTAACATCAGCTATCCAAACTATATAGTTTCTGCAGTAGTTCAGCCAATGGAACAGATAGTCAAAGGAGTCAATATGTTATACAATATTGGCCAACACAGTGACAAATCAGTTGCACAATCAGCAGCACTTTAGAAGTATCTGTCAGAATATCATCATTTATTTCAATGGCAGTATTCGTTTCAACTGAACCAAGCTCAGATCTGAGACTCACGTTTTTAGATATTCAAGTCGGATTTGATGGGCTGTTGGCACAAATAAAAATGTGTACTCACGTGATGTATAGTTTACTTTATTTTTGCAGATAGCATCCATGAAACTACTTGGTATCAATATAGACTGTACGATATCGACAGTTGTTGTATTCAGCAAGTACAAAATACTTTAGATTGAATCAACAGCAGTTTTTCATCACGCTTGACACGCTTGATATGAACCAAGTTGTGTTGGTTGTATTCACGTAAAATGGAATACTATTCCGTTCTGAAATATACAGTAGTTGAATATCCATTGTGACTCCTATTCAAACTGGCTGCAGTCTTTCAATAAACACAACAAACATCACGATGCTCACATAAACTATAGTTTTGAACCAAGATCATTCTCTTGATATAACATACATTGTACGATCACCGAGTTTAAAATAGAATACATGCCAAACAACAGGAAAACCCAGTAAATTTGACATGAATTGATGCCAATCATTTCATGACTGTTTATTATACTTTGACATCCTTGTTTAGTGTTCCGTCTTACGTGAATACGGCTGTACAGTTCGAATGGCATTTGTAAATGAAAAATGAATTTACACGTGATAAGAGTATAGTCCACGTGATGTTGAATTCAATTTTGGAGTTGTCAACTTGACAATTCACTGCCTGTCGCTTCTTCCCCACAGAATTTTTGTAAGGATTCATGCCTTGTTTGTCGCTGAGTTGTATCATGCATGCATGGAGAAAGCATTCATCCATTCATCCAGGAGCATCTTCATCCACCTGTTAATCTACACCTGCATGTTTCATGGCAGATGCATCAGAAATCACAGCAGCGCGGGTTCAACATTGAAGAACAAGCTGCATGTTGCAGATCTTTTGACTTGAACAGCATACAGTCGACTAGATTATGGTGTTACACTCTACAAACTGATGCAGGGAGCCAATGACAATCGACTATTTTAAATCTTTACTACGAGTTCCTTTTGAAAGGGATTTACACACTGTAGCGATCTTGTTACTTTGCAGTATTGCATTTCAATGTAGTCGATTGTTGTAGGAATGATTAGGACACTTATAAACAGTTTGACACTTGTTTTTGGGTGGATGGATGATGGATTTGCTCGTGTACAAGTGGAGGATGTGATGCTATATTTTGGATTGTCTATTGGCATGATCTTATGTTCAGAGTGCTTTGGCGTGGTAAATATTGGCTTACTAACGAGCTAATGATTTTACTGTAATTAGAGTCGCAATGGGTAGAGTCATTCGTGCGCAGCGTAAGGGTGCTGGTGGTATTTTCAAATCTCACACCAAGCGTCGTGTTGGCGCAGCCAAACATCGTCCTCTCGACTATTCAGAGAGGTATTTTATTACTATTTAAAAACTAGATTTGGGCCTGCATTGTACTGATACGACTTTAACCACTATAGACACGGCTATATTCGAGGTCTTGTCAAGGAGATTGTTCACGATCCAGGTCGTGGTGCCCCACTTGCCAAAGTCGTTTTCCGTAACCCCTACAAGTATGGTCTTTCTGAGCAGACCTTTATTGCTGCCGAAGGTCTTTTCACTGGACAGTTTCTCTACTGTGGAAAGAAGGGTGAGGTTTGGATTGTTTTTTAGATATTTAGATTTCTTCAACTAACACCGTTATTTTGATGTTTATAGCTGGTTTAACGATTGGAAACGTTCTTCCCCTTGCATCTGTTCCCGAAGGTACCATTGTCTGCAACATTGAAGAGTCTATTGGTGATCGTGGAGCGATTGCTCGTGTTTCTGGTAACTATGCCACTGTTATTGGCCAGAATCCCGATGAAGGCAAGACCCGTCTCAAGCTTCCATCTGGTGCCAAGAAAGTTTTATCCAACAAGTGCCGTGCTACTGTTGGTATTGTTGCTGGAGGTGGTCGTATTGACAAACCCCTTCTCAAGGCTGGACGTGCCTTCCACAAGTATCGCGTTAAGCGTAACTCTTGGCCCAAGACTCGTGGTGTTGCTATGAATCCTGTTGATCATCCTCACGGTGGTGGTAATCATCAACACATTGGTCATGCCTCGACCGTTTCTCGCTTTGCTCCTCCTGGACAAAAAGTTGGTCTTATTGCTGCCAGGAGAACTGGTTTGCAGCGTGGTACCAAGGTCATTGTCGACAAGGCATAAGCACATTTTTTGTCTGATCTTCAATACATTTTATGTGAAATCCTTTTAATTAGGTTTACATTGTTTTGGTGATATTGAACAAGAGCATACGATAGTGACGAATATTAGAATTTAAACACACTTGACATCAGTCATGATTTTATTATTAATTCAAGCTTGACATGAACAGACTTTAGACACACTGGAAGTGTTTGGAATTTGATGGAAGGCAAATCCATACAAATTCACAAGAATCAAAACTTGATTTTTGCCATTAAATATTTGATTCTTTTTATATGTCGGCAAGTGTCATGAACATCGATTCTGCTTTATTACTGTTTGTATTGCTGCAGTTTAATCTGATTCATGTCTGGTTTTCCATCTATTCTTAGGCTGACGATTTCAAAGCACAAGGCAACCAGGCGTTCAGTGCTGGACAGTATGATTCTGCCATCAAGCTCTTTTCTCAGGCAATAGAACTTGATCCTTCCAACCATGTCCTTTACTCTAATAGGTAGGCTTATCTGAGTCTTGTTGGCTTCCATGATTTTATCATGCTTGAATCTATTAGATCTGATTATTCATCAAATGTGCTTTTACAGTATTTAACCGTTTTAATGTGTGATGTTGTCTTTAGGTCAGCTGCATATGCTAGCATGCACAATTATGTTGATGCTGTCAAGGATGCAGAAAAAACTATTGAAATTAAACCTGACTGGGCAAAGGTATGCGTTGAATCATCGCTTTGTTTTTGTCGAGTGCTATAAAATCACAACTTTTTACTGCTCATACTGAAATCTATTGAATCAATCCTATTTACTCGACAATCAACTTGCCAATCTGGAATTTCCTCGCTAATATTTAAACTCTGCTTAATACCATTAGGGATACTCACGTAAAGGTGCTGCTCTTCATGGACTTGGTAATCTGGAAGAAGCTACTGCTGTTTACGAAGCTGGCTTGAAAATTGAGCCAGAAAATGCGCTTCTCAAGCGTGGTTTGAGCGATGTTACTGCTGCCATGTCAGCCAGCTCTAATCCCATGGCCAAGATGTTTGGACCTGGCATGTGGGAAAAAATTGCCGCCAACCCTCGTCTTTCTCCTCTGCTTGCTCAGCCTGATCTTGTTGAAAAACTTCGTCAGATCCAGAGCAATCCAGAAACAATTAACCTGTACGTTGTATCAGTGTGCATACTTGTAATCTTATTTCCTGGACATTTATGATTTCTAATATTTGCTAGACATGTATGATTTACATCATATTGATTGCATTGTAAATTCTAAATTAGTCATCTTCAAGATACTCGTATTATGGAGGTATTGATGGGACTCATGGATCTGGATGCTCGTGTTGCTCGAAATGCCGACGAGGTTGAAAAGGCAACTGAAGAGGCTCATGCTGATATTGACTCGCGCAAGGCAGCTCAGTCTTCTCATAAACCACAGCCCAAAACTCAATCTGAACCTGAATTGACTCCTGAAGAGCTAGAGAAAAAAAATAAACGTACTGCCAGTGACGAGGCCAAGACCAAGGGAAATGCTGCTTACAAACAACGTCAGTTTGAGGAAGCGTTGAAGCACTATGCTGAGGCTTGGGATTTGGATAATACTAACGTGGCTGTTCTCACTAACAAGGCAGCTGTATACTTTGAAATGGAAAAGTTTGACGAGTGCATCAAGACTTGCGAGGAAGCTGTTGAAGTTGGTCGTGAACAACGGGTTGATTATAAGCTGATTGCTCGGTAAGTATTCAAGATTGTTTATTGCATAACCGAAATTGATTCTGATCCTCATTGATATGTTACGATTTAGTGCACTTGGTCGCATTGGAACTTCGTACACTATGCTGAATGACTATCCCAATGCAATCAAGCATTTTGAAAAATCGCTTTCCGAGCACCGAACTGCTGATATTCTTGAAAAACTGCGCGATGCTGAAAAGACTCTCAAAAAGATTGAAGAAGAAAACTACAAGAATCCCGAGTTGTCTGATGCTGCTCGTGAAAAGGGCAACGAGTTGTTCAAGGCTCACGACTATGTCAATGCTGTTAAACAATACTCTGATGCCATCAAGCGTAACCCTGAAGATCCCCGAAACTTTTCAAATCGTGCTGCCTGCTATACCAAGTTGATGGCTTTGCCTGAAGCTGACAAGGACTGCGATGCTGCAATCAAACTTGATCCCAATTTTCTCAAGGCATATATCCGTAAAGCTGCAATTCTATGTGCCAAGCGTGACTACATGGGCTGCATTGAGATGTGTGAGGATATCATGAGCAAAGACACTGAAAACAAGCATACTGCCGAAGTTCAGTCGCAGGTAAGATAGTCTTGTCTAATTGGTGATTGTTTTTCATTTATTAACCCTACTGGATTGAACTATATAGATGCAAAAAGCATACTTTACTCTTAGCCAGCTCCAAGCTCCACATAACCGCGAGGAAACGCTGGAGCGTGCAAAGCAGAATCCTGATGTCCAACAAACCATGAGCGATCCCATCATGCAGACTATTTTGAAGCAAATGCAAGAAGATCCCTCTTCTGTCCGATCGTAAGTTTTTGATCAGTCTGTATAGAAATAATGTATCAAGTGAGCCCAATACAAATACTAAAACTTTGTTTACTCTAGGCATATGGCTAATCCAGCAGTTTCTGGCAAGATCCGTATCTTGATCAACGCAGGTATTATTTCTATGGGACGTTAAGCCACTATACAAACGCACACCATACATGTTGATGATGAAATTGAAAAATGAGTGCAAGAATTAAAAACAACAATGCGATTAAAATGACCACTTTTAACAAGTGATGTATGCCAATTGGCTGATCAACCCAACACATGAGAGTTTACCCAGAGATTGGATAGCAATACAAATATTACATTCTACTCTAACCGATTCGTGTGATATGAACATCAAATAAGGATTGCACAATCAACAGTTGTGGAATGAGTTTAGTAACAAGATGGTGTGTTTTGATCAATTCCAAACCACATACAAACTGTCAACGATCCAAACAGCAATATCGCGAGATTCATATTGTTCATGTTTAAACTCTTGAATGACTAATAGAAATGAGATGAACAATTCCATGGAATCAGCCCAGCACAGTCTATTCCAAAGTGTTGAATTTTTAATAAAGCTGTAAAACAGATTCAGCGAATGAGTTTTATTCTCGAACAAATTGTACACTAGTATGGGGTTCGGATTGTGCATACCCTCCATGCTGGTATTGCTGATATGGTTGACCACCAGCACCAGCACTGGGTAATGTACTATAGATGTTACTTAGATCTGCAGATCGATTAGGAACATTCTGAGCTGTGGCATAGTACAAGTCAGAACTGCTTTTTCCCATAGCAGCAGCATTATGGATTGGTACAGGAGCTGGTCCAGTGTTGCCATGATTTGTTGTTTCGTTGTTCCGTAGTCGTTGACGGAACATATTACTTGGCCGGAGTTGACCAAACTTGCGGAATGCATACATTCCTACACAAGCAACAAACACAGCACATCCAACAGCAATTAGCACCACTTTGGTTGATGTGGACATTTCAGATGAGGGTGGGTTGGGTGAGCCTGTTAATGAACCGGTAGTACTACCATTGCTTGCAGGGGCTACTGGACCACCCGTAATGCCCTGTTCATTAGAAGTATTGGAGATGGTAGCTGGTCCAGGCGATGGAGCAGGTGCTTGTGGTCCACTAGAGGAGGTGGTTGTCACAACTATAGCAGCTGATGGTTTTTGCGTAGGAGAAGGAGCAACAGATGGCAATGCAGGTACAACAGATGACGTAGTAGGAGCAGGAGCAGGTGCAGGAGCTGGAGGAGCAGGAGATACAGATGCCTGTGGAGGAGCAGCAGGAGTTGCTTGTGAGTGAGGTACAGAAGATGCTTGTGGAGCAGTGGGTAGAGATGCAGCAGCCTGTCGTGGGTACAAGCGATGATTAACAGCAGTTGCAGTAGACCAGGTCAGCATCAAGAATGCACCATACAATGCTGTTTGTGGACGCATTGCGAATGGCTGTATCAATAGGTTTGAATGATCTGCTCTTGAATGGATTTAAATTCAAAGGTTGTTAGCAGGTCTGAAGAATCAAGTCTTGAATTTAAAATATTACGCAGTCGATATCTGACTAGAAGAATATAAACAGATGCAATTAAACAGGTTAACGTTTGAAATGAAACTATAAAGAGTCAATGGCACTCACTATCAACGATAAATAGACTAATACTGCGAGTTGGGATTTGGGTGCCTTTTAGCACTGTTATGCAGTGCGTGGATTCTGTTTCAGTTGAATGTTTTTGGGTGGATGTCTTGGTGGCGATAGGATTAAAGCCAGCGATAATAAGATGAAAATGGAATGAGAATGAAATGAGAATGGATAGATATTCTTTTGGGTTATACGCAAAACTCCACTTTCATCATATTTAACAAGTAATCTGATTGCATTAAGCAAGCTGCTGTCGCTGCATTTCGGAAACGTGAATTCTCCGGTTGTAAATTTGCACAATTATTTCAAATTAGGGTAAACTATATTAAGCGGATTATCAACAGTCGTGTCAAGACCAGCAAGCTCAGTAATCAGCCCTTGCTAGACCAAACGACTCATGTTCTATATTGAATCAAGAGGATCCGCAAACTAGTGTCAACAAGTCAGATTGTAGCCATGGTGCAGGAAACACGATCGATGGATAATCCTCATTCAAATCAGCAATCTACCAATGTTTTCAAAACATCAAGAAAGCATAGTCTTGGACTAAACAAACCAACTACAGTAAACTGACAATACTTTACCACAGATACGCTTGATATATGCAATGAAACAGCCAAATCCCATGATTTCATCTGGTGATTCATTATTGATGCTCGCTTGTGGGTGGCGTGGAAGGCGTACGAAATACATGTGTTGTTAAAGTTGATAGTGAGGTTTAATAATGACGCAATTTGTCATAAGGGGCACAAAAAGGCTCTTTAGGACATTAACAACTATAAAGGATCAAGACTTGACCATTAATATGGACAACGACACGAACGTGTAACCTACAATTAAACCTGCCTCTTCAAGTCTCGAAATGACACTGGATTAGATGATGGGAGTCACAAAAGCAACAACTAAACCCGATCCTACATAAAAGTGGTATTGAATGAATTCTACAAAAGTACTTGCCATACATGATAAACACCAATGACTAATGATCCTTCATCTCTCCATTCTTATGCTCATTGCCGCCAACCGTGAGGCAGATTTATGCGTAACTCGACGATCCACTTTGCACAATATTGATTAATGCTTTATTTTGACTATCCATCTAACCACATGGACTCAACTGATGCACTTTATATCTTGGCGTCTAGATTCATCGCTGTATTCACGTAAAATGGAGCACTTTTCTGTATCTTGCATCGCCACCATTTTACTTTGGAATAGATGATAACTGAGTATTCATTGCACTGTCCTTTGTATATTGACTTGGATATTCTCAATTCAATCAACACATTGTTCATACACATCAAATTATAGTTTGGAATCAGTTCTTTCGTCTTTGTTTGCATGACCATACATTGTATGATCGCCAAGTTTGACACCAGGCTCGTCCATTGCAATCCAGATATTTGGTTCCACTGTTCGGATATTGCCAATAAAAGTTTGGACATATTCCTTGCCGATTTGTCTGTCACTCACAAAAGTTGGTTTTTGTTGTAATATTACCATCAAGATCATTGATATTGTTGACCAAGATATTTGATAAGGTCCACAAATGCGCTTACAAGTCTTGTTGTCCAAGTGTTGAAACTACAGAGTTGTCAAGACAATAAATGATTTGATGTGTTGGTTTAATGACAATACAAAGGGTTGACACAAGTAGAAACCCATACATAAAAGGACATGTTTTGAATGCTAAAACCACCAAAAACTGTTTCTATATAATGACTCCAAGAACAATATCGTCCAGTAAATTTGACACCAAACACGAGACTGGCTGTTTATTATGCATCTTGATACCTAAGCTTAGTAATAATGCTTGCTCAGGGCTACGGTGTATCAGTTTTCAGGTATTTGAAATATTAATTATTACTATTGATCGCTAAATTACACATTCCCCATAGTCGAGCCAAGTATCTACTCCAAAGCATTAGTCGACTTTGAACCTGTATGTTCAAGAGAAAACCCTCGTTCGACTAAATCCCTGACTTTTTCTAAAAACATAGTAGTCTGTGCTTGATTAGCTCCAAGAATAACATGCGATTCCAACGAGTTCATCAGCTTGTCTAGTCGTGTGGTTACTACAAATCGTGTATGGAATGGCTTGCTTAAATTCACCAAACTAAACATCTAGATTAGCAACTAAAGTTATGCCAACATATAACCATAGTTTAGCAATATCATAGTATACATACCTCGGATGTGTTCTGTACGTTCGGACTAATTCAGATATTTGTAAAAATATATCCTGTGGTAAGGATGTCGATGGAATGATGGATTTGATACAGGAGTATGGTAACCGATATTCGGACATGGAATTCCATTCTTGGGATACTGTAATAAACTGAAATCTTGATATCAATACAGGTGTTCTTTTGTCAAAAGGACTGACAATCACACCAACAAACGGCTCCATGCCATCTTCGCGACAAAACAGTTTCTGGTTACAGAATTACAGTTGATGTTCAAGATAAACTCGGTTAAAATGATTTATATCAAACTAAACTATCTTTACAATCTCTCATTCAAAAGTATGAATAAAGCATACCTGATAGTTGGCTTGATTTTCAATATCACGAATAGATGGATTGGGCTCAAACGTAGGATGTGAGTGATACCAACCAACTACATTCAACCCAAGTGCGTTAAAATGGTCTCTTGCTTGCATTTCAGATACTGGATCCATCTCACACTAGGATAAAATGCCAGATAAGTAAATGAATAGTCACACATTACAGCCAATATTCAAAATGTTTAGATTCATCATACCTGCACACCAGTGCTCAATGAATTACACGGATAAACTTGCAGTAGATTCAATTCTTTTTTTACTGGATCAAATGTTCCACCAATCAACCCAATGATTTCTGTATGTGCTAGATGTGAATGAAAATCTATAATAATCTGATTGTAATATTCTTAAATTGGTCAGATTGTAATAAAAAACACCCTGGACCCAATAGTAAGCAAAAAACAATTCAAAATCAATATGCTACATACCAAGGTATTCGAATGAACCTTGACGTGCAATGCATGTGGAGTGTTGTCTAGATATCGCTGCAGTGGAATTAGCTTGAACGGATCATATTTACCCATGATGTCTGTAACCACTGATTTGTTTGTCTTGAGGCGCTTAGTATTGCACTGTTGATCTACAAAGTATTTGGCATTCTTTTGTAATAACTTTCGTTGCTCCTCCTTTTCGGGATCTATATGCTCAATTGTGGATCCTTCTAATTCCCATACCCTAATCATTTTAAAATTAAAACTACAAGTCTGGCACATCATTGTTTTTGAACAAGTACCAAATCTTTGACCAAAATATAAGACTTACCAATTTCCATTAGGTGTTCTCACTTTTCGTCGCCGTCGGCCATTGGTATCCGTGGGTATATTGTTTGTTCCTTCGTATACAGCACTGATTTCGCCTCCACCATATATATTTTTTAATAGATTGGATTTAGGCTTTGCAGTGCGTGCCGCTACTGATCGTTTTGTCTTGAGCTGAGGTTTTTGACAGTCAACATTGATGGCACCAATACTTTGAAGAAATGAATGAACCCGACTGAGGGCATTCACATCACCTTGACCCTTGAGACCAGGACGAATTCTGGATTTACTAACACTTATAGGTCGCATCTTTGCCCACAGGTCCAGAATATGATTTCGAATTTTTTGATATCTTGATGGTGTCTTGTTGATCCGTTTTCCCGTATACTCACCCAAAAACCACTCTGGACAAAACTCCATTTCAAAAGGTTTGATAATAGACGGATCAATGGAAAAGTCTTCTTGGCGAGAATCTCCAACTAGATAGTGACATTGCTCCAAATCGTCATCTGATTCCTCATCATGACTATCCTCATTCACTTTTTTGGCATTGTTGGTTTTTTGATCTTGATTGGTCGTATCAGCAGTATTGTTTTCCTTGATTTTAGACAAGACAGAGTGAGATTCTGCTATTCTCTCATATATAGGGGTCTGTTCCATGGGGTTTGTGTACTGCGATTCAGATGGAGTTTGCTCTATTTTGCAAGTAGAGTCTTTTGTGAAAGATGCTGCAACGGAAAGTACCGGTTCATTTTCTGTCTTGATCGTCATATCCTCAGTAAGCGAGACTTTGGGTATGTCTGAATTCAAAATTTCAGCAGGTTTAGATTCGGTGTTTACTTGAGATGTCATGTGTGATGCTGCTCGGTTTGAAACAACGTTATTTTTATCTTGAGCATCTGTGACATAGTTTGGTGATCCAGTAGCATCTTCCTGTGCCGTAAATGCAAAAGATGAATCTGATTTTTCAGTAGCAGAATCTGACTCACAACCTAAACTTGTGCTGGAGTTTATATCTGAATTGCAAGAGTCGGATACATTTCCAAAAGGGTCTTTTAAAAGAACTTTTGAGTATACTTCTACATCTGATCCGTCAGTAATATCTACATCGATATCTTCATCAATATCAGGAGTTTTGGTATTTTCAAGTTTGATGGAGGTTTCGGAACATACAGTGTTCACTGGTTTGATATCTGCTTGTGGAATTTTTGCTGCTGGTGCACCAGGAATTTGAACACCATGAATGAGAAGATATCGTGTATGAACAGCAACTTGTTTGGAAGTCCTATTTCCAAGACTATCTGCAACCTTTCTCCACGAGCCATATCCGTGTTTTTCCTATTTGCAATTCATATTTCACATAGACTATGTTAAAATCAATGCCACTTGCGAGTTTTTTGCACAAAAGTTTAAATATGTATTGAAACATACAATTGCTGCAACCAGTCGAGTATTCTCCCGCTCAGACCACTTTGACCGATTTGGAATGGATTTAGCAGTATCTATTGTACAATTTATAACTGCAGTCAGTATAAGGCACAAAAACAAAATAAATGATTGTGCAAGACTAACCTGCAGTTCTTTTCCTTTTAATCCTATCCAGCATTGGTATTAAGTGAATTGATAAATAACTGTTAATGGGTAGAAAGTAAAATGACAGTTGATGCACTTACTCTAGATTGGATTTAGATCCAGCTGTTTCTGATTTTGTTCGCATTGGCTCGTATTTATTAGCAGAGTGAATATTTTCTGTATAAGCCAACGGATCTCCAACATAGCTGGCATGACCAAAATAGTGCTCCTCTTCAGCAAACATGCTTTCAATAAGTGCTTTGGACTGTGGGTCCATTTCTGGTGTATCCAACGCTCCTGACTGATGATGTATTTGAATAAATAGTAACTCGAGTTAGATAAACCACAATTTGGATATACACTTCAAATGCAGGTTGAGCAGTCTGGGCTGAATGCATTGGTCTACGCATCATATACAACAGAGTGACCTAGTTGATAGTTTTTTTATAGGATGTTGAATTGGAATGAATAGTGCTGTAGTAATTTTACCTCGAGTAGATGGTCAGAAGTAAGCCATTCAGGTTCTGGATACACAACACTCTGTGCTTTATCGAAGTATAATGAATCACTATTGTCCTCTAACCCTTTATGAGTTGATGTATCGGAAGCACCTCGTGTTGGTGGGCGAGTTTCTTCACCTTCAATATCAATGTCAACGTCGTCCATGATGTGAGGATTCCAATGATGATCAAGAGTATGGAAATTCCACACAGAGTGTGTTTGAGTGATAAAGCCGAGTGATGCCAGCAATATCAAGATTGAAGGTATCAACAATCAATGTATTGCAGTTGTATTTGTGTAAAATGGAACACTAAATGTCAAAAGATGAACAATCTCATAATAATTGGTTTAATAAAATCCTGATGATTGGCATGGATTCTCGAAATCACTGTTTTTCAACTAGAATGTATTCGAGTTTTTAGGATGCTCGACAATCGTACAATATCAAGAAAATTCCAGTTTAAAACTATAGTTTAATGAACGCTGTGTTTTCAAGAATGCATCAAAGCTAGTTTTTAATAAGAAAGCGAATTAAATATTATATATTCAAAAGCCAAATAGTTGATGTTCTATTTTATGTGAATACAGCTGTAATTCTGAGTTGGAATTTGTTTCCATTATAAAATATCAAGTCATGATTCCAATCGATGCGTGGACCAACTTGCTGGAAAAAGTTGCTGATATTGCCAAAGATGTGCAGACAGTCTCTGATGCAGATCGAACTGCGCTGTGGTCAGTGTACTCGGACCTAAGGCGACAGCTGGTGCGTTTGAAACTGGATCTACTTGGCAATGAGCAGACCCAACAGCAACAGGTAAGCGTCAATGATGGTTGTTATTGACTGAATCAAATGCTCTCATAATTTCCTCCATTACGACCCTATATCAATGTCTTTTAAAACTATATTTGTAGACTAAGTTTTCATTAAATAATATATAGGAACGGATGCAAGAACAGTATGCTATATCAGTCAAAGACAATGCACTGTTGACATTCAATGAATTCATTGGCAAATGGAAACCCATATTGGAGCAGCTTGAGAATCACAATATTCAGATCCTTCACGATTCATCGTTTGTGACCACCTCTGCACAGGACTATGCAGATACTGCACGATCTGCTCGACATGGACTGAATCTGGAAACATTTGATGCAGAATTAATGGATCTTGCGCAAATGGATTCATTAAGTAAATCAAAACCAGAATCAGAATCAGAACCAAATCCAGATCCAGAATCAGATCCAGCTGGACATGTACTAGTCGAAGAGAGTACTCAAATGGTGATTGATTCTGATGATGTATTAGATTTACCCAATGATACAGAGGCAGCGAATGACATGGTTTTGGATCAGCAAAAAGCAAGTCTGGATTCAAGCTCTGATTCGAGGTTGCATGAATCTACAACTAGTGCATTACAGCAGACAACATCAGAAGTAGAATTATCTGAAGAAGAGCCCGAAGATCTGGGACTTGGATCGCAGTTTGAGTTCTTGTAACTACAAAGTAGTAAACTAGTATTTTTGAATGTGTATAGAATAGTAAAGTATGTTTAAACTGCATGACAGTAGACATGAATATAAGACTGGTTTAGACAGTTAATCGGCTTGTTTGCTTTTTACCAATGTGTATGTATTGATACCATGACGGAAGAGGGTTGGCCAAGAAAAGTGATTGCAGGCACTGGAGTGCTGAATGTTCATCCAATGCATTCAACAGATATTCCTGCAGGTGGACCAAGACACATGTCAGTATCTGCACTCTGTCAAATGCAGCAGGACTTGCAAGCCAATGGATATTTACTTCTTCGTCATGCTCTACCAGCATCAATGGTCATGACAGCTCGACAGGTTATTGTGAAAGACTTGGCATCCAATGGGTTTCTGGATACATCTGCAGTTGCTGATAGAGATACACCTATTCAGCAAGACTTGCTACTGGATATCTCCAAAACATTGCATCAGAACTGCGTTCAATGTCCATTTACTACAGTTACATCACCTCAGTTGCTTTCTCGACAAGACTGGATCAAAGCTCAACCCGAGTTAATGAATGTACTGGAACATCAGCACTTACAGGACTTGGCTGATCTCTTTCTAGCCACCGATTCCTCAATACTTGTAGATAAAACCACTTTAGTTGATGACATGGATGATTGTGCCAGATCTGACACGAGCTGCGACATACAAACAGAAAAGGATACACCATCAGCAATGACTCTACCATTCAAATGGCTTAGAGCAGTTGGTACTGGTCTATATACTGGACTTCACTGCGATCGAGTCTATGTCGGACATATCAGTCAGCGTCAGCTCACATTATGGATCCCAATTGGTCATGTCACGTCTTCTATGGGAAGTATTGTCGTCTCGAGTGGATCGCATCGTAATCAAGTATGGAAAGATATCAGAGACTCTTATAGCCAAGGAAGAGCTGGTGTTGATGGAACTCAAAGTGGGTGGTTGTGTTTAGATCCGAGAGAGATTGAATCCAGATTGCTGGCAAGCGCACCAACTGGAATCCATTCACTCGACTGGGTAACAACCGACTTTTGTCCAGGCGATGTCTGCGTGTTGGATCTGAATGTTATGCATATGAGTACAACCAACATCACTCATGATTGGAGACTGAGTTGTGATACAAGATGGCTGAGCATCTAATACCATCAACGTACTGATATCTTGACCCAGGTTGGTTTATACTTGTAATAAAAATACACTTGAAGCATTATTTTATTCAAATATAAAACAGGTAGAAAAACATGCAATGAATCTGGCATTATGACATGGTCAAATGCATCCAACTAGTAAATCCATCTATAAAACTGCGAATACGTCCCAAAGCAGGTCCATTGGCTTCATCATCACCATATCGAGACTGAAGCAGGGCGTCGTTGGTGGTCATACCCCTAATATCACGTCCATCAAACATGTCATCATCACTGCTTTCTCGCTGTAATGATCCACTGCCAGCTGCACGCACTCCTACACGCTGCTTAAATACCAGTCGTCGCCATACTTCACGTTGGTTCCGTGTCTGTTCATCACGAAGCTCTGATAGTCTAGATGGTTGCTGTCGACCAGGAAGCCACGCAATGGGTAGCTTTCCCACAAGTGCTGGATGGATGTACGTATGAATATTCAAATCATCCAGCATGGGATCGTTGTCGGGTCCATTCCCACGTCGCTCTCGATTCACTAAATCAATCTCGTCACCATATCGTAAAATCGAACTCGCTGCTTCAACCGGCGCATCCAAAATACCGGGTACACGAGTCATTGGGGGCTCAAGATGAATACCCAATGATATGCACTCTTCTTGATCCAGATCTAGAAAATGATGCGACTCTATATCATGAGGCACTGCAACACCAGATTCGGGTGCATTGACTGCTGCAGAGTTGAATGGAGAGGGCTCATTGGGACTTTCTTCAAACAAGCTAAATCGTCCCGTTTGCATAGACATGGTGGATATTTTTCTATTCAATGTATTACCCATTGAAGTAAAGGTCGATCGTTCAGGAGATGTATGGAAATCGGTCAAACTGTCAGTAGATGAATTCACATCGGCTGCTGTAGAGGGTTGGTCAGATGATGCATTCTGTACAGACACAACTGGTCCTTGTTGGGAGATACTGGAAAAAGGTCGGTCTACACTGTTACCAACAAACGGCCTTGCATTATTTTCATGGGGTTGAGTTTGTAGCGTATGCGGGCGACGTGGAGAAATGTCACTTAATTCGCGTCCAAAATGCCCTCGGCTACTCGCCATACTGCTCATCCCATGTGGCATGGTTGATACTCTAATACTGTTACTGTTTTGATTCAAATTACCGTAAAGGTTTCCATTGAGATCAGTATGGGTATCCGTGTGGCTGTTTACAGCAGTATCAGGGGTTTGCAATGAAACTTCACGCATCAATTCGTTTGCTATTTTTCCAAGAATCTCCAATGGAATATGAAGAATCTGCTGGGCGTATCCATTATTCAACCATCCGTACACAAAAATGGTGATAAAAGGCAGGGGAAGGACACCTATTACCATTTGTGCATAAGCTGACCATGGAGTAGGTCCGTCGGCAGCAGAATGAACCGAGCCGATCGTGTTAAAATAATGTTTTCCAATATTCCCATCTCCGGATGCTTTAATTCCAAGAAGTCCCATCATTGTAAACTGCATAATGACTAGTCCAACTAAACAGCGATTGACAGCCAATCGAGCAGCAACCCCTTTAGACTCATACCGTGGCAAGTGCACATACATCAACATATACTAGCATTCAAAATTAGAAATTTCCTGAAGCATTTCAAAACGCACCGAATCAATCAAATACCTTGTAGATGAAATACCCCATAGCAAAAAATAGCGAGCAGAATGGGAGTATAAGCGGTGAAATGGGTGCATAAACAATCCCAATAACAAATATCATGATGGGCCCAGGATATACAATTCCATAATTAATGCAAGTAAGAATTGATGGATAGTAGGCATTGGAAACTTGTCGCGGAGTATCTCGCGACCAAGGCGAAAACCGAGATACCCATGTCAAAATCAGTGGTGCGGCTAGCAAAAGCTGCGCAGGATAAACTGCTGCACCTTGCAGCATCACATAGTTTATCAGAGTAGTTGATGCCTGCATTCATTTAAAAGCAAAATGAAATTAGCAAAAAAACAGTATAGAGTTGGAAAGTCATGCATTACAAGCATGTATACAAGTAACCAAGCTATAGTAGTAAAAATAAAGTACCTTGGGCACCATTTGTCCAAGCAATTCAATCACTTTTTGTGGATTTGGAATAATCTCGTACACCAGCGTTCTCGCAAACACTGTAACAAAAAGAATGTTCCACAGCTGATAAAAAAAATATCTAGATATTTACAAGTTAGCTTATTTGAATCAAAATTCAGCACAATACGTCCAAGCTTACTTGGTCAACAAAGACATTTCAATCCAGCTCGCCGCCTCTAAACCTTGTGCTTGGCTTAGAAAAAGAAGAAGAGTAGGTAGGAGCGATGTCCAAAGAGTGAGGAGCATGGCAGGAATAACACCTTGAATAAACTGGATCCAAGTATCAGGTAGATCCTTAAGCACTGCTCCAAGGACAGGAATATATACCGCCAGCTGCTCTAGATCTATCAACCCAGCAATACTGGATACGACAAATGTGGATGAAAATACCAACAAAAACAAACTTCCAACGACCAGTAGGCCTCTAACCAGTTTGGTGTGACTGCTTGCCGTTTTAGAGGACAGATTAGGCCAGTAGATATCGCGAGGTTCTGGTGCCATTTTAGTCATGCATGCAAATGCACGCCGCTGTACAAGACACTGCGAAACCAAAGTCTAAAATAAGTTGAATTTAAAAGTCCCATAGTTGATGTTTTTAAAAAAATGAGACAAGACAAAAAATTGCTAAAACAAATGCACAAATTATAGTAACTTGACACTTACAGCGCTGAGTGGAGATTCAAACGTGACAATGGCAACAGCAGTTGGTGCAGACCGTTCTGGGATGCGTCTGTATCGAGCTACTTGTCGATCACATTTATTGAATTCGGCAGCATAGTACTCGGCAGAGTCTACAAGCGGTCCAAATAATCCCAAAAACCCAGTACGGTGCTGAGGACGCCATTTTGGATTCATGGCATCAATACGTGATAGTACTTCGAATACACTTGGATCAATGGCATCGTTTGAGCCAAAGGCGCGTCGAGTGAGTAAAGGAGACTGTTCGGATGACAGTTGTGCAGCAACGCGAACTGCACTATTTCCACGAAACATGTCTCGTCGCTGAAACTGCCTACGTGGTGTGGGAGAGTGTGGAATGCAGCACGAAAGGGCATTTTGGATGATCGATTTAAAAACTGAAGGTTGTTCGAGTGCAACACTTCGTTTGGATAGTTGGGAAAACACAGTTTCAAGTTTGTTGAGATAGTATGCACGCTTTTGAATATTGTTTCGCAAATGTGACCAGTTTCTACACAAAACAACGTTTTCTACATTTCCCACTCCAAGGTTTTCAAAATAGGATGCCAAATCGACCTCATTACGCAATTCGCTAGGTATTCCAAACACCATTACCGATCTCATTTCAATCTTACTCATCTTGGTTTGCCGTAATGCATATTCATCGTACTGGAGTTTCAAAAGAACATATCCACGATAAAATGCAACAAGGTAGCCAAGTGTAAGCAATGAAAACACCCAAGTAAAGATCAAATGAACACGCAGATAAAAGGATTGGTTGGGTACATTATCAACAGAAAGTGCTGGAAGAATCAAATCCTCCAGCTTATATCCTGTGGCATTTCCAAGTCGTGGTGGGTGTGCATAGTAGTTTGTTGGTGCCAGAATACCAACGCCTAGAATTGAAAATATAAAAAACATGGTATATCCCATCTTGAAAAATCGCAAAAACTAGAATATACAGATTAAGACATGGCTGGTAAGATTAACATAATTTGAAGCAATCCGATTTTTCTGAAACATTTAGACTGGAATCAATAAGCTGTACTTGCCATGACACCATCGAGTCCCACAGTATTGATCAGGACTGTCTCATTGGTTGAGAATACAACTGGAATCCATGAAAAGAGTCCCTTTTTGAGCTTGGGAGGCCGTCCTCTAAGTCATGATTACAGATTTAAATGCCAACAGAATTCAATCAGTAAATGGTCAAACAATACGCTGTGCATAGCGCCTATCTTGAAACCATATGAATTGGTACTAAATTTACAATGACAGCAGCGACTAGAGAAGCATAATTAAGCATTCCACATCAAACAGAATACAACGCCGACAAGCAGAGTCTGTCGGTATTTACAGAGCATATTGAAGCTAAACTGTTGAGCGCTACCAACAGTCTTGAAAATGCAAACACATGCAAGGTTTGATCATTAAAACAGAAACAATCCATGCATTACCTGGTCAATACTCGTCGGGGAGAATAAATGTCCAAGAAGCAAGTACGGACAATGCAAAAGACCAGCAAGCATACCAATCCAATGGACAAGAAGGTCATGAGTGGAATAATAATGCCTTGGTTCTGTTTAGTTGGAGCCTTTGGCTTGTCATGTTGGAGGTTCAACTGGTGACCGTCGGAGGTTGCAAGGGCACGGTCGACACAAAATATCCAGAATAAAACAGCAGACATGAGCAGAGTGTTTCTAGGACAGGAAACCCGAAAGGATTGTAATGCAGTTGCTGTAGAAGACATGTCATAAGCAATGTATGCCTAGTTGAATAGTAGAAGTCGCTCTTGACAAGTGTAATTGACCGCCACTTGTTTGAACAAAGCAAACCAGTCATTTGCACTTGTTGCTGCGATATACTCGGATTCTTACTAAATAAGCGATTGTTGTCATTCTTACTCGCTAATTATTATTGGCAAGACTTGCAGTTTATTTCCATCTCACATCACTCGCTACTCGTTGTATTCAAAACTCTTCCACCACTCTGTTTATAGTCGGGCATGTCCGACTTGCTTGGCGATCTTCCACCAAAGGGCAATCGCATATCGAGTGCTGCTGCAGTGTCTACTATCCAGTCGCGACCAGCTACTAGTAATGCCATTCGCGGAAACTCAACTGCCCCTGTATCTGAGCCTTCCACTGCTGCTAGTGCACAGTACAAATCTAAGCATGTTGGAAACTATAAGCTGCTAGAAACCATCGGGGAAGGATCATTCGCAAAAGTAAAACTAGCGATTCACCGACTTACTAGGCAAAAAGTAGGTCTAAATCCTGCTCAACATTCTCAATTTTCTGGACGCGACTTGGTCTTTGCAGCTTTAGGTGGATAGCTATCCATATAGAGCCAAATTGATAGAGTAATAGATGGAAACTACTAACACTGTACATAATATTGTCAATTACAATGGGGTTTTACTAAAATTCTAACACTTACAATGCTCTTTGGGCTAACCTTCAACAAAGTAAAGGTTGCAGTCAAGATTATTGACAAGGCCAGGCTTCCGGACGAATATTCGCTGAAAAATATACATAGAGAGGCTCAGATCATGCGAATGATTGATCATCCAAATGTCATTCAGCTTTTTGAAGTAATGGAAACTAAAAAAAATCTGTTTTTGGTATTAGAATATGCTACTGGTGGTGAGCTTCTTGATTACATTGTAGCTAATGGAAAGTTACGGGAAGAGGATGCTAAAAAGTTTGTTCGACAGATTCTATCAGCTTTAGTATGACTATTTTTAATCAGCATGACTGCTCTACAATTTCACGCACATGTAAATCGCACTAACGCTTTCTTGGAAATATACTGTTTGAAACTGCACTGTTAGGACTACTCACACTCGATCAATGTTGTTCATCGAGATCTTAAAGCTGAAAACTTGCTGCTTGACGAAAACATGGATATTAAAATTTCAGGCACATTCAATGCCATTTAAATGATTGAGCTGATGGTTTGATGGTAAACTCGCTAATACCACATACTTTTGAATATGTATCTTAGATTTTGGACTGTCAAATATATTCAATCCCGAATCAGTGCTTGGGACTTCTTGCGGCTCACCAGTATACTCGGCACCAGAGCTAATAGAAGGGAAAAAATACGTAGGACCAGAAGTAGATGCATGGTCTCTTGGAATCAATGTGTATGCCATGGTGGTAGGCGACTTGCCTTTTGCAGATGCCAATCTCACTGCGTTGTACGAATCCATTCTTCGTGGTAAATACCAAATTCCTGACTTTGTGTCATCCGGTATGTATATCGATTGGATGCAAATGCATACACTTTCAATACAAGACTTTTGATTTGAGCTTGACAGTATTTTCCTGCATTTCATAATCAAACCAACCTATATAGATTGTAAAGACTTTATTGCCAAATTATTGGTATTAAATCCAAAAAAACGAGCCACTATTTCACAAATGCAAGATCATTCATGGCTGAATGATGGTACAAGTTTTTTGGAACCCACTTCCTCACTACCTCAGGGAGGATTTCGACCTAAAACAGAAGATCAGCTCGATCCGTTTATTCTAGAACAGCTAGAGCAAATGGGATTTGAACGAAAAGCTGCCGCACAAGCTGTTTTATCTGGAAAGTTTAACCAGCCAGCAGGAACTTATTATTTACTAGCCTATGCACGTCGAAAAAACTGCAACATAGCTGTAGGCCAACAACAAAGTGGCGCAAATTGTAGCATACAGGGAATCGGTGATACATATAAAGAGCTTGATGATGAATTTGGCGACCAACAAAGAATGAAAATTCAATCAAATGGAGATGTAACCAGTGATGAGCTGGCGCGCATTCTATTTCAAGTGGAAGGAATCCGTGGAGCTGCCGAATTATCTACCAAGGATGGCAATCGACATACATTTAAAGACATGCATATTACAGATCGACGAAGTCGACAACCAAGCGCAAATCAATATTCATCCAATATTCCATCATCGAATGTAGTCAAGGCATCGGTGGATACAAAGCTTAACAAACCAGTGATTAGACGTGCTCGTGCTAAAGGAGTGACAGTAAACCCAACATCTGGTGTATCCACAAAGCAAACGTCAAACACAACATCATCATCAATTCATATGTCAACTTTACCCTGTAAAAACAGCTCAGAGTTTTTAGACATGCGTTCAATAGACACCCAGTCGCTTTTGCCGCGAATTGTACAGAATCTAACGAATCGTGCATTCCAATCAAAAGTGGTTAATTTACCTAATATCAACAGTCCATCATTCAACAGTAAAAATAACAGTTTCACACATTTGAATGATGTGTCTCCTTTACTAAAACACTCGGCCAATCCCCAGTTTGACTTATCTGGGCATAGCCAAGCCGCCTCTGCCAAACCACCCGTATCAAGACAAATGCCAAAAAACACCCATATTGCCATAGACGAGTCAATGTACATCAGTAAAGATCAAGAAAATGATACTGGAGATCAGCCTTGTTCAAGTTCAATGGGAGCACCACGTACGATTCGTTTTGCATTCAACTGCACAGCAACGACTATGGTGCAGCCTGATATTCTATTCAATCGACTAAAAAGTACATTTGAGCAAAACGACATTGATTGGCGACATGATGGATATCTGTGTGATTGCGAATGGGGTGATATCAAGTTTGAAGTTGAAGTATGCAAACTTCCTCGCGTTCGCAGCTATGGAATTAGACTAAAACGAATCAGTGGCGATATTTGGGAATACAAAAAACTGTGCAGTAAAATAACAAATGATTTAGAAAGTCTGCAATAAAACTCGGGTGTACACATTTTTCATTCATCCTAAATTTAAAATTTTGAAAGAGCCAACTCAATGTTTATATCTTGAATATATCCAATTATTGTTATTTATTTTTAAACAAATATTATCTAATAAACATGACTTGGCATTAAACTTGCATATGATGCTTTTTAAATTCAACACTAATGACAATAGGAATGTAGAGTTACAATATTCTTTTTGATTATATGAAAAACTCCATTTCATCATGTTTTGAAAGTATTCACACAGTATTAATCAAGCTGCTATTTTAGTAGTTTAAAAATAAAAGCTCTGTTGTAAAATTGTGCGATTGCTTCAAATTAGCGTAGATTTTATACAATGGAAACGCCAAATATCATGCCAAAACAACGTCAATACCAAAACTAGCAAGAAACCAATGCTAGAAAATTGACAGAATTAGATCGTTGTGAAAACTAGTCGTACCAATAAATCAGATTGTCGCCGTGGTACATGAGACAACCAAGAGACGCTCCTGCCATTCAAATCAGCACTTTTTTCCTATAAACCAAAGATCACAAGCGAAAATTATTTGACTGACATAAAAACAACAGTCACACTCCTGAAGCATGTGATTATCATTCTTCTGAACCAAAGCGCGAACGTATCTGAGTTTTTAGGACACAACAAATACAAGTGTGTACGGAATTGTATTGACAACATCAGCAGTCAAGCCCAATATCTGGATTAAAATGAATAACTTTGATTCAAAATCTGCGATTTTACAATGTATGAGTATGCCAAAAAGGATTCCAGTTTAAACTACAGTTTGTATTATATGATGGGCGTTGTTTATTGAAGAATTGAAAATCCCGACTTCCAGTAGAAAATACAGAAAATATCCAAGCATTGTTTATGTTAAAGTAAAATAGAGGGTCAATGCAAGATATATACATGGGAGTTGTACTTTACGTGAATACGACTGTTGATTTCGATTTCCAGATCTCTAATTCAAAAAATCAACAAAAACGGATACACAACCGCGCAGAGCCGGTTGAATGTGTTGGTGAAACAATGAGTCTTCAATAAATATAAGAGCAAGCCTGCTCCCAATATTTAATCGAGTAAATTTAAATTTAAACCCAAAACTTTGTCTAGTTTGTATTCACCTAACTGTAAATCGCGAGAAAGGTCTACCAATAATTCTACAATCTATATATCTATTTGTTAATATCATTCTTGTAACTCATGACTGGTGTCGACCAACAAAAAAATGACGAAGACAAGGCCGTTGCTGATAAAGAGCATGATGTCCATATAGAGGTGTTGGATCCCATTGACCCAGAAATAGAAAAGCTGCTCCATACAGTTCCTACACAAGGTCTTTTAGACACGGATGTATCAGCTCGTCTTGAGCAGTTTGGAAAAAATGGTAAGATATATACTTTGTGTTTTCATCTACATATACTGAGCTAAATATGAGCAAGAGCATCATAACGATGCTTTAGCTAAACCACTCACAGTATCACGTTCGCTTTATGCCATTTCATTCATACCGTGTTGACGAGTGCCAATTTTTTAAACCGCCATTTTATTCCTTTCAAAGCCCCAAAACCAGAAAACCATTGTTTCGCGATTACTAAATGGATATTATATAGTCTAACTCATCAAATCTTGTTTTATTTTCCATCTGCATATCCATTTTACACTGACAGAGCTTGCTGAAAAAAAACAAAACCAGCTTTTGAAATTTCTATCCTACTTTGGAGGCGCCATTTCTGTCCTGTTAGAAATTGCTACGCTTATATCTGCAATTACAGGCGACTGGCCAGATTTTATCATTCTCGTATGCGTGCTGGTGATTAACGCGTGTATTGGTTACTTTGAGGAAGCAAAGGCTGAAAATGCTTTGGATGCTCTAAAAAACACTCTTGCATTAAAATGTCGTGTATACCGAAATAGTAAACTGGTCGAAGTTGAATCGGCCCTTCTTGTACCGGGAGATGTAATTGCTTTGCGACTAGGAGATATTGTTCCGGCTGATTGTCGGTATGTATCATTCTCATAGACTGCTGTTTTATATATTTGAAATCCATACATCTAATCCTTTTTGTGAAATATCCTGTATAAACTTGCTTACGTACATATCTATGCAAATAGACTTCTAGGAGTTGGCGTGCAAGGAGAAGAAACAGAAGGATTGTTGCAAATTGATCAGGCTGCACTTACTGGAGAATCACTTCCAGTATCCAAATCCAAAGGCGATGTTGCGTATTCATCGTCTATTGTCAAGCAAGGCCAAATGCTATGCATCGTTACAAAAACAGGATCTAATACATATATTGGTAGAGCAGCCAAGCTTATTTCCAAAACAGTGGAGGAGGGTCATTTCCAAAAGATTGTAAACAACATTGGCAATTTTTTGATTATCATAACAGTGGTATGTGTGAACTTGTTTAAACTGATCATCTATCATTCTATAAGCGTTTCAGATTCCTTGTGCGGTAGCTGATTTCTACTTGCAATTATCTATAGGTGCTTGTGTTGATTCTGCTGCTGGTCAAGTCTCTTGAAGTTGTGAATGGCTCACGCAGAATGTTCATGAATGTGCTCAAGCAAGTTCTTGTTCTCACCATTGCAGCAATTCCAGTTGGGCTGCCTACGGTAATGTCTGTAACCATGGCTGTTGGTGCAAAGCAGTTGGCTTCTAAAAAAGTCATTATCAAACGACTTCCCGCTATCGAAGAATTGGCATCCGTTTCTATTTTATGCTCTGGTAAGTTTATACTTTTGACGACCAACACTTGCAATTATATTCACGTAAAATGGAATATTTGTATCTTGCGACGACTGTCCTTGTTCTGCTTTGGAATGGACAATCGTGTATATTCATTGCGCTTCCTACTACAAATTGACTGCTTCAATTGACATTCTCAACTCTTCAGACACAATGTCCATGTGATACATAATCAAACTATAGTTTTGAACAGAGATTGTCCCTATTTGGCATAGCCATAGATTGTACAATTGTCAAGTTTGAACTCTAATTGATACATTGCAATACAATACAATGTAATGCAGTATTGGGTTTGACTGTCTAATATTGTCAGTCAAACTTTTTGTGGTATCCTGAAATGGCATGCGTTCTAGTTCAAGAGAACAATGATGACACGTTTCAGGAATACAAGTATGGTTTCCATGACAATTGCCAAAAAACCAGTCAGATTTGTCAATTGAAATGACACAATACCATCCAGTAAATGCAATGGAAAATGGCAGTTTGATGATCCATTATATACGTGAATACGACTATAATAGTTGAATACATCAAAATCATCCACTAATTTAAACATTGCAATATTATAAAATTTAGACAAGACTGGTACTCTGACTCTTAATGAACTTAGCTTTGACAAACCCTATTTGGCCCAACACGGGAGTACCAATGAAAATCTGGCTGGAGACGGGACTGGGAGATATAGCGATCAAGATCTACTTTTAAATGCACTCTTTGCCAGTGAGCCTGGTGCTAGTGATGCAATTGAATTGGCAGTTAGAGCTGCAGCAGAAAGTAAAGTTGAGGTGTTCAAGTCCCGAAATGATAAACACAGTCATAATGTTCCTGGTTTCAAGATTCTCTCATTTATTCCTTTCAATCCAAACTCAAAATACACCGAGGCTACTGTTCAAAATCTTGCCACCAATGAGACTTTTCGTTGCATTAAAGGAGCTCCACATGTTATTGTGCACATGTGTAACAATCATGATGAAGCACAGGCAGCAGTTGAAGATTTTGCTAAACGTGGCTTGCGCGCTCTTGGTGTTGCTCGCACAATTGATCAAGAAAAAACGCAGTTTGAAATGGTTGGTATGATATCCTTACTTGATCCTCCACGACCCGACTCTGCTAAAACTATCAAGGAATGCATGGAGTACGGAGTTTCGGTAAGTCACTTTGACAAGTTTGAATCTAAAGTTATTTGAGGTGGCTTCTTGGTTGAAGCTAACAAAAATTGCATGGTATCACTCACAATAGGTAAAAATGATTACTGGAGATCAGAAAATTATTGCCAAAGAAGTGGCTATACGGCTTGGAATGAATCGTAATATTCTTGATGCCCATCGTCTGGTCGATAAAAACATTTCCGAAGATGCCTTGATTGATCGCTGTATCAAGGCTGATGGATTTGCCCAAGTTATCCCTGAGCACAAATATCGTGTTGTTGAGCTGCTACAAAAGCGAGGATACCTAGTTGGTATGACTGGTGACGGTGTCAATGATGCCCCTGCACTGAAAAAAGCCAATGTTGGAATTGCTGTTCATGGATGTACTGATGCTGCCCGTTCAGCTGCTGATATCGTGCTAATGGCTCCAGGATTATCGACTATTGTTGATGGCATCATATGCAGTCGTGCTATTTTCCAACGCATGCGTAGCTATTCAAGTGAGTTATATTTTTGGCATTATTGAATTCGTTGCGTGTTTCTTTAGTTTGTAGTAATTAACCATTTGTTACATGCTTGATCCAACACTAGTTTATCGTATTACATCGACAATCCATTTTTTGCTCTTCTTTTTCATTACTTTGCTGGTGTTTGACTTTTCTCTTCCTGATCGTCTGATTATCCTGATTGCTGTTCTCAACGATGCAGCTACACTTGTTATTTCTGTTGATTCTGCAAAAATATCTCAGAAACCTGACAAATGGCGACTTGGACAACTTCTTACGCTTTCATTTATCTTGGGTCTATTTCTTATGGGAATGTCGTTTTCAGTCTACTTTTTCGCCAAATCTTTCTCGAATCTTACTCCAAATCAAATTCAGACAATCATGTATCTGCAAATATCCAGTTGCCCCCACTTTGTAATTTTTTCTACTCGTCTTCCTTCATGGTTTTGGGAAAACAGACCAAGTTGGATCTTTCTTCTTGCTGTCGGAGGCACTCAGGTTTTTGCTATGTTTATGAGTATTTTCGGAATCGAGGCACTTGAGGCGTATGCAATGTAAGCAATGTGCAACTGTTTACGCTGTCATTTTAAAACAGTATTTTCGTGCTAATTATGTTTAAATCGTTCAACTTGTAGTGGATGGGAATGGGGTTTGGGAGTTATGGCAAGTTCGCTCGTGTTTTTTGTTTTCCTAGATACGGTCAAAGTGCTTGTTATCCGAAACTGGTCTTTTGAACTTACTGCAAAACTCTGGCCATCAAGTAAGCAAGTGAAAAAGCTTCGTGGCCGCAACGAGCGCCGGGAGACATTGGCCAGAGTCGAGGTCAATAGAAAGAAAATGCGCAAGGTTGCATCCGTCGCATTTGCCAGCAAAACCTTCCAAGAAGGAATACGTAATAAGCCAAATCAATCAGCGGAAAAAGAAACTTCCCAAGCTTAAAAGTCACTATTTCTAGTATATCCTTAGTATTGCGATGTGAATACATTCTATATACGACTCAACTATCTCGACTTTTTAGTTTTCAATAAAAGCTTTGCAAATATTTTTAAATGTGTTTTTAAAACATGTGGCATTTACTTGGATAGGAATGTGCTTACAAAACATAGTTGTCCAAATTCATATTATTTCATGGCGGTTCAATATTAGTCGACCAGCAAGTATTTCACCCAGTGATATTTAATTTTTCGAGTCGCATGACCAAATTACATGATACAATTGATTCCAAAGCTTATCTGCATTTTTTAATCAAAAAACTCAAAGATATACTGTCATGCTCGCTACTAAAAACCCACCTGGAATGAGAGCTGCTCCAGCAGCAGGATTTGATCCACACTCGACAAAACAACAAAATGTAGATGCATATACCTTTGAAGCTGAACCTCGAGCACTGCAGCAGCGAAAGAAACTTTTCGACTCTTCCGATAATCAGGATGGACCGTATGTTGTTGGATTACACGCTATGGCCTGTGCCAGGTTTTTAGGAAAGACAACTCTAACGTTATTACACTTTGTTTATTTGTATTTAGAGCGGTAAATATTATGTATGACCGACGTATACATCGTGGAAATACATATGCGTCGCCTGCACTACCCATAGTAAGCAACACTGGCAGACCGCGTTATTCTCAATATTCTAGGATACATTTTGCAACTAGATATGCCAACTGTGATTTTACTGAGTATCTAACAATTCAAACATTATCGATATGCACTTTAAAACATCTGGGAGTAGCATGCGCAGCAAGATCCGGTCGAAATACAAAAGAAACAAGAAATGAAACGCCGTATCAAGGCCAAAAAACGTGCTGAGCTAAGACGTCGCATCCGAACACCCGAGCCTGTAGAGGGACGGAAACATATTGTTGTGCAAACAGATTTGTATCTTGAAGAATTGAGCGACAAAGTACCAGACGCTGTTGCTGCAACCCAAACAGATGCCTTTTTAAATCGTGCACCTTCTCCTCTGTATATCCCAGAAAAAAGCGGAGTAGATATTGCTACTCAGATCTATGAAGGAGAGCTGTTTGATTTTGAGTTTGAAATCATTCCAATTTTAGAAGTACTTGTTGGAAAGACAATTGAGCAAGCACTGATGGAAGTGCAAGAAGAAAAGGAACTCGAAACGCTGCGCGCTCACCAGGTAACTTCAATTCTTGTTACAATAGATTCAAATCAATATACACTCGAGAGATGGTCGGTCAATACCATTTACACATTATCATCATGTATTATAGCGCAAATTTGAAGAACTGCGCAACGCAGAACTTGCAGAGGTACAGCGACTTGAAGATGCCGAACTTCGTCGCACAAAAGAAAAGGAACGCCGTCTTGCAGAACAACTAAGTATTCTCAAAGATAAGCAGGAGGTTTCCGAAAAAATAGCTGCTAGAGCATTCACTCAGAGTTATCTCAATGGGTTAATTCCAAGCGTATTTGAAAATCTGGCAACCAATGGCTATTTGTACGATGTTGTTGAAAAAGAAATGGAAACATCTGTTTTGCCATGGCTGACCAACGAGGTTAAACAAAAAATGGATCAATACACCCTTTCATGCAAAATCGTTGATGGTAAGCTGATCTTTCATGTACATTTTAAATTTGATTAAATTCCAATGCAATATCATGATTTTAATATAACTCTTCATTTTTCACTGTCATAGACTTGATTCGTAGCCATCTTCGCGTTTCAAATCAACCGGAAGAAACTCTCAAAATATTGTCTAAAATCATAGATCTTTAAATGCGCCGTCCAGCTGGATCGGGTGAGCTTGGAGTGAGAGGAAGAGCAACACGATCCGAAGATACTTTTGATGAATTGGATACTGATTCAAATGGACTGATTGATCGGTCAGATGCCATCTTGGGCGACTCTTGCTTTTGCAGCTATTTGGAAAAATAAATGCATCAAAATAAACCATTGTTAGTGAGCAAGCAAGGGATTGGCTAGTAAAAACTTTCAAACCATCAAAATACACAACATAATGGATTATAGATATAAGAAAATTCCTAGTTTAAAAAACAATATTTGAAAACTCACAGGACTGGACTGTTGAACTCGTCCAGAATCCCCGCCAGACTGAAATCCAGATGTCTGCTGCGGTGAAATATTTAACTTCATTGTGTCCAAGGCTGGTGATTTTCCTTGATTTTGTGACGATTGAATATTTGCTGTTGGCATCACATTTTTTGGACTGCCGCTTCGTTGGTTACTGGGTATTTGAGCCGGATAAGCAGAGTACTCTTCTTCATCATAGTCTTGCTCAACTGTAGCAGATTGATACTGCTGGTACTCTGATATTAGATCCACCATGTTAGATTCTGCTTCGGTAAAATCAATTTCGTCCATTCCTTCAGCTGTGTACCAATGCAAAAACGCCTTACGGCGAAACATGGATGAAAACTGATCCATAATACGGCGAAATACTTCTTGAATGCACGTAGAGTTTCCAATAAATGTGCACGCCATTTTCATATTTTTTGGAGGAATATCACAGACTAAATAAATTGTAACCAATAGTTTAAAAATTCCATAGTTTGGTAAAAAAGTAAGACAAGGTAAACAATCTCAGAGCATATCAGTCATTCTACTATATAAACAGCTACTTACTAGCGGTTTTCATATTGTTTGGAATCCATTCGACAAAATACGATGAATTTTTGTTTTGGATATTTAAAATCTGCTGCTCCACCTCCTTGGTGGACAGCTTTCCGCGAAAAATGGATGCAACAGTCAAGTAACGGCCATGTCGCGGGTCACAGGCAGTCATGATATTGCGATTATCGAACATCTGAGAAACAAGCTCCTGAACAGACACGTTGTTGTAGCGATGAGATCCTCTAGAAGTCAGTGGTGCAAAACCAACCATAAAGAAATGAAGACGAGGAAACGGCACCATATTTACGGCCAGCTTACGTAAATCTGCATTAAGCTGACCAGGGAAACGAAGACAGGTGGTCACTCCACTCATAACACATGAAACCAGATGGTTTAGATCTCTGTAGCTTGGACTGGGTATCTTGAGCGTCCGCAAACAAATATCATACAATGCTTCATTGTCAATGCAAAAAGTCTCGTCAGAATTTTCAAGAAGTTGGTGTAAAGTCAGTGTAGCATTGTAGGGTTCCACAACAGTATCCGAGACTTTTGGTGATGGCATTACCGAGTAAGTGCATATCATTCTATCTGGGTACTCTTCTCTAATCTATGACATTTAAAGTTTGATAGTTTATCAATACACACCAGACTCGACAAATTAGTATATATGCATTGATTACTATAGTCGTATTCACGTATATAATGGATCATCAAACTGCCATTTTCCACTGCATTTACTGGATGGTATTGTGTCATTTCAATTGACAAATCTGACTGGTTTTTTGGCAATTGCCATGGAAACCATACCTGTATTCCTGAAACGTGTCATCATTGTTCTCTTGAACTAGAACGCATGCCATTTCAGGATACCACAAAAAGTTTGACTGACAATATTAGACAGTCAAACCCAATACTGCATTGCATTGCATTGTATTGCATTGCAATGTATCAATTAGAGTTCAAACTTGACAATTGTACAATCTATGGCTATGCCAAATAGGGACAATCTCTGTTCAAAACTATAGTTTGATTATGTATCACATGGACATTGTGTCTGAAGAGTTGAGAATGTCAATTGAAGCAGTCAATTTGTAGTAGGAAGCGCAATGAGTATACACGATTGTCCATTCCAAAGCAGAACAAGGACAGTCGTCGCAAGATACAAAAATATTCCATTTTACGTGAATATAATCAATAAATTACCTTTGAAAGAATCAACGATCCAAGCCCTGCTCCACTTCCACCTCCAAGCGAGTGCACTATTTGAAATCCTTGAAGCGAATCACATGCATCTGCTTCGCGGCGAATAATATCGAGAACAGACTCGACCAATTCTGCGCCATCTGTGTAGAACCCTTTTGCCCAATTGTTTCCGGCCCCCGACTGACCATAAACAAAGTTGTCTGGTCTAAATAGATTTCCTTGGGGGGAGGATCGAATAGCATCCATAGTACCTGGCTCAAGATCAACCAAAACGCACCTGCAAGTCCATGGATTAAAAGGACAAATACAATGGTGAGCCACGAGTATACAATCAACTGCAAAAGGATCAGCTATACCTTGGTACATATCGACCACCTTGACCCTCGGTGAAATAAACTGGAAGTCTTTCCTGTTGAAGATCGTGTTCACCTTTATACTGACCAACTAAATCAATACCATGCTCATCAGCTATTGTTTCCCAGAACTCTGTTCCAATTTGATTTCCGCACTGCCCAATCTGAGCATGAATGATTTCACGCATAATGTGCTGTTGATATTACGTTTTTTGGTAAATGAATAGTAGTATAAATGGTTTAAAATTAAATGGCCAAGCTTTTAGAATGTGGATCAAAGGCGCTTGAATAAATCAAGTTTATTTCGTTACCGACGTGCCACTCCAAGACGTGGATGCTGAATGCAGTATTTTTTGTATCCACACCCAGTTCTGCACATCCATACATCCTACTGATTATATGTGATGGGTTAGTCGAATCCCTAAGCAGGTGATTATCACTTGTTATACACGTAATGCTCTGGATTGGATTCTGCTTAGGTGTCCTTGTGAAAAGCAGTCAAACTTCCAGTAGATTGTCCGTACAACGGGCTCGTATTTATTAAACTTTATATTATTTTGTTCAAATCGGGGTGTCAATCATAGTACTACTCGATGAATTATGCGAGATAAATTCATCAAGTAAAATCAAAACACATTTTATCGAAATAGAATATCTATTTTTATGATACTCATCTATGTAAGAATCTTAATATCAGTTTCCCAATCACCACCACCTCCAGGTCCAGTGATGGCTGAAAGTGCAGTTTCAAACATACTACAACTTCCAATTTTGGCAGTCGACATTCTCCTACACAACCATAGCATCTGTCTAAATATACTCAAAATGGTAGCACCTTGTTTTCCAGGACCAATCGACCCTTGAATCATATAATTTGAATATGTAAAAAAGTCGAGGACACTAGTTACTCGGTCGCGACAGCAACGACATAATCCAGCCCATTGTTTGGTATTGCTTGAAGCAGGCAGTAGTCGAATGGCATATTCGCAATCACGAACAATAGTACATAAAGCACATCTATCTTTTGGAACAGCCTGTGTGACTTGAGAACTCGGTTCGGTTAGAGTAGGTTCGATTGCTGGAGATAAGACGGACAATGTAACGCGAGGACTAGTAATCCCAGCAACAAGTTTCACTTCACAGAGTCCCTTCATGGCGCAATCAAACAGTTTTTTCTTAAACGAAGCGCTCATACCTACTCCATACACATTTGATTTTGAGTATCCTGCACCATGTACCGGATAGGAATAAAATAGACACGGCTCGACACTTTCAGCAATGCAACGCTTCATGAAAAGTGTAGAGTACGTAGTCAGATACGCTTGAGATACAGATTGAGTTCCAGCCAAAAGAATAGTTTTGACATGCTCTTGAAATTCTTGAAAAATGACACCATCTACTGCTACTGAGGATTCAAACATGTCATATCCAGCAACAATGGTGTGAGAGTAATGGATGGCATGACGTTCTGCATCAACTGAAAGCTGTCTCTGTCGCGGAGCATACCGAACAACTTGAGAAAGAGAATGTGGTGATTCTGATTCGTCCTGATTTGAAACCACATTGATAGCAGCGTTGGATGATTTTCCGGCTACTGAACTCAACTGGCCCATTGATTCGCGTACATCAGAATAAAATGATGTGGTTAGCATTTGTGAACCCTGGACATCGTACATTTCCTTTTTTAATTGTCTAAGTTCTTCATCACGAGTCTGTAGTTTCTTATTAATGACTTGATATTTGATTCGCAGGTTTTTGTAAGCAGTTTCTGTTTCGTCACGAATACGAGCATGCTCAGACACAAGTGAGTTGGCTTGATCAAACAGCTGTGATGTCAATTCTTCAATCTCTTGGTCAATGTTTTCCTTGGATTGCTGGATTCGTTTTTTGGCATTTTTTTCGTTGTTGAATTCGATCTCTAAATGCTGATTTTCAATCTGTAGTTCTTTAATGGTATCCCGTAAATGATCCATCTGAATCAAATGTTCGCGACAAGTTGGACACTTTGATTTAAGTTTATTCACAGGTGAGGTGGTGTTGGAGGCAGTTGATAGATCACCGTCGTCATGCTCGTCGTCTTTATCGACACCGCCTTTTACTCCAGGAAAAATTGAAAGGGGTTTGTTTGCTAAAGAAATACTAGGAACTCGATCATCTGGAGTATAATTACTATTTAGGGGGCTTGGTAATGGCTTTTCTTTGCCAGATTTCTTGGAAACGATGCTTTCAGATTTGAATGAATCTGCACGTACAATTCGAGGAATTGAAATCGAGTCCAATTTCTTTTCGGTCACTGAATCAATTTCCAAAGCAGCTACATTTCCCAAAAGAGCAAGAGACTCGTTTTCCACAGGGACTACCATTGTATTTGCAGTCGACACGTATGTTCCCAAATCGATTGCATGTATAGATTTTTGAGCAGATTGAAGAAAGTTTAAAGCCAAACGCATACATTCTAAGCACTGACTTTCAAGAGCAGTTACTGTTTCTATCAAAGGTGATGCAAGTGGCTCGTTTACTTTCAACCGACCAAGCTGTTTTTCAAATAAAGGAGTAGAGCCATTTGCAGGTATCTGAGTCTTTGTAGCTGTATTGGAGCTTGACTGTGCCGATTGGGATTCTTGAGGTGAAATTGACATGTGACGTGACCGTTGTTGAGCCAATCCACGAGCATCTGATTTCGAGTCGTAGATATAGCTGGACGGAGTCTGGAGAGGAGTTAAAGTATCTGTCAAAGCTGCAGACACTGCATTTAGGGAGCTGACACCCTGCCGATTGTTTAGCCAATTATCATAGGCCATGAGTGGTTTTCCTAAAAACAATACTGCTTCCTTTAATGCCAGCTCGTATCGATAGAGCTTAATACGCTGCATCTCGAGTTGCTGGTTCTTTTTAGAAATGGTATCCATCAAACTTCCTTTTTCCTTTTCGTGAAGTCCATTGAGTTCCTAAATTTCAGGTTTAGATGGGTTGGAGTTAAACTCATTTTAAAAACACATACGGAAATATGATAAATCAAATGGATAGTGGATGGTTCCAATATGGGCAAAATAGCAGCATAGGTGCGCGGCTACACTCCAGCATTCGCACATCCCATACCTCAATACAATAATGAATCTAGTGTCAATTGTATATTAAGTGAATTATACGCCAAATTCCAAGTAACCAAGCTGCCTATGACGACTAATTCACCAAGAAACCAAAATAGTATTACCTGGATTTCTGCCTGAAGTGCGGCCACATGTTCCAATGGCTTGAGTGCTGCTTTTCCAGCAGCATCAGGCATCTCTGTATTTCTGTAAACTTCCATACCTTGTATATTTAACAGTATTTTCTAAAACAACAAGTGTAGATTAGTCAAGACAAGTTTTGTTGCATCACACGCGACGAGTTTGATGTAGAAAAGCTTGTATTGAAAATGAAAAGCTAGGCTAGCCATATTGATAATGGCTCAAATCATACTAAAGGGCTGTCAAGTAGCAATCATGCAGTTCAAGAAAACATTTTTAGCGTGAGATATTGAATGCAGAATATATATAGTATCCTTTATTTCAAAACACAATTCAAAGGTTGTAAATTGGGGATGATATATAGCCACAGTCGCTGAAATAAAACTATAAAGCAAAATGCACTGAATTACACCAACATAAAATAGCAGTATCTAATCATCACCCAAAACAAATACAGGACCAACTTCGTGTGAATTTGATCCATTGTTTATGTAGGAGTGATAGTTTGCCGTCTGAGACTGATTGTCATCTTGTATAGAAAAGTTGCATGCCGCTTTAATAGCATCAAATAATTCATCGACAGCATCACGGTTTGCAAAGGCAAGATCCCACCAATAGGAAACACGCTCTGTAGATGTTGAACACGGAATTGACTCGGGTGCAGCGGTGGGCTGGGGACTATTGTATACGCAAGGATCTCCAGCAGGATGAAGATGCTCGCCAAAAACAATACGTACCCACCAAAACCATCCGCTGGTGCACCCTTGTTGAACCTCTGGAGCAACTCGTGTAGCATCCACTCCCATGAATCCAAGAAATCCATTTTGTAAAGTTTCTCCAAGATTACTAAAACATACAGGCGGTGCTTCTCCAGGTAAGCCAAGAGCATTATCGATCCTCCATGTCCTCCAACGCTCTACACGAATAATATCCCGCATCCGTCCAACACCAAGAACGTGATCAAACTGCGAAACGATATCAGCAACCATTCCTTTACCTCCAAAGCTTTGTGAAAGTTGTGGAAGCACACTGTTGATGCGTGCATTGGTTGAAGCATGTGGCGAAAATTCGGGTGGAATAATCAAGGGTGGCCACACATCTAAGCGTTCGGTAGTTATGTAGATGTATTCTGATGTTCCAATTATCGATATATGCTCAATTTTGACTGTACGCTCAGATAATTCAGCAATGGGGCGTATATACCGTAAGAAACAGCCTAGAAGATAGACACGAATAAAGTCAAAATCCACCTTGGTTACATCTGCAAATGCTGCCTTGTCATGCTCATCGTCTGAAAGGATATGTAATGGATCGCAAACAATCGCGGATCCCCTTCTTTGTCCTTCTGTAGGTGCTATTGACAAGGGCGACTTGGGTAAACTCCATACTCCATCATAATGCAGGATTCCAACACTTTTTGATCCTTTGCGGAGAAACACGGTGGATTGAAGATTTCTCAATGAAGATTCAATGTCCTGATTGACTGTATTTCCTATCGGAAGTGATTCTCGCAATTCATCAAGAGATGTCGTAAGACAGTCAACAATCTGAGTTGTGTGTATTCTCGATCTGGAAAGAAATACCCAAGACACAACTTTTGGTTTACTAGAAGCCCGCTTTACTACTGCTTTATCGTTTGCGGCATAAAACCCTGTAGTTGGAGTATCGGGTTCAGGTGTGCTGTTTGGGGTTATGGACGTTGTGCTTGGGACTTTTGAAAGCAAAGACGGAGTGGATATATTGTTGGTGGACTCGACAACATGAAAGCATAAATGCTGCCGACTTGGACCAACATCTACACGAGCTATATTCACATGGGAAAATTTGCATACAAGTTCTAAAAGATTGGTTGGATCTGTATATGAGGTCTGTTCATCACGCAATGGAATCTTGAGGTTGAAGAGTGAAAATAAGGGCCGAAATATATATATAGACGAGCTTGTTAATAAAAGATAGCCGGGTGAAATCGGCTGTGGAGTATCGTAAGTTACTAAATCAGAGGATGATAGCGACTTGACAAATGTTTTAATGGCATGGATTCCAAATAAACGAGAAGCAGTAGATCCAATTGAATGACTTGCGTGTGGTTTGATGGCAGTAATAAATGGACTGATTTGTGTTAAAAAGCTTCCAGAAATCCAGCCAATAATCCCTTCTGATGATTGAAGAACATTCATCTTTAGATAAAGTTGAAGGGAATTTGACATGCTTAAAAAGGGAAGTAATGGCATAGAAGCAAGCTCTCTTGGCATGTATTGTGATTGCAGATCATTGACAGACTCTTGGATCGTTGAAGGAAGATGCTTGAAGTTTTCGCGCAAAGTGCTGTTTTGCCAATGAGATATTGGAACACTGTTGCGAGAATTGTTGTTGCTGCAACTGGATCTAGAACCAGTACTGGATCTAGCATATCGAGGACCTTGCCGAGATATAACAGGTCTTGCCAGTATCATTTGTGATGGGGACGTCGAATAAGGAAGATTTATAGCTGTAGCTACAGTTACTCGATTGATATTATTTGCAGTTCGAATAATACCAGGATATAAAAACCCGTTTGACGGACTTGTTTTTGTTGACGAAACATCCAGAACTGATAAATCGTTGGCATCTCCACATAGAACATCTAATCCCGGAAGACGCATGTTGGATTGTGGGTGTGTTGCAGAATGAGGAATAGTAACGCTGGCTTTTTTTGATCCATGAAAAGTGGTATTTGATGTATGATCAAGTTTTTTAGCTGCACCCAAAGTGACTGGTTGATCAAGTCTGCTGTAGATTCGAACATAGGGACCATGAGATCGCAGTTTGTTTTTGATATTTGATATAGAATCAGATTTTTCATTGGTGTCATTTGATTCAAGCAAGTGATTCACTTGTTCTCCAGTCAGTGAATCCGAATTAATGCCAGCAGATAGTCCCGAGCTTGAAGTGGATAGTCTAGCCACGCCTGTTGGCATTTGACCCTTTGAGTGATATCAGATTAAAATCAGCATGATTGTTTAAAATGATACTATGTATCGAATACACAGCATTTTAGACTATAGGACAGTGCAAATCCAACTTACATTGGAATGTCGAGTTTCCGATTCCATAGAGGTTGTTGAGCAGCCAGAAGCAATGGTAGGATTGCGTGTTTCTTTCTGAATAGTATTTGATTTCTCTAGAATTGGTATAGTAGCATGAATTTCAGGCTTTGACATATAGGAACTGTCAAGATCCAAAAGCCTATTAGTGTTTGAGTTACTCGGAGGTGCATTTCGAGTTGATTCCGTATCAATTTGCTTGAATGCATCAGCTGTACGGTTGGATGAAGCTGGAGATTGTAGATTAGATTCAACTATTGCAGTTGTAAAAGTATTATTGGATTGCTGGGACGACAATTCCAACGATCCACAGTGATGTTGTAGTGATCCCACTGCCGTATTGGTAGAGTCTGAAGACTGAGTGCTTGTTCTTGGGGTTGTATAAGACGAGACTGAGCTAGGATGATTTGAAGTTGCCTTGCGAGTATGGGATCCTGCCTTTAAGCGCATTTGAGTGCTAGATGGTAGTGTATGTGTTCTAGTAACCAAAACATCTCTATTAGCAACAGCATGTCCTGTCATGGCGGTGGTTCCAGTAACGACTTCATTGGCTCCAGTATTGGTTCCAGTATTGGTTCCAGTATTGGTTCCAGTAATGACTTGAGTGGTTCCAGCAGTAGATGCACCAGGGCCAATCGAATCTGAAGCCAAGATAGTTTGCTGCAATTGCGCTTCAGCATCCAGTTGCTGCAGTCTGCTGCTTCTCAAGCGAGTACTCTCTGCCATTGTTGCAGGTCTATCGATCCTGCTATCCAACTCCTATGTGTAGATTGGCAAACAACTAAATCCAAACTCGACCGACGCGGTTGCTTGCACTCACTCGACTCTCCTTCAACTGTTGTATGAATTCCGTCAATTCTCGTACACCACTTGCTGGTGTTGACAAGACAGAACAAACTGTTCTTTCTGGCACTGACTCTCTGCTTAAACCTGAAAATGGTTTTCCTGATTCGCTCATCGATAATTCTCCGCCTGATTCGCTCCCTTTTTTAGACAAGCAGATGGATAATGTATGTGTTGAGTTGCATCTTGTCAAGTGTTGGTCATACAGTACTGCTTGTTATTCTGCGTTAAATATATACTCATTATGTCTGGCGTTGATAATTCAACCTCGTTGATTGTGCTTGATAAATGCACGCATATCCTACATATATCTACTATTAGCTTCTTGAAGATATTCGAATTCTTATCGATGCTAGAAACAAGGAGTTTCAAATCACTGGCGAGGGTCGTACGCGGATGCCATTAATTCCTCCAATAGCGTATGTTTTCTATGTATTAACTGAGTGCGGTAGAATACAATCTTATTATGTTTTGATATAATCTCTTGCAATAATTAGTAAATTTGAAATGTACAAGTCTCTCCGAAAAGACAATGTTGAAGGGATCTTAAAAGTGGAAATGCCATCACGAAAAGTCGGATCAAGCGAAGTGATTCAAAAAGAAGTACTTGTCTGATTAAAATCCAGCTTTTAGAAATCTATTGAAATTGAATGTTGTTTTTATTAACATAGCTACTATATTTTATCCAAATACAACTCTAGACCCGTCAGTATTGGAACATAGAGCAACATTTTGAAGGAGATCGCCATTTGGAAATTTTAATAGGGTTTTTTAAAGAAAAGACCGAACGGATACTACAAGAAAATAGACTATTGGTTTCACGATGGAGTCGTTTTTGTAAGAATCAGATCAAACCTAAAGACAAACAGCCTGATATTGACACTTGCAATTTCTTTTTCTAGGTCGAACATCTTTTGATATATCCAGGTTTTCACCCGTATTTAAAAAACGACACGAGTATTTACGTCGTGAATTTATAGATTCGGTTAATCGATACGAGCGATTATACGAGTTTCGTCAAGCAATTTCACAAAAACGGCGAGCTGACATGGTGAACAGTGATATTTTGCTTTACACTAAAATTTGGTTATTCCAAAAAACTATTTTGTATTTATATTTACTTGTATTACTAGGCTACTGCAGAGATTTCTCGCATAGATGCAGAGCGTCGTGGTCTGGCTGTACTAAAACCCAAGATAGCAAACACTTTAAAGCAGGAAGAAAGGAAGAATGAAAAACCAGAAACCAATGGTAATATCGGATTGCAAAAATATACTTTCGACTATTGTTTAGTCATGTCAATCTAAACTATTGTCAAATGTATAGTATCTTCTAATATAATGGAAGAACCGTCGATATTTGGGCAGCATGAAGTAGCTGAAAATCCCGGATTTGACGTTTCTGACATGGTCATTTATTTGAGATGGATGATTGGTACTGAAAGAAATCATTGCGACTTTAACCTGTTTTCACTGAAAAGCAAAGTAGGAATTGTTAAAAGTGTCATACAATTTATCCATCACAAAGCTTTTAATTTTTGTTTTGCTTGTGTAGATGATATTGCATAGTGATCGTGAGCAGCTTTTATCAGAATATCACACATTAAACTCACTTAAACCTGGAGATGATCTTCCAGATGTTTTGAACCAATTGGGTGACCTGAATGGGTATATACTGATATTTTCATTTTGAAAACGGCCAACTATTCAACCATGTTTACCAAATCTACTGTTTAAACTTTAATTGCCGATACATGTCTAAATTAGGTTTATGAATCAATTCCCACTCAAGAATCCAAAAGTGGAAGATTTTCTTACAGAATACGATCTTCTTGTGGCTCATTGGAAGACAGATACTCAAATTGACCATGAAGATGGACGTCCTTTTGCCTATGAAGTCGATCATAAGTTTTTTACCAACTTTTGTGAGCAAACTATGGAGGTCGTATTGGCACCATATGATACCTTGATCACTTCTAACGATTACACGGAAACAGGAGAAAAGTCTGCTTTAAACCAATATCCAGGAAATAGTGGTTTGGATTCGTTCATGAGTTCTCTTGCAGGCGTGTCGGGGTTTACTTCCAAGTCCAGTACCAAAGGTACAATCTTATTTTTCAATTTCATGCCATTTTTATCGATACACTCGGCGTATAAAATTCATTTGAATACTTACTATATTTATTTAATGGAAAACAGCATTTATTAGATTTCCCAAACTTCGAAGAGCAACATGGCTTAATATCATCAAGCCAATGCCAGTCAACGAATTTCGACAATCTGAAGATCGACACAAATTGTCCCAGGTTAGATATTTTAACTTGATTAGTATTTTTACTAAAATTATTTAACGCTCATATAACTTTCTATTGTGTTGTTAGCTAAAAAATATAGATATGGAGCTCCGTTTAGAGCATGACATGGTCATTTCCACAGATCATGAATATGTGGGAACTCAGCTAAAAGATATGGCTAAACGAGTTTGGGAAAAGGCTGCAGCAGAGCCCAATTCTTGTCCATTGAATGTCAAGATCTCGATTATTCCACAACAAAGAGAGTATAAGCCACCTGCTGAATCGGCTGATAGTCGCTGTGGCAAAACGTTTGATTTTGGAATGAGGATGCCTATAAATGACGGAGATGTCATTGAATCCACAATACTACTGTCAAAAAAGATTGAATACGGAAGCGTGCTTAAAAGCATCGAGGATAGTCGTAAAATTGACATGGAGTTGCTTAATTTAAATCCAGATCATATTGTTGAAAACAAAAATACAATCAAGGTAGAATATAAAGATTGATATGGTTATGTATCAATTGATGTATATTTTTCTTCTACTAACCGCAACTTTTTATTAGCCCACATTGGCGACAATTTTTGCAGAGCATGAAGTATTTGCCTACCTGCAACTTCGATTTATCAAAATACGCGAAATTAGAGTAAAGCTTCTCAGACAATTCAATTTTCTTCGTAGTGTAGAAAAACAGCTTAGTTACGATGTAGGTAGAACATGCTTTGCTTTTACAACCTGTTTAATTTTACTGTTTTGTGTATTCATCTTGACATATGGTTTATAATAAATAGATAAACTGCATAGAAAAGCAAATGATTTCTAATACACCATCAAACTCTGCAGGACTGGTTGCCCAAATGTAACTTTTGTGGTGGTTTAATCGTATTCAATGACTATTTCTGTTGTTTATTTTGTGGTTATTATAATACACACTTGTTTTTAGGTGGCGCCAGGCAGAATTTGTTGATATTGGTACTTTGGGAGATGATGTGCAAGACAATCTTTTGAAAGAAAATAAGTTGGACGCACTATCATACATGTGTGATACACGATCTATTGTCAATGGTAAAATTCAGATATCAGACAGTAAAGGAGTTTCATTCATATACGGTAAGAACATGGTGTTGTTTTTTGAAATTGAATAAACTTTTAAACGCTAACTGATTTTTTAAAGATATGGCATTTACAGATTTGGAGAATTTTGAAACCCAAATGCTCAAAGTAATCACAGTGTTTATTAATCAAAATGCTCTTGATGAGCATGTTTATCCCGATTATCTGGATGAATTACGCTTCAGAATGTCAAACCGCCGTTGTAAGTTTATATTTTGGTTGTCTTACTACTTACATATTGCATTAAAATCTAGCATACTTATTTTTGCAATAATATACAATAGATGAAACGTCAAATGCCACCTATTTAAATCCACATGCAGATCGTTCACAAATGATGCTCGAGTTTTATGAAGCGCATTTGTTGTACACATATTCCAAAATTGAAGTAAATTATTGATATCTCATGCTTGTTACGACAAGAAAATAATGGTAGAAACATGATTTAACACGCTGATTTTGTCTGTCAATCAGTTGATCAATAGTTATCTTGAGGCATACGAACATACGACAGATGTCACCAGTATCAAAGAGCTTGCACAAATAATTACCAACACTATCCATACTCAACCTGAAATTGATTTCGAAGTAATATTTGTTTATGTGCTAATAGTTTATACTTGTCAAGATATTGTTTTGTAGCTAATCTTAATCATATATGTATTACTAGGCAACATACTATAGCAAATCATATGCATGTGCAACAAAGGCTTTACAGCTGCATGCACAAATCGTCGTTAGTTGCATTCGCCATACAACTACGTGTCAAAGAGATTTTTGTGCCAGGTTCGCACCAAGGTACCGCAAAGTCGTTTTTATTTCATTTGAAACTTGTGAATTTTTTATTGATTATCTGATGCATTTACTGTAACAGTGAAAAAAAATCAACCGAATTTTCCAACTCAAACGAGTTGTCGTTTTCTGCTGAAAAGAGTACACCAGCTAGCGTAAACATATCTCAGCGACAGTTTTCTTCAATTCTAAATGTTGAACTTCCAGTAGCTCCAGGTAATATATATTTGACATGAATAACGATAAATCTATTCAACCATTATGCTGATTTGTGTTTTGGTACTATATACAGATGATGATTCCCAAACTGTTGTCATGCATCATCCTGAGATTACCATTCGGCTTACAGAATTCTTTCAGGCATTTGATATTATTATATCAATGTGGAATATAGTTCAAACCTTGTCAACAGATATGTGCAACATTATTGAGAAATTATCACCACCTGGCACGCGTCAGTCGAAAGGAATAATAGATTGTGTTATTCTAAAAACGCTAAATGTATGTCAGCTAATCATTTAATCCTACTCTGATTTGTGGATTAAAAACTACAAAAGAGTCCAATCATGCATATTAAATTCTAACGTTTTTATAATATGAAAGAATTACTGGGAGGCAATGTCTAGTCTTAAATTTCAACCCCCATCAAGAAATTCCCGGGTTACAAGTGGCCTAGATTCTAATGGTTTAATATACAACCCATATTTGCCAGATATGCTACTAAGCGAGCACTATGTACCTTATGATCAATCCAATGAAGGCACATACAAATCTCTTGGTGTTCAGCTTTCTGCATCGACCTGTTTCACTGATGCGAGCTTTCAATCCAATGGACGTGAAATAATGTATCGACTGTATAAAGTACTGATACTTCGAAGCAGACTCTGGAAAGTATGGATAGAATCAGGTAATTTAATTCTGTAAATACCAGATTGCATTTTTGAAAGCAAACAAGATTTAAATCTATTTTTTACTATCTACAGAAAATTGGAAAAACTCGTATGACGCACAATTTTCCCAGATGGGTGTTGTCAAAACTGGCTACACTGGTCGTCTTAGACCATTGCGATTTGAAACAGGAAACTTGATGACTGAATCTGCAGAAGATCCACAAGAGGTACGATGGAAATCTTTAAAAGTGCTAAATCATTTGATTGATACGATTTTGATAATCTTTCTTGTTGGTTCGACAATTTATATCCAGTTGGAGGATGCAGAGGATGATTACTTGGGAAAGCGAGACTTTGCTGATGATTTGGAAATGGATGCAATGGTTTCGAGTATGAGCGCAGATGTATTACGGTTTGGTCCTCTTTCCATGTCAGAACTTGATGAATCTATGATACAGTTTGATTTATCCACTATTCAAGGGATAACTAGTCTCATGAAGCCAAGTGGTATAAATCGTCTAAAGCAATGCATAAAAGTGAGATTTTTACAAAAGATTGTGCTTTCAAATCATTGATGCAAACCCTGAATTCAGTAATCATTTATTTTGTAGTGCGCATACTGACTATATACTTTTTAATGCTTGATATCAGATTCAAATATTGGATAAAAATTGGTTTATGGCTGCTACAGAACTTCATGATATGTTATTGGAAGAAATTCACGCTGGAGTACTCGATGGTAAATCTGTGCAACAGGTTGAAGCTGCACAAACTACACGGCCCACATCCGAGCCAATATCAAAACCAACACAAGATCAATCGCGCTTTGATACTGATTATAGAGCCCTTGTCACTTCAAATCTTACCAAGAAAAAGCAGCTGCGTCGTATTCTCATGACCGAATACTCTCGAGAGTGAGTTTTTGTTGTACCAACACTGGCTGGTAATTTGTGCATGAAATTCATTCCGCTTTATTCTGGTGTCTAGGTATAAACTGCTTTCAACACAAGACATCACTGATAATCAAAAAGAGCAGGCGCTAACAAAGTTCAAGGTGATTTATTTATGCCACATATTTGTGGACGGTTTAAAATCTACAAGTTTTAAAATCTGATATTTACCATTCGATTGCGTAGGTTAAATTGGTTGATTGGTACTATGCCAATTTTGCCGAGGTTGTTGCTGAAGAATGTGAACGCACTGAATTTGCTAAACTCATTTCTGAGATTCGCAAAGTTGTAAACAATATCCTTTTTATAATTTTTGACGAGTCAAATCATTAGAATTGCTATAAATGTTTGAATTTAATTGTATGGTCTGCTGTAAATACTTGACCTTTGGTTTATTTTAATATTTGATGAATACGAACTCAATATGGTAAACTATTGTTTCAGATATCTCCAATAACCAAGCATTCCGACTATTTTGCAAGTAAGCATTCTGCTGGCATCAAGTATTGTGTACTTTTTAAAACAGTGTGCTTACAATATTTACTGTACGCTTGCACAGGTCTGCAGGATAATGGTGCTGAGAGTGAAAAATACAAATACAAGCAATCTGTTCAAGTTCAGGAAGTTGTATCCAACGATAGCGGACTTGGACCAGAGCGACTAGCGCGTCTTTGGTATCTTCCACATTTGACAGAAATTATTTTGGTAAGTATTTGAACACGGTCAGGTTTATTAACCAACACTAACTGCAGTATATACTCGACTCTACGTTTTTTAATTTGTATCTCATGGGCTTTTAGGCAATGAGCGGTCCTGATAAGCCATATAAAGGACCCATAGATTTGTCTCATCGTATTTACAGAAACAAACAATTGTTTTTCAAATCAACCAGAATTCACTCTCTTGTTTATGAGTTACTTTCTATTATTATGGTGTTTTCACACTTACTACAAGACAACAATCGATATTCAACTTCAGGTATGCAATAGTGAAACTCTAGTTGATTTTTTATAATAGCTAATACATATGGATTTCAACTTGATTTACGTAGTGAAACTGATGCGAGAAGCAGATTACGTTGTATCTACAGTGAATTTGATCAAACGAGATTTGATGAATCAAGGCGAGCCGGCTGACAGCATTCGAGTGCAATCGTTTTTAAGCTCGCGATGGCAATTTTGGTATTTAAAACTGAAATATATACTTTCATTTTCCATACATGCCCTTGAAATGAAAATGGTATGGTGTCAATGTAAACCAGATTTGAACAAGCAAATATGGTTTTATTTGAATAGCATTTGTACTTACTACTAGTTCTGTTTTTCAACAGCTGACTTGGGATCGCAACATACTTATGGCTCACTATTCCAAGTGCATCACTAAAAAGTTTGCTCATTTGCGTGAGCCAAAACGTGGAAAGTATGAAAAGCCACTTCAGAGCACAAAGGTAAATCTTGGATAGAATATCTGATGCTTTGATGCAATTTCCAACCTAATCTTGATTTTTTGCTACGTTTACTATGGAATGTATAATGAATCCTAGTCTGCTTTTGTAGTTACCAGAACATACATTCCATCATTATATGTGTTTGGAGAGCTGACTGTAGAAGCAAAGCGTATATGTGACTTCAATGTCAAGGAAATTGAGGAAAACATTGAAGAGTATCTGCAAGTTGTTCAGTACAATGGGTCAGATGAAAACATGAATAAAAGTCTGACTGATTTTCTGACCTCGAACATCAAACTACTGGCCTTGCGTCGCGAATACTTTAACATCATTACAAATGGAAACCTGATTCAAGTAACTAAATTTGGCTATTTGTGTAAATTTGCAAACCTGGCGTGATTTCATTGTCTAATCTACATGCTATTGTTTTCAAAGGATGAAGCATCTCGAATTGCTTTCTTTCAAAAATTTAAAATGAGAATCATTGTTCCAGCTGTGAAAATGTATCACAAAACTGGATCTAAAGGAAGTAAGTTTTTTGATATGTTATACATTTTATTCACAAGACTTAATTTTTATTTTTACAATTGTGTTTAGATGCAAGTACTGGTATGTATTTGACTGTTGTTTTTACAAATTGCAAAACTTTTGGGCTAGCTTTACAATATATATTGACATGTGCATCCTATTTAAACTGTAAATCAATAGCGTCTTTGATTCAAGACGAAATTGTTTGCGGAAATTCAATTCTGGAATTGAATCAAACAGCTCGTAATGCGTTTGATAAATGTCAACTACAAGTTCTTCAAAACGAAATTATTCGAGATTTTACTCAAAAACTAACTAGAGAAGCACAAGTATATTTTGATAAGCTGACCGATGAGCGATTAGGAAAACTTTTTAGAAGTAGCGGCATTACCAAAATAACATCCCCCACTTATTCGGACACTTATGCATTCCAGATTTCAGAGGAAGATTATAATACTAAATCATCCATTTTCAATACATTTCTAACCGATCTGCATCGTGCTAGTATGGATTTTGTAAGTATACTGTTTGATTTGGCAAGGTGGAATTTACTCGCTTTTAGTTTATATTCACAAAGTTGTTGAAAATATTGAATCATTTTTCAGGCTAAAGAGCTAAAAGACAAACAACCTACGCTACCGCTTGGAAAGTTGGGAAAGGCTCAGTCCAAAACAGAGGATAGTCAGCTGTCGACGCTTTTTGATGATAAAAAAATATTTTCTTGCAAAAAGGAAGATCTTGGACAAGCGGTAATATTGATCAAACTAAAGTATAATGAATGTACAAAAACTCAAAGAATGCATTTTTAATTTATTTTAATGATAGATTGTCCGACTAGCAACTCATTTGAATCAGTGGAAAAGCGATCGTGCTTTGGAACAAGAAGGGTTTATTGGAGCACTTTATGGTCATCTGCTTGATACTATTCGAAATTGCGAACGTATTATTCTTTTTCAAATGCAAGAAAAACGGGATATTATGAATGTATGTTATTGAATCTATAGTACTATTGATATATACTATATAGTCTATGCTTAGATGCTAAACTTTTATGTCATACATTTTGTCTTGATCTGTAGAATTTCAAACGAGAAGCGCGATTAGTTGGCCATGAATTAGCTCTTGATACCTATGCTGAGCTTGCTAGTATGTCAGTTGAGCTGAACGAATTGCGAAAAAATCGTAAAATTGATGAACGAAAAATACGCAATCGAATTATTCACGAATATGATAGTCTTGTTGAGGATTTGGTCAAGGAAATTGGTGTTTTACGGCATAGATTTCACGAATACCAAATTGGAAGTCTCAACGATGTCATGAACATCATGGCCGAAGCCAAAAAGGAGCAACTGATGATCACTACTCAAAATGACGATTTGCCGCCAACTTTAAGGGCTACTGCTGACTCAATGATTCAGCATGAACAGCAACTTGCTACTTTTCGAGAGCAAAACCACGAACTCAAAATGACGGTAATTTATTCGACTTTTTTAGCGCATGACAATATGTTGATGCATATTGTTTTTTAATTCTACCATATGATTAGGTTTTGAAACTACGATCCATTTTTGGCATGAAGGAGCAGGCACTAAAATGCACTTTTGAGAAACAGGTATTTGGATCAAATATTTATTTAATACAATCTGCATTTTTGTTTCTAAAACTCACAAATGTTTAATTGATATCTACATCATTACTATTTAAACTCTTTTGAACGTGTATAGCAATTCAAATTAGCCACTGCCAATAAAGAGGCAGAAGAAAAGCTATGGGACAACTATCGTGATGCAGAGGCTCGAGAAAGAGCTCTTCGCAAACAGTTGGGAAAACTGCAAAAAGGAAAATCAACTATTGAAACCCAAAATGAAAATCTACAACGACAGTTGCGTGAAGAGGTAGTGTCAGGATATAGTTTGATTAGCATTTGACTTGTTTTGATTCTGATTTACCTTTTATCAAATTTAGCAAACCAAACCTAGAGGGACACAATCTTTAAAGGCGGGTACTGGCTCAGTTTCCCAAATGGCGGATCGTACTTCTTTAAAGTCTGCCAAAGGTGACAAGGCTCGAGCAGAAAGCAAGTCTCAGAAGCTTACAGAGTTGGAAGATCAACTTCGTCGATATGAGGGAATCAATATTGATAATTTAATGCAAGAACTATCCAACAAGACTGCATTATTGGAGTCCTTGATTCAGGAAAAACGTGATAGGTATCTTTTCAGTTTATTCATAGATGTCTTTTAATCTAACCCTAAACCAATATTTAAGCTTTATACTAACGCACTGTTTAAATTGTTATAATTTTAACAGAGAGAAAAAAACTCCTCTATTAGTCAAGGACGGCATTTTTCGATCAAGCAAATCTGGAATTAGTACTTGTTTACGCAGTAAAAATGTGGTTTCAAGACAGTCTGACATGATAACTTCTCAACTTACAACCACTCAAAAAAATCTCTTGGGTGGGGAATTTTCCAGCAAAAAATCCATCAATGCTGCTGTGGCAGCTGAGCCCATATCATCAAACGATGTAATGAGTGCAGATGTTCATTTTCAAATGGTTGGGAACCTCCAATGGCTTATGCGTGAAAACAAAGCTTTGCGTCGAAAGTTGTTTCTAAATGGAATTTCTCTACCAGACGAATGCAAGACAATTTCGAGCGTGACTTCAGGATACACAACTCCGTATTTTGAATCTGAACTTTCAACTTGTGTTATGAATAGTCGAGTAGCATCTCCCGAACGCCCAAGAACCGCCATTTCCCATGGCTTCGCTGATCGTCGATCAGCAGGAATTTTACGTCATGTATCTGCATCAAGAGCTACTTCAGCCAACCAACCCTCAAAGTTGGTAAAAAGGCCCGTTATTGATCGTGCTCAAGCAGACCTTCCGCCTTTGGAGAAATCGCCAATTTATCAACGTCTTGGAAGCGGAAAACAAGTAGGCTTTGTAAGAACATCCACTACACCGGAAAGTATAAATAGTACTCGTATAGTATCAATACCTTTTGAATCAAACACTACAAAAGGTATCAAGTTTATATGTGTACACTGCTGATGAGTAACCAAGTGCTAACATTTAGTATCTTTAGGTTCAAGACAGCTCCCTGAGCAGCATAGTGCACGTCCACAAACAGTAAAGCTTGCCTTGTTTTATTCTACTGGATTTTGACTATATTGAATTTACAATAATACCATAGATTTAGTCTGACATGATATATTTTGTTTTTGACAACACTTTGATGATTTAGGCTCCACTTGGCCGCAATGTTAGCTTTAACGAATAAATAGATTTATTTAACTGCATGCTTTCAAGATAAACTTTATCTCATATTCCGCTATGCTTGTATGTGGAAAGCATTGACCTAAATGCACATGTTGGCATTTGTAGATCTAAAGTTGTATTTATGTAAAATGTAGTTTTGTTTCAGCATGCAGTCATGAATCTACTTTGGAATAGCAATGGTTAAATATTCGTACTTTTCTATTAAAAAATGACATGTTGAATAAACATGACGTTCATCACATAAACTATAGTTTTAAACTAAAATTCTTTGAGATTGTACAATCAACAAATCCATCGATTGCAGTTATACACGCTAATCTCCACAAGAAATATCGTAAACTTTGAGTTTAAAATGTTTTTCAGTAAACTTGGTGCTCATCGTACACTTTGACGCCCTTTTTAGTGTTTTACACAAAGACGACTGCAAAATTCAAACCCAATCTTGAATTCATAAATCCAAAACAATGAATGTCGATCATCTAACAACAGACATTCTCCTTCAAGTGGTTTCTGAGTATGTGAAGAAGCAGCTTTCACTCACTATCAATAAAATCACTCCTTTTTATGCTGACACTGCCATGACTTCCCAGCAGGTATTGCACATTCATTCAGTCATTTACACCGATTTACCATCCTTTAAAGTGTTGCCGATCTGAAACTCTACTAAACATGAATTCAATCTATTGATTCTTATTGCATACCAAACCATCGTGATTTCACTGATGCTGTTTGAACCAACTGTTTATAGGCTGCGTCGGCTGTATTGAGCATGGAAAATGGTACTACAATTGAAGGCACTGTCAGCATTGCCAAGTATTTACTCCATCAGGCAGGTTGCACCAACCTACTTGGCAAGACTGATTGTGCAGCTATTGAAATCGTAGACTGGACCAACATTTTCATGACAACCACCTGTATGGCTTTAAAACATGACAGAAAAACTGCCCTGTCTGTAAGTGGACATTTTGTTGCATTTGACGTGTGCAGAATGCCAAACTGGATAATATCCAAATCATCGGGATTAGAATACACAACTTATTTGGATCATCCTAAATATAGCAACTGAACACTCTTTTTTCCAATCGTATCTTTACTGTTGGCACCACTCTGTCTCTGGCAGATTTAGCTCTTTTTTCAGTCCTCTACAATACACCGGTAGGTTTGTTGCCTGTTTAAATTAAACCTAATGGACTCAAAAGTGTTAAAATCATCATTTTCTATGCACTTGTGTACTAGTGAACTAACATTTATACCCCAACTATTCAATACAATAGTTTCGTATCTCTGAGCGATTTGAAATTCCAAATGTATTTCGTCACTACGATCTAATTCAACATCTAGTTCTGGCATGGAAACTGGAATCGCCTTTGAAATTGGTTGAATTTGACTTGAATGTTCCACTTGTTAAACCTATGGTAATTGCTGAAACTTCTGGAAAATCTACTGTAAAAGCCGCTACTGAATCTACAGAGTCGGCTGAAAAAGGATCAAAATCCAAGAGTAAAGATCAATCATCAGCTGAGCATGCTACGACCAGTGAAAAAACTGCAATCAAGGCTGCAAAAAAAGCCTCAAAGGCTGACAAGACATCAGCTGCCACTCCTGTTTCAACCAATTGTAAGCTTATCTGATTTAGAATATAAATTAAATGCATAGTGCTGGATTTCCACGTCTGTACATTGGATCAATACTAATCGATGTGAAATATGAATACAGCTGCTCTTCCCGATCTATCTAAGCTAGATATTCGTATAGGCACAATTGTGTCTGTGAAAAGACACCCAGATGCCGAAACTCTATATGTAGAAGAAATCGATCTTGGAGAAGCAACTGCTCGTGTAGTTGTGTCTGGACTTGTAAAATACATGTCCGAGAGCGCTTTAGAGAACCGAAAGGTTGTTGTTTTATGTAACTTGAAACCAGCGAAAATGCGTGGCATTGAATCCCAGGCCATGGTTCTTGCCACTACTTCTTCTGATGGAGCTACTGTGGAGCTACTTGAACCTCCTGCAGGTTCTCAAAATGGCGACGTTTGCTTTTTCGATGGACATAAAGGTAAATTTTGTCGAGTTTTTTAATCAAGCATGAGTTGATTAATCTGATTTTACTATACCAATATGGGGTTTGATTCAATCAGGTACTCCTGAAAAACAGCTGAATCCCAAAAGAAAGGTGTGGGAGAGCATCCAGCCAAACTTTTTAACTGACACCGAGTTCCAAGCGGTTTATACTACTCCTGACGAATCCAAAAAAGTATGTGTACTCAAATCGGATCGTGGCGTTTGCAAAGTTCAATCGGTTGCAGGCGGTTTGATCAAATAAATCAAAAATGTGACTGTTTATTAAACTCCAAGTCATGGATCAACCCATTTATGCATACTTTGAATAGTCAGTTATGCGTTATACTGTTTGTATTAGCGATGGGAAATATACTGCATCGATTATCAGGTTTGAATTTCAAAACAGATCTTGGTTGTGAAAATACTATTTTCAATGGGTTTTACCAATAAAGCAGAGCAGTTTGATCGAATAAAAGTGCATTGCATGCATGAATCAGATAGATGCTGCCAAATTTATCGAATATCGAATATGGTGTAATCACAGAAAATGGATACACTCACTAAAAATGCAAACTTGGTATTTAATTAACTTTAATCAATGGTAAATAGTACTACTCTTTGATCAGATTTGACAATCAATCTTCTCCAGCAGGAACTTCTTCTTCAAGATATTTGACCAATTTAACACGCATCTCAGTGGTATCATCGCCTCGAAGTACATCACTAACAAACCAAACCTCCACCTGCATTTGAACCATTTCAAGAGCTCCACGAAGCACTCCACACAAAATGTTTGAAAACCAAAGCTCAGAAAGTGCAGATTCAGGCAGCTCCACAAACTCTGATAATGGATTTTCATCCAAAATAAGACTAAACTCTTTTGCGTCAAATGACCAATTGGTTACAGTTGGTGAAATACCAAGAAAGATCTTGAATCCCATCTAAGAAAAATGGTTTGAGATTTGGTTAATATGTAAACCATACAAAACTATGGACAGTTGCTTGTTTGTAATAATTCAAAACCAACCTTGGATATAGCTTCAGCAGTGTCACGCAGATCCGTGCATCTGCCTGAAGCAGTTTTGGCAAGGTAGTCGTCAATAAGTCGCATGCCAATATTATATCCCCTAAATCCAAACAATCAGTCCATTACTATGTGAGTAAAGATCTGAATCCCATCACAGCCATTCGGCCGAGTTTGAAATGAATCAAATGTAACCTGTTTGGAAACCATCAAGCTAATTTATAAACAAGATGTATGCATGACCCACTTACATTTTATCAAGCTGCACATTGACCTGCGAATAGTCTTCGAAATCCTTGATGAGCTGAGCAACTAGCGAGCCATAGGTCAAAGTGAACAGCTCAGCATTCTAGCAACGTAGAAGGATACAAAAGCAACCAGGCTTGTTATCAGTATCTTCACAATCGGGATGTCTGTTGGCCATCTTAATGAATGTATCAAGTACAACCAGAGTACTACAAGGTGATGACACAATATAATGAAAATATCGAGGAATTACATCATACAAGGTCCGACATTCACACCATGGATGGTTAAACAAGGCCTAGCAGTCTTTCAACAGCAGATGAAGTGGTAGTTTCAAAAACAGTGAGCCATACCACTTTTTCCATTTTGGACTTCCAGATATCATCACCAGTAGGTTTCTGTGGATTTCGTAGCATAATCTTTGAATTTGTTGAGCTGGTAAGAAATGAAACGACTGCTTTGAACTACTTGGACGATTTGTTCAACTTTGATTTAGCAAGATTACATAAAAGTCGACTGTTGGAAGCATAAACGAAATACAAAAACTGTTTGACTCGATATATAAAAATATGCTGCTATTGAAAATTGATATCGATCGACTGTTTAATGGCAAATGTATCGACACATGTCATGCTAATCTACAACTAAATAGTGGATTTTAAATGGCAGAGATGTGTACGTAACACAGCTATATCTTCAATTCTCATTTGCTTCAAACATTTAATATTGGATGATTAACATGGAAACAATAGTTGCATTGCTATGTTAAACTAGAGCGCGAATATAAATTTTGTTGGCAACATTAAAACAAGCTCAATATATGGATTGTAATGCATGAATCTGGCGATTGTACAATGCATAACTGTCAAGAGGATCACCCCAGTTTAAAACTATAATTTGATGGCGTACATCATATAACATCATTGCAAAACAGTGTTTCATTCTACATGAATATGGCTGAAAATTAGATATTTCAAACGATTGAGCTCATTCCATATTGCAGTCCCTCTAACACTTGATTCAAACTCCATAAACCAAAACAATCCTAGTTTATTAGTCTTCTGAAGTTGGGGCTTCGTAATCGACAGGACAGTGTTCGTCAAGGTTAAGATTAATTTGTGCCTGGTTTCCAAGACCACCAAATAAATCTACCTGGCTTACTCCAGATAAAATAGTATTTGTCAAAGCAGGTGATCCGCTTTGTATACCAGGCACTTGCAATCTTGACCGATTAGATTCCCGAAATGATGTACTGGTCTGGTCAGAAGAATCAGAGTCTAATGTGGAAGGATTGGATCGGGAACCCAGTGAACTGACTGGTGTTGCAGCAAGCAGAGCGTTTGTAGAGGTAATCAAGTTTTGTGCTCGTTCAATTACACTCCATCGTCGGGTACTTTCTGGGAAAATGGATAATGAATTTGCTGATGTATTCCTTTGGTTAGCTGCCAAACCACCAGATTGTGTGTCAGAAGAATCTACAGTGGGTGATGTGGCTTGTGCAGATAAGAGTGTATTACTGAATAAAGATGAAAAATTTGGAAGAGTGGAAGCAATAAAGAGCCGTCGCGATGCAAGTGTTCCAGATGGATGGGATCGATACCTTTGCGAAAGTGCCGAGTCAGTTCCCAGATTGGAGTTTTGAGTGCCTGTGGACTGTCTTTCCATATCAGTTGGCAAAAATGACGAAAAAAGTGAAGCAGCATCTATAGTATTGTTGGCAGCAGTAGAAACGCCTGTATTTGTAAGCGATGATGTGAGGGAAGTTCTAGATGCAGGAGGCGAATTGCTCAAACGCTGTTCTCGCATGGAGCCTCTGGAATACACGTTATTTCTCAATTCTCGACCACTATTACCCTGTTGGTTTGAAGCCAAAGCAGAGGATCGATCAGTGACAACGGTGGTTCCGACTCGCCTCCGATGAACTCGATCGTCGCTGTTTTGAAGCTGTTGTGTAGACGAGTTTCGAAGTTGTCGTCTCAATCGCTCCATCACTCCTTCAATGGACAACGACTGGCCACTTTCCGATTCATTTATAGAATTAGATTGCTCTTGCAAACTAAGATTAGGGGATGCTGATGCACGATTACGACGGGATACGGTAGCTGAACTTCCGAGCAATAGGTTGAATGTACGTGGTCGTAGTTGGCGAATGATGAGCTGTTCCAGATCGTCTACCGTTACATTGGAACGAATTCGAGTGGTTCTGGCACCGGATCCGGATCCGGATCCAAAGCTGCGATTTTCAGCTCCTTCGTCAGGATACTCTTCAGGGTATTCTAAAAATTCCAAAACGGGCTGTCCATTTGCCGTATCAGACTCTTCAGACGTGGAGCGACGAACTGCATTAGCTCGTCGAAGTGGATGTTGCTGGTTTATATGCAATTCACGTTGTTGAATTTCCAATAGCATTCTGCGAGGATGTTCCCACATAGGACACCTTTCGAGTACGGGAGAAGATGAGAGGCTTGAAAAGCCAGATGCGGTTCTGTTTCTGGCAGTCAAGGATGATTGAGGTATGTCTGATGCAATGCTTTGTTGGCGATATCCAATTCCAGGACTAGATGACTGGGATAGATTCTCTGACATCTCATCAGGAAATGCAGGTTGTCGCATATGAAAAAAGCTGCTTCTTTGGCCAGCATAGCTTCCAAATCCAGTATAAGTATAACTGTCTGATACAAGCGAATTGGGATTAACTTCAGACCTTGCTATTAAACTACCCAGAGTAATGGTACGAAATGCTCTACTGTTTGAGAGATGCAACATAGAGTCTGAAAACGAGGCATCTATGGATGAGGAAGGTTCTGGGACTGGGATCGATGACATTGCATTTCCAGATGTACGACTAGCTCTCAATGGCCAGTCCAATGTATCCACCAATGCAGATGCAAGCGGTCGATATCCTGATGGCTGTACAGCAATGGACGCTCCTGTCAACCGTGACTTGAGTGGGTCATATTCAACAACAACGTGTACTGGGTTGCCCATGCTCTACATGACAAATAGCACAAGACATGCATTCATAAGTATGTAGCAACTACCTGATGTGAATGCATTCATGATCATGAGTAAAAAAACTCTATATAAAACTTACTTGAAACTAAAAGTCTGCAATTGTATGTATCGCAGAGTTGATGGGCAAGCAAACCCAACAGCAATTGTTGAATGTTTCTTTGGATGAATCAAGATTTCGACCACTCGCAAAGCGACGCGTCGGGCGATCCTCAGGAAACTGTCAATTGAATCGATTACAAAAAGCCTTTTTGAGTCGTAGATTGTCTGTATTTATGCCTTGAAAGTAAATGATTAATAATTGAGTGGAATTCATTGAATTTGAATGATTTAAATGAAACTGTAAGAAAGATGGAATATGAAACTGTAATATAACTAGTATCAATTTAGTCTAAAACGATTGATATTCAATTATTAATGTTGGTGACATGAAAGTGATTGTTTCGATACATTACACGCCAGAGTGCAGATTAAACACTGCAGTAGATAAACAGAGCAAACTCAACACTGTAAGTAAGAAGTAACTGATTATCAGCAACACCATGCAAGGCTCGATATGACTGCAATTGAATAAAACTTGGAATCAAAAGTCTTCTACTTGATTCACGACCAACTTGATAAAAGAATTCCATCTGTAGTCAACACTGACTTTCTATTAAAGTAGTAGTGATTTCAGATATATACTTACAGGCTATTCTATAATCCCTACCATCGACCTGCACTCAGCAACCGAGGCTATCAGCAACAGGTTTCCCCATTCAGGACATCGTGATCAGACCATGGATGCAGTGCAAACCCACTTGCCAGACACTGCCAGTCTGACCTCTTCTGCAGCTGCTGCACAAGGTGAATTGACCTGCAGTGACAAGCCTAACCCTTGACACTCTCTGCATCATCCAATCGATCTCAACAAGAGTTGCGATTGGGTGGATTGAGCATGTTGTCTGCTGGCTGCTAATGAGTATTGACTTCCGAGCTGTGCAGATGCAAGACTTGCAGTCTTTTTCTCATTGCAACCTGTAGTCTTGCATAGCGATAACCTCTTGCGTTGCAAATACTCTACAGAGGCATCGCTCTATCTGCAGAGGATTGAGCCTTGTGATATTCTTTTTTTTCTCCAGAATGCACTAATCTTGTGTGTTGGACCTTGAAAAAACCATGTCCAAATGTCATGTCCACTTGTGGTCAGCCATGGTGGCTAGACTCTTGTTTTATTATCGGCCCTTTCTATATACTTTAGCCCAATTTGTGTTGAGGTGCTCGTTCGACTCAGATAGACTTCTTCAATTCTTTGCCATCTCGATTAGATATCATGTTGGTTTGACTATCATTGACTAACTTTTCATCTAATATTCTATAGCAGAAACTGCAAACCGGATCGTTATAGTCGATGATGATGATTTCGACGATATATTCGACTCTGATTTTTCTGGTGAACCTCATAAAAATACACTTTCATCAGATGATGCTAGAGATTGTGTGTTTAGTCCAGGCCATGATTCCAATCACTCGTCGCTTATTGATCATCAATCCGATCATGATTCCCAATCCACAGAGGAGGCTATTCAAAGACAGCATAATAAACTCGTCAACAAATTTGACCTCGACTTTTCCACCATCAACCCAGAACTATACGGACTTCGTCGTTCAGCTCGGCCGCGACATGCAAAGGTGTGGCAATGATGGATGTATTTGTCAGCAGTAGATGTCTAGCAAATCTCATGAGGGTCATTGAGTTGAAGTATTTGGACCTTTTTCATATATTTTGCTACAGCAATCTAATCCAATATTTTTTAATTTCCAATATTCCTTGTACATATCAAGATTGTCGATGATGATTTTCAGTCTCATGAAAACAGCGATGATTCAGCCAGTAGTGACTCGTTTGGAGTTGGACGGAAAAAAAGACACAGGCCAAAACATGGTGAAATAAGAGCTAAACAAAAATCAATTCTCAAAAGTAAGCATAGCTGGCTAGTTTTTTACAAACCTGTATTAGAGTTTGTCGAGAGAATGGTTTTTGTACCAGATTTTAACTACAACAATTTTATATACTCCAGTTGAATCTGACGAATCGACTGAAGAGTCATCTTCATCTTCAGAGTTTGAAACCCGTAAGAAATCATCTCGTGGCCACAAAAAACACTCCAAGTCAAGAAGTCGCAAGACTGCTTATGATGAATTGATACCAGTTGACACCGATACTTTGCGATTTTCGGTCCGCAATCGAGAAGTCAAGAACTATCGCATGGAAAGTCAAAACCTTGGGTTTTTATCCTCATCTGAAGACGAAATCAAGAAGAAAAAGCGCAAGAAGCAAGATTTTCAAATTGTTGAAGCTGCTGCTGGAGGTAAGTGTATTAGCATAGATTCGAAATAGTTTGGCACTACAATGCATTCATTTCGCTAACACTGCAACATGAAACGTTGTATTCAATATCGTAACATTTGTTTACAGACGATGGTTATATCATCGAGGCCGTTGTCGATCACAGAACTAGAGAACCAGAAAAAGGTATATTTTATATAAATCATAATCTGCTGCTTTGATATACGTTTTGCACTCGGCTAATTGAGTATTAATACTTGATTATATCTAACCGTTTGTCTACTTTGAATGAACTCGAATAGACACTCCTGGCGTTAAAGAAGAACAATTTCTTGTGAAATGGCGTGGTCTTTCACATCGCCACAACTCCTGGCACTTGTATTCTGAATTGCGAAACTATAAAGGTTTTCGAAAAGTAGAGAATGCTCGTCGAAAGGCTGAAGATGAAGATGCATTTCGCAATCATCCAGGTGCTAGCCCTGACGAAATTGAGCAAATGGATATTGTGCTTGAATTGGAGCGTGGCTTGCTTCAAGATTATAAAGTTATTGAACGTGTAATTGCCATACGAGAATCTGACTCGGGAGCTGGATTAAGCGGATCTGAATACTTGTGCAAATGGGGAAGGTTATCGTATGCAGAATGTACGTGGGAACCAGCAGACTCGCTATTGCCTGAAGATCAGCCTGAAATTGACTCTTTTTTGGAACGAAATTCCAGTTCAACTGTTCCACATAAAAACGATACTTTTCAGCGTGTTCGAACCGACTACAAACCTTTTCAAAAGCAGCCCAGCTATCTTGTTGGTGGAGAACTTCGCGACTATCAGCTTCTGGGTGTCAATTGGATGGCTCACTTGTGGCATCGTAACCGAAACGGCATCCTTGCTGACGAAATGGGTCTTGGTAAAACCATCCAGTCAATATCATTTTTATCCTATCTCTTCCACTCCCAACATGTATATGGTCCTTTTCTTGTTGTCGTGCCGCTATCTACTATTGGTGCCTGGCAAAAAGAATTTAAACAATGGGCACCTGACATAAATGTAATTTGCTATCATGGAGATACCGCCTCTCGTCAAACTATTCGCAACTATGAATTTTTCATCCCATCCAAAACCAAGGAACCTCGCATCCGCTTCAATGTACTGTTGACTACCTTTGAGCTTATTTTAAAAGACAAGGAACATTTGGGTAAAATCAAATGGGCATTTTTGGCTGTTGACGAAGCTCACCGTCTCAAAAATTCGGAATCGCAACTTCACGAGGCACTTAAAGATTTTTCAACTGCCAATCGACTTCTTATTACTGGTACACCTTTGCAAAACACTGTCAAAGAGCTGCTGGCTCTTATCCAGTTTCTCATGCCTGACCAGCTTCAAGAATTTCAAGATTTTGAAATCACTGTAGGTGATGAAGAACAGCAGGAAAAGATCCGAGAACTTCAAATCAAGCTTAAAGACCTGATGCTTCGCCGTCTTAAAAAGGATGTGGAAAAGTCTTTGCCGTCCAAGTCTGAACGTATCTTGCGTGTTGAGCTTTCTCCACTTCAGCTTGAATATTACAAGGCAGTATTTACAAAAAACTTTGAAACACTTAATAGAGGGACGGCTGGCGGAAAACAGGTCAGTCTTCAAAATATTGCTATGGAGCTCAAAAAGGCTAGCAATCATCCATACCTTTTTGACGGTGCCGAACCTCCTAACATGAGTCGAGAGGATCAGCTCAAAGGCATCATCATGAACTCGGGGAAAATGGTACTTCTTGACAAGTTGCTGGCTAGTCTTCACGAGGGACAGCATCGAGTATTGATATTTTCCCAAATGGTGCGCATGCTCAACATCTTGTCAGACTATTTGTCCTATCGTGGTTACACTTTCCAGAGACTTGATGGCACCACACAGTCTGAAGTTCGCAAGCGCAGTATGGAGCATTTTAATGCTGCTGGATCTACCGATTTTGCTTTTTTGCTTTCGACTCGTGCTGGCGGTCTTGGGTTGAATCTTGCTACCGCAGATACCGTTATTTTATTTGACTCGGACTGGAACCCGCAGAATGACTTGCAAGCCATTGCTCGTGCTCATCGAATTGGTCAAAAAAACACTGTCAACGTATATCGATTTCTATCCAAAGATACCATTGAAGAAGATATTATTGAGCGTGCCAAAAGGAAAATGGTGCTTGAATACTCCATCATTAAAACCATGGATACATCGGGAGAAGGGATCATGAGTTCTGGAAAAAGCAAATCGGCGGGCAGTGCCAATAGCGGAAACATCTCAAATGAAGAGCTGCAAATGATTCTTAAATTTGGCGCACAAAACCTATTCAAGCAAGATGGTACCGCCAACAGTGCTTCAAACGAGAAGTTGGAGCAACTAAACCTTGATGATGTTTTGTCTCGAGCAGAATTCCATGAAGGCATAGAACAGTCGGGCACTGCGTTGGGATCTGCAGAGTTTTTGGAGCAGTTCAATGTTGCTGATGTTGCGGTTAGCCAACTTAGCTGGGAGGATATCATTCCAGAAGATCAGCGTAAACAGCAGCCAGCTGCATCGGTGGATGAGATTCCAGAAATTTATTTATTGGAAGGTATGCGTCGACGCACAGCTGTTCCTGTACTATATACATGTGATGATCCATATGAATCTGCTGGTCGGAAACGGAAACGGAAAGCTAATGGAGCCGGAGAGCATGCACCCAAAAAGGCTAGCAGTAGCGATACCCCTGTAAATGAACTTTCAGACAAGGACATTCGCGGTCTTATTCGTGGATTATTAAAATTTGGAGATATTGAACGACGCCTTGATCTAATTACTCAGGAGGCCGATGTGTCACACAAAAACAAAGATGTGGTGATTGAAGCTGTAGGTGGTATCATTAAAAATTGTTTAGATGCACTTCATAATGTCGACGCTGGTACTTCTACTACTGGTACACCTATTAAAACGGATAAAGATTTTACTATTTCTACAAAGCATAAAAGCGAGGCTAATTCAGAGGTTGCAAACGAAACACCAACAGCCAATACTCTGTCTGCCAACACATGTAATCAGCAGGATACGACTAATGAAATGTCTACTACATCACTTTCCACTGCAGACGCCAATCTTGCCAGCGTTGCTCAGGAAACTGCATCGGCTCTTTCTGGTACCAAGCACAACTATTCAGCTAAACACAAAGTGATTGCAGCTACATATAATGGCGTAACAGGGATCAATGCGGGGCAGCTGATTCAGCGCGTAAGTGATATGACGTGCTTGTCAAAGCGACTTGAAAAGCAGGTTTTGAATCAATTTCGTATCACATGGACTCCAAAGTCTACTTCCAACTGGGCTACGTCATGGGGTGTCAAGGACGATGCCATGCTGCTTGTTGGTGTTTATAAACATGGATTTGGAGCATGGTCTGCAATGCAGGCAGATCCAGAACTTCCGTTTGCCAGCAAATTTTTTCTCGACAACAGCGACGCTAAAAAACTGCCAAAGGGTCTTCATCTCATTCGACGTGCCGAATATCTTTTAAAACTTTTGCATGAGAACGAAATGGCAAGACAAAAAAAACGACGTGATCAAGAGCGTGGACGGAGCTCTACCGAAGATAGTTTTGGTGCATCAAAATACGGTATCAAGCGTTTCTTGAAAGATACGTCAGATCCTGAGCCAGTTTCAGAGGTCACTGGGTCCAAATCAGATCGACAACCCAATAAAATACAAGGGCATTCACTTAAACGGCACCGATTAGCAGATACAATAGTACTCAAGCGAGAGGGTTCTAAAAAGGAAACCAAGACTACAAGTAATGGTGCTGCCACACCTACTTCAAATATCAATGATGATCAGCAAATGTCAGACTATGACTCGATGGACGATAATGTTTGCAAATCTACTCTTCGTCCTTTAAAGAGCTATCTTCAAGGTCTTCGTGAAATGCCACCTACTCTCAACGGTGCTGAAAAGGCTGCGCTTATTCGCAAAAACTTGGTAGCTATTGGCGATTATATCAGCAAGCATACCATGTCTTTGCCCCATCAAACTGAACGCAGCAAATTATCGCGGCATTTGTGGAAGTTTGCAAGCTTTTTTTGGCCAAAAGAGATTTCAAGTCGTAAAGTGGAAGCCATCTATACCAAGATTGTTGCTGCATCGGCTACTTCTACTCCAGTTCCCAGTACGCCTAAACTGCCAGCACACCCACAATCAGCTCTTCGAAAACCTACCCCATCACACTCATAGACGAGTGTCAAATAGATACTTTTAATGAACAGGCGCTGACCTGTATTCAGATTTAAATCCTGATTTGGTTTATTTTACTATTTGCCTGTGTGTTGAAGCACAAATTACGCTTTTATTGAATAGTAGACACAAGCTAAATGATATTAATGAGATTTCAACACTATATTTGTGATTAAAATCGTTAATAAACTCTGTATATTCAGCTAAACAACTCATCGCAGTTATCCAGATATGTAAACATATTTGAAGGTAGTGTAAGTTTTCCATATTCAATTCAAAATGTCATGAACAATATACCAAACCAATGAATTATTTATCAATAATCGGAAAATGAAACTATCCAGATACAATTCTGTACTATCCTAAATCCCATCGAGTTGAATGAATCTGTTGGTAATATCTTGATACACACATTCAATTTTTTAATTCTTGAACCAATTGTATGCGACAATTGAAACGGTTTGTATTTCGGAAACACTCCAAATCAGTGGTTATCAGTGAGTTTGGCCATTCATCGTATGGCTGTTACACATGGCCATCAGCAAAAGTGTTCTCAGTATTTTTAGATTAAAAACAAGTATACTGACAAACATACTAAATGCATTTCCATCGAATATCGTGTTTTTGATGGCATACTATGAGCGAAATTCGCGTCGATCGATCCAATGGTTGTTGAAAATGGGTTGATGGCTTGTTCATGAGGAATGTCTTGAATAGATACGATCCAAGCATATTCTAACCTTGATGTATAATCAACATTTGGAGTTGCTTGTCAAGATGAGATGTGATATTGGCTGTTTACAAAGAACTAGCCACAAGGGATATCAGTCCATCACCACACAATCTACTCGTGCTGTAGCTGCGATCATTGCCAATAGAAGCTGGATACATCATCGTAACTCTTTATATCCAGCCTGCCAATCTATTCAGAGCAACCCAATTCATTCAAGATTCTTGAGAGCTTGTCTGTCCTCCTCACCATCACTTTTGTCCGTAAACTATCAACAAAAGTTCCAATTCCACCCAGCTCTACTGTTGAAAAGTATTGGGACGATGTAATGTTGAACTCAAACTATCCTGGTGAGTACTATTGATGACTTGTAATATCTGAATGCACTGATTTCAGATTTGCTATTGGAATTCAACTTGCTGGATTCACTGTATTTCCAAAAACTTGCCAGTTGGATCATTACAATTTGGATTGTTTTACATTGACATCTAATATGCTCTTGTTGATTTCACAATTTGGTTTCTAGACTATTATACACTCGGATATCGAGATGAACCCCATTCCAGCACGAATGATGATGAATTGATGAATGTTCAAAACAATGAAAAAGGTGTTCGAAAACTAGTAGCTGGGGTTGTCAAGGCAAAACGAGAGGATGGAGATATCTGGCCATCGTTACTGACTCGTCAACTCTGCGAGTTTTATGAAAATCAAGATCTGGTACGTCTTGAAATCTACAATGACAACTGGTTTTGAAATGAACGTTTAGGAATATTGGATTGACCCAATTGTGTATTGCAGACTGGACGATCTAAATTTTTGCATATACTGGCCAAGGATTTCTGTATTGATTTGCAGGAAACGGCATCTGCTGTACAGCAGTTTGAAGAATCGCTAGTAAGAGCAATCATACATGTTGATTTTACATTGCTCAAAATGATACTTGGTGCTGAGATATAAACTATAGTGCATGACAGATCGTACAGTTTTACGGTCATCAGCAAGACTACGAGAAGCATTGATACCTGCTTACGATACTCTGCACTTGGCGACTCTCTTAAAAACCGACTACAGGAGTGGTTTGGCATGGGATTCCTTGATTTGGAACGCATTACTTGGCACACACCGGCAAGCATACTTGAAAAGGTAGATTCTTGCGGATATTTTGCAACGCTTTACATTAATGTGATGAAATAGCTTATTTGCTAAATTGAATGGTTTAGATCATTTCCTATGAAGCTGTGCATGCTATTGGGTCGTGGGATGGTCTTAAACAGCGACTTGGTCCTGGTCGTCTTTGCTACTGCTTCTTCCATCGTGGTATTCCACAGGAACCACTTACATTTGTGCAGGTGTGTATCCCGATCATTTTAGTTTGCAATCTCATTTGCAGCACCTTGGCTAATCTATAGCCAACAACACATTGCTTGAGTAAAAGGTAGCACTTGTCAATGAAGTATCGACTCGGATTCAAAATATACTGACAGATCCACATCCCGACACCAAGGATCCCACAGTTGCCATATTTTATTCTATTACATCATCTCAACGTGGTATGTGTTGAACAGTGCATGGTATTTGTGATGGCACGCAGTAGTTTAATGCATGTCATGTATAGGACTAGGAAGTTTGGATGTTAAAGTGCATTGTCTAGTTTAAATACCTGGATCAAGTTTGGTTTGTATTGTATGCTAAATTACTGTTTGAATCGCTTTAGATGATATCTGAGGATACTCGATGGCTTGATGATCCAGACTTGTCACGTCACTATCAACCCATCATTGAACGGTTGTGCTCTCAATATTTAATTCTGGAAAGCAAGCGATCGTTTGCGCTAGATCCAGTTGGAAACTTTCATCTTCGAAATGGAGCAGCTATTCATCAATTAAACTGGAGAGCAGACACTTCAGGTATGTTGTTGAGATTGGACAAGCTGTTATTGTTTTGGTCAGTGCTTAACTTTGTTTTCTACGATTATTGGAATGTAATTGTTAGATAAAGGCACTAAGCAGTCATTTGGCATGATGGTCAATTATATCTATAACCTGGATGATGTTGAAGCAAATAATCAGCAGTATTTACTTGATGGGATCATTGCTGTATCAAATAACCCAGTTCAGCCTGCACTTGAATGGGCATTTTCCAAAATGCGGAAACGCCATACAGATTGATAGTCAAGATGAAATATCTGGCTTTTCGTTGCTGGTGATGCAATCAATGATGTTGATCAACTCGATGCACTTCAGGGTTTACCAAATCAATAGCATATATTGATGTGTTTGATGTACTCGAAGCCGTCAATAACCCAGATCTGTATGACTGTTGATCGGCCATACAAGTTGTAGCAATGAACAAGCTTGACATTTTCAAAACATGATTTTGATGACTAGACAACGTATCAAATGACTTGTATATTCAACCACATGTTTGATTACATGTTCGATTACATGTTTGATTACAGATGGTTTGTGGAATGAACTGCAGATCATTGAGCTACACTGCATGGTCCACTATGCATTCGATCCACACGTCCAATACAACTATTACAATGCTAACAACTATCCGAACCAATTCAGTACAATATGTTACAACTAAACGGATTCCATTGACACATAAAGAACACCTCGTAAAATAAACACTTTTCTGTATTGATCTTGTAATAACTGTCGTGGAATAAACGATCGTTACATATTCATTGTTGTTGGAAATGGAATATTTGTTTTATTGAAACTCTATTCTAATATCAGATACGTTTGCGATCTAGTTCAACATATCTCAGGAATTCAATAATTGTTTCCATGCTAGCACGTAATGTTTTGAAGAGTTTGAGGTTGAAAAGATGACAAGAATGTAGGATTGACAGATATGAACATTTGTATTTTGTACAAGAGTGAGCATCAAGATCAGAAAACTGAGTTTTTAAAACAATATTCAATAAGATTGGCACCAAATACGAGACTATTTTTAGTATTTCATTTTGTAAAGTGAAATCGTTTTGATAATGAAATATTCGTTCAACAACTAAAGCAGACTAATTTCCGACTTTTCCTTCAACTATTCACAAGTGCAAGGATTTAAAATGGTGAATTTGAACTACTGTTATGTTGAGTGGTTTCTACTATTCTTGTATTGAGACAATATATGGCAGAGTGGATTAGTACAAGATCCACTCAACTGCCTTGCAGAACCAGACTATTGATCTTCAGCTTCTTCAGCTTGCTTCCAGTTTAATAGGCTCATGAGTGCCAATCTACAAATGTAGTATACCCGATTCCTGTTTATTTAATACAGAAATATGTATGAATCCATGCAGTGTCTTGGTCTGCTTGCCAGTAAACCACTTCATCTCCGCCGTCTGTTTTTGTACAAGTCGGCAATATTGGGCTCGGACACTTACAATTTCATATCCTTCTGTCACCTTCTCTTATACATTCGAGTTCTTTCTATGAAATATATATCAATGCACTGTATATCTAATATCATTTTTGTTGCTACCGTTTGTAATATCAATAACATGCTTGGACAATCTGCTACATGCTGACTATTTTCGACTTTTGAATCTGGCTCTGCGCTAGTCTGGTCTCGCTCCCGTACAGATCTTTCAAGACAATGCTACTGAAGAAAGGGCAGAAAATGCTCGTCTTGTAAGTTGGACTGACTTTGCTGCTAAATACTTTGTTTTTTCAAACGTTCACAATCATTCAAATGTGTTCTTGACTGTCTCGACTGATTTTTGGCATTTATTAAACTGACATTGTCTTGATTATATTTTACCATTTATTTGAATCAATTCTGATCACTTGCTTTACGAAATAAATTATCAAATGATAAACTGTAATGTCTAGTCCGCATTTGTTGGTGCTATTGCTGTAGGTGATCTCGTCAAGAGCACTCTTGGACCCAAGGGCATGGTTAGTATTTTCACTATTAATTGACTGCTCTGTAAATTTCTGATTACTGACATAATATGCTTGGCTTTATCTGTTTACATAGGACAAGATTCTTCAGTCTGTTAGTAACCACAAAGATGTCATGGTTACTAACGATGGTGCTACTATTCTCAAATCAATTGCACTTGACAATGCTGCTGCTAAAGTTCTTGTTAGTACGTATATCCCACGAGTATTTATCTTGCTTATTGACCACTATCTGATCATCAATTTCTTTTATTGTTGGCAATTACCTGAAATTTAGACATTTCCAAGGTTCAAGATGACGAAGTTGGTGATGGAACCACTTCTGTGTGTGTTCTTGCTGCTGAACTTTTGCGAGAAGGTGAAAAGCTTGTCAATCAAAAGATTCATCCTCAAACTATCATCGATGGATACCGTATTGCATCAGCCACTGCACACAAGGCTCTTGAGGCATCTGCTATTGATCACAGCAAAGACGCACAGCTTTTCCGAGAGGATTTGATCAATATTGCCAAGACCACTCTTAGTTCCAAGGTTTTATCACAAGACAAAGAGTATTTTGCTAAACTTGCAGTTGATGCAGTTCTTCGTCTAAAGGTATGTATTTTGAATTCTTGTATAGTTTGTCTACAATAACTGTCTATTGAGTGTTGATTTTATTTTATTTTTAATGCTCTCAACTTGTGTTGGATAGGGAAGCACCAACCTTGACCACATTCAAATTATTAAGAAGCACGGTGGAAAGCTGACCGATTCTTACCTTGATGAAGGTATACAATGATTGTCTGATGATTTGCTCCAATTTTGGAACCCATTCTCATTTGTATGGTTTAGGGTTCATTTTGGACAAAAAGATTGGTGTTAACCAGCCCAAGCGTATTGAGAATGCCAAGATCCTTATTGCCAACACTCCTATGGATACTGACAAGATCAAGATCTTTGGTGCTCGTGTTCGCGTCGACGCTACAGGAAAGCTAGCTGAACTCGAGCGTGCCGAGCGTGTATGTAGAACTGATGATGTATCAACTGAATATCAAGAACAATTTTATTCAAATGGTTTTGCTGACTCAGTTGAATGTTTATTTGTTTGCACCAATAGGAGAAAATGAAGACCAAAGTAGACAAGATCAAGGCACACGGAATCAACTGCTTTGTCAACAGACAGCTTATTTACAATTGGCCTGAACAACTGTTTGCAGATAGTGGAATCGCTGCTATTGAGCACGCTGATTTTGATGGAATTGAACGGCTTGCTCTTGTTACAGGTTAGTTTTTGCATCAGATATGTGCTGCTAAAATAGACTGATGTGCTAATTATGATTGTTTAAATGGATTAACTCTTTGACTACAGGTGGAGAAATAGCATCCACTTTTGATCATCCCAATCTTGTTCGTCTTGGACACTGTGATTTAATCGAGGAGATTATTATTGGAGAAGATAGACTGATCAAGTTTTCTGGTGTTGCTGCTGGTGAAGCATGCACGGTTGTTCTCCGTGGCGCTACCAACCAGCTGCTTGACGAGGCTGAGCGCTCCTTGCACGATGCCCTGTGGTCGTTCTCAAACCATTCAGGAACCTCGTAC
>NW_006281100.1:1068675-1074941 GCF_000203795.2 Batrachochytrium dendrobatidis JAM81 | reverse complement strand
GAACTGACATGCGCAACTTATTACGATAGCTTCCCATGATTCTTGCAGACAATGCTGGCTACGATAGTGCCGATCTTGTTTCAAAACTTCGTGCTTCTCATGCCAATGGAAAGGCTACCTCTGGACTTGGTAATTGATGGGTTATTTTAGGTTTTTGCTATGGCAATATTTGTCAAGATAGTATTAACATTTAAATTTTATGTTTGAACCCAAATCAGATATGTACAACGGTGCTGTTGCAGATGTGCGTGCTCTTGGCATTACTGAGTCGTTTAAACTTAAGAGGCAAGTTCTCTTGTCTGCTTCGGAAGCCGCTGAGATGATCTTGCGAGTAGATAACATCATTCGCTGTGCTCCACGCCAGCGTAATCGCGAATAAGAATAGCAAAAATGAATCTATTGATATGTAGCTTGATATACTTTTATTTATGGATGTGTATGACATACTATGATTTACAATTACGTTGGTGTGAAGCATGGTGAGTGATGCGATCCATTCAGTCATTTCAAAGCAATCACAGTCAAAAACAGTGCAAGATACTGCCATTTGGTAATAAACGGTGTTTATTGAGTGGACAAGATACCGATTATTTGCAAGACAAATGGAATGAACCATCATGTAGTGAACACAGTATACACGCCATATTAAGATACTGTCAAATAGTTTATCAAATGAAAATCTTGCTTTCCAGTTGCAACACAACCATCATAAAGATTCAAGTTGAGATTTGATCCAAAACATCCAAAACGAGATCAGATTGTTAATTTAGCAAAAACTACAGCACTCAGTATTCCCGTGTGGTCCCCCACCACAGTACTGACTGAGCCATCACAAGCTTGACTTCGGAGATCGAACGGGATCCGGTATTTTCTTGTGTGTATGGCCGTAGATGTTAATTGAAACCAATTATACGGTAATATTCGTTAGGTGTGTTTGTCAAATACATTGTGATTTGGTGTCAGCACTTGTAAATCAATACTGCATGACAATCTCATCACCAATGGTCATCTGTTTTATATTGGATCTGAACATTGACAACTACACGTTTGGTGATTGACAATCATATGGACAACCAGATGATTCAATGACACCGCATATCAAACTTGATGTTCAATACTCCAATCATGTCGATAATAGTTGAATATTGTGTAGTTGCTGTTGAAATGCCATTGTTCTTTTAATAATAATATTCAAGAAATAAAGTCTAGTGCTGGATTGTTGAATATTCAACTCTTCAAGCTTTACTTTTATTTGATTAGCCATCTCAAGAACAATGTCACTCCAAGATCAAACTAAAGAATTAACAATCGACTTGCCCACCTGTAATTACAACGTATTCAGTCATCAATGTTTGAACTATTCTGGCGAGGCTTTTGATTCGAGTCGTCTGAAACTTTTTCAAAATGGAAACCAGAAATCTGTGTCGATCACCTTGATAATCAACCAGTGCCTATTGAACCTCATTTTATTGAGGAGCTGGAAAGACCATTCTACTGTTGCTCACTTGGTCCAACTTACAAGACTGTCACTCCTCGTTTTGACACTACTCCTGTTGACAAACTCCACTTGCCTGATGGGTTGATAGATCTGCTTTTGATAAAGACTATTTCGTTTCTTCTGGAGCAACTGACACAACTCTTGATCCATGCTGTCCTCTTACTCGACTGAATAGTCTTGTTTTAAACGACCTACATCCACTCATCAAATCCAAGAGTGATGCTAGTCAAGGTATTGCTAATGTAATACCAAAAGCGCAAATGGATGTGGATATCCTGCTTTGAATCCCATGGTGCACTATACTTTAGTCTGACTTGTTTCCGTTGTTTGGATCTGCCAATGATGGTTGTTTGAAATACTTTGAACCCAAGACTCTATTGGTAGGGATGAGATAGTCTAGCAAAACAACAATACCATTCGAATGCGCCAACAAGACAAGTACCAAACCATCATGACCAGTACCAGCAGAGGAATGAGACTTTTGATGAAATGTGTTGCAACTCGAAATGTCAGATCTTGAATGTGGTTTGATTGGAGATGTTTTGGAATATGAATTTTAGCTTTTGATTTTGCTGGACTATTTCGGCATTCGCAGTGCCAAACCAAGAGAATATTTCGACTTTCTTCACTCGTCTAATAATTTACTTTTGTACTGTCTTTTTCAAGAGACTGAAGTTGATGCAATACAATTTGAGCTGATCAGCCAATTTGGATATATTGGCACTTTTCAGGAGAAACAACTTGCTTTCCAAACATGACTGTCCAATATTGCTTTTAAAGTCCAGTGTGATTCTCCACCTGTATTCTTGTTGGATGAGATTCAAGAGTTGTGTCAATGCACCAATGTTCAATCAATGTTTCAACAGGATCAAGCAGTTTATCATTCATTCATGTCTCTACTTGTTACTCAATTGACTGGAAAACAAACCCCATTTGCATGTGTACAGGAACAAACAACGACAGTATCATATCAATTACAGAAAATTTCAAACCCATTGCAAAGATCCGCTCACTCGGTACTCTTGATGCAGAAACGGACTAGACTTTATTTTGGACACAAATGACTGAATATTTGAACTTTAAACAAACAGAAAAGATGACTTGTTCCTCCAGTTCATTAATTGCTTGTCTGGTATATGCTTCATATCAAATTCCAAGGTTACTTTTTGCGCATTTCGCTTGATTGGATCACGATCGCAATCAGTAGTTTAAAAATACGAGGAATTGACTGTAGTATACCATGTAGAAATGACGAGTTTTTTGAGTGACCATGGATTGACTGTGAAGGATATGTGTTTCATTCCTATGTCTTGCAGTGTTGATTGGAAAGTTGAAAGTGTGGATGATACTGTTTCCAGTACAACGACTCAATAGAATCTCGTTCAATTGTCTCTTGTGTTTCCTTGTTCGGATGACTGTTGTTTTCATTTCATCTAGTATGGGAACAAAAACTCGCAGTACGAGTAAAAACGTATTTATGGTAGAGCCAGAATCGGAATTCAAGACGAGTGTTTTTTGTTGGTCAAGGGTATCAATATTGAACGCTTGTTCCATTCATATGACCAACTTTATCCAAACGATGTTTACGATATTGGAATTTGCTACGACACACTAGTTGCTTGCAGTTTAGCTGTCAAATACTATTTACAAAGTCTTTAGTAATCATAATCTTGTCCCTTTATCAGGAATCATTCGAGTCGATTCAAGTCAGTGCTTATAACATCGTGAAACAGTATCAGACTGATTTTCAGAGTGAATGTATTTACCAGACAAAAAGGCTTTAACGAGTTGTATTGATTTCCCAAAAGCTGATCCATAAGAAACACAATGTCCATTACGATATAATTTACCAGTCATGCCAAATGTCACGCAAGTGAACATTATGGTACAATATAAGCTTTGATATATCCCAGGAGAAAATTAGAGAATCAACTAGTCATTTCAAAAGATAAGAGTGCTCTTGACGATCAACAGTTGTTTTGGCTTTATTGAGCAAAGTAACCAAAAACAATACACAAAAGCAGTATTCTTGAATGGAAGCAGATGCTGTAATGGAATGGAATGATCCTAAAGTTGTTTGAATTGGTTGAAATCAAAGGCTGATTGAAAATAAACAGTCAGGAGTTCGCATGATCATTCAAGTCATGTATATCAAGTATGAATTTGGCATGGAAAGTTACCAACCATTCCTATTCCATCCCAAGATTTTTGACCAGGATTGCCTTTTCAAATAAAACAACAATCTAGACAACTTTGAACACTAATCGATATTGTTCAACGATGACAGTGCGTGCAGCTCAATATTATTGTTGTGTTGATTGACATTCAAAATGCATTCGACACTGTCATGGTTGATGCCTTGATATGGTAACTACAGCATATGTGATTGATACTACGCACACTGGTCTTGTTAACAGCGCTGTACACATGCTCATCAGCTCATGCTCAGACTGGATCATTGGTTTCTAACCCATTTCCAATTGAACATGGAGCCCGGTAGTGATATCCACTGTCAAATTACTGTTCAACATGTTCATCAACGACATACATGATGATATCAACCGATTGTCATTGCATGAGTATCGTGTAAATCACCATCAATGTGAGGGTTCATGTATGCTGACAATATCGTGATATTTGCCGACTCTGATCAATCACTCCAGTTGGCATCTGATGTACTTGCACGATGGATGGAACAATGTCAAATAAGCTTTGGTGTAGTCAAATGCAACATACTCAGTTTCCGTGGTCACAACACTTTGATTCCGAATTACCAGTTGATATGATGCTACACGAACAACAGATTCGTCGTGTTCAACACTACAAATATCTGGATGTTGTATTGCACGAACCACTATCACACCATGTAACTGGACTATAATCAGGTTGCTATATCCAATAGCATGTCAGTTGTGTCCAATTCTTGCAAACCACCAACTCACAATCAACTTTCAGACACGAATATGTTGGCAGTCATTCTAGTAATGATCATGTACGCACTGGATCTGGTTAGTGATTGGTGGTAACTTGACCTGCATACACAGTCAACAGTCAATAACGGTGTGCTACACATATTGGATACAGCAAATCCACAACTGTCAACTCCTTGTTGTTGAAATGGGTTCAGATCACCATCAGCTCACTCACTCGTTGCACCGATGCGATTGCATGATCAACCTGACACCAACCAAACCACACTCGAATATATACGTTCCAGTCATGTGCATGGTGTATTGATTGTCAACTCACAATGTCAACTCCAACACATTCCACCATGATTATGGTCACATCACACCATGCTGATGTATGTCGATCGCTATCACATTGCAAATGACTGTCATCCAATGACTGCAATGCAATACCGTGCATGTATTGTGACTGATACGCTGTGCACCATCAGCCAGTGTGCAACTGTCACTTGATATATCGACTCTGATATGCAACAACATGCTGTGTTTACCATGATCATGTTTTTGATCAACCTTGGACTGATGGTACATGATTTGTCATGTTGGATCGTGTGGATGTGTCATGGACTGCAATTTAGTTGCAGACACACATATGTTTGACATTGACTGATGCATACTGTGCAATGACTGATCAGTGCGGGTGTAATCACACACTTGGTGGTATTGTGCATTATGGTTGTTTGACAATGTATGAATGCTGGATTAGTCAGTTATATGCAACCCATCTGAATCGACCTATTTGGACAAACACTCAATGTAACTGACAACAATGTGTATACATGGCTGTTCGATCAGTCGAGTTTTTGATGGTAACGACCAGTGATAGCCCAGATCTGTATCTGGTAACATTGGTACAGCCATACAGGAGTTGATCAACAAACTTGTATACTGCCAAAATACACTCGTATGGCTTACTTGCATGAGATAACCTTGTGGTTTAGCATCCAAGTTTATTTTAAATAAAATCCACGTAAAATAGTAATATAAATAGTTTAAAGCTGCCAAACAATATGATGAATATGCACATGCGGATGTATCCAGTGATCGTATACCAGCAGATTGGTGCAATATGATTAAACATACTACTGCACTTTTAGTAAATGTGTCTGCATAATAATAGTGTATGAATAACAATGCTTATGTACCGACATGTGTTGACTACAGTAGATTTGCCGCATTATGATGCGGCTACACAGCATATCATGGATGAATCACTAAGCCTGATACTACGCCCTCAACTCCAACAACGAGCCATTGCATAAAGGGAGATCTTTTTAAAATACTTTGGCATTGTTAGCAATAAATCACCACGAATTTTGACAGCACAAGCTTTTTGGAACGGCCATTTAAGGAATACGCTTTTAGTATTATATACTCTAATGGATATAAATACAATATAAATCAATGTGTTGAATGACAATCATTACAATTTACTCAGCCAAACCAATACAATGAAACTGTCAATCACCGTACTGTCATCGATCCTTGCTGTCTGCTCAGTCACGATTGCCAATCCAGTTGATCCCAGTTCGACTACAAGCATTGAATCTACTTCCAACATAGCTGCTCCTAGTGAAACTTCAATTGCAACTGGTGAACCAGACTACTCAGAAGATCCTAGCCCATATAATCTATATGAATCGTATTGTCATCCAATTACGCTGGATGGAGTAGCAATGATTCAGTTATTTGCATCAAGTATGCATATGACTAATCAAATAAAAAAAGAAATCAACAAGAAAATAGCAGAGATTAAAAGCCAAAGGAAAACGCTGAGGAAGTTGGAGCAAACAATTGGC